>NW_009260435.1:1119994-1123626 GCF_000687185.1 Egretta garzetta | reverse complement strand
GGACCAGCCAGCATTACTCACTCCATCCCCAGCACCCATGGGCACCACATTCCTGTCCCCATCCTCCCACGGTGTCCCCCGGCCCATCACCTGGGGGATGGTGTTCATCCGGTTGTACCTCTGCACCAGCTCGTCCTTCGACGGCATCCGGTGCTGCCCTTTCCCCATCCCTGTGGAGAAGCGAGGCAGCAGCTGTCACCCCCAGGCAGGGAGCGCCCCTGGGGTGACGCGGGGACACATGCCACAGGTGGGGACAGCTACACTGGGTACTCCCGCCTGGCGGCTGAACACTGGGAACCCCCAGAAGTTTTTGGAGCCTAGAAAACTTTGGGGTCTTAATTCCCTGGCGCATCGGAAAGCCCTGACCTGGCTGGGAAGAGGTGGGAAGGATGTGGGGTGTGATGCGGGGTGCTGCCCACTCCTGCACGGCTCCTCCAGGGCCCATGCAGGGAGCGGGGGTGGGAGCGCAGGCAGGACCGGGCAGTGCAGGCAGCCTCTTACCTGAGTATCCAAAGGAAATGGCTGAACACTGGGAACCCCCAGAAGTTTTTGGAGCCTAGAAAACTTTGGGGTCTTAATTCCCTGGCGCATCGGAAAGCCCTGACCTGGCTGGGAAGAGGTGGGAAGGATGTGGGGTGTGATGCGGGGTGCTGCCCACTCCCGCACGGGTCCTCCAGGGCCCATGCAGGGAGCGGGGGTGGGAGCGCAGGCAGGACCGGGCAGTGCAGGCAGCCTCTTACCTGAGTATCCAAAGGAAATACTCTCTGCAGGCAGCACATCCCCCCTGCCCGCGCCCCCCCTGCCTGCCCTGCTGGCGCGGGGGAGCATTACCTGGAGTTTGGTGTAGGAAGCATTGACCAGCCCATTGCGGAGGATGGAGTGCCAGTTCTCAATGTGAGAGCCGCTGGAAAAAGCCAGCCCCATGCCAGCCCCACGGCACCCTGCCCCACGGCACCTGCTTTGGGGGGGCTCCCGCCACCCCCCACTCCTGGCAACTCACTGGAAAGCAAAGGTGCTGCCGTAGAGTTTCTTGGCGGTGCGGAACCGGGCTTCCTTGGCCGGAGGGCTGCTGAGCAGGAGGAACTGGTGGGAGGTGTGCATGAACTTCAGCTGCTACCAGGGGAAAGGGAAGGGCAAAAGTGGTGCAGATGGGGAGAGAGGATGGACGGACAGACAGACAGACAGACAGAGATCATGCACGGCAGCCCAGCCCCGTGCCTGACCCAGCCCTGCTTTGCTCGTCCTGAGGTTGCCAGGAGGCCCACTGGCATCCCCTGTCTCTTGTCCCCAGCCCATGCCAAGTCTCCTCTACCCTACAGCCCACAGCCAGCCTCCCACGTCCCACGGGCCGCAGGCCCCATCCCAGAGGCTGCATCCAACATCCTGGACCCTTCTGGCCCCACCCCATATCCTAACACCCCTCATACTGCATCCTGCATCCTCCATCCCACAGCCTCCACACCATCACCCACGTCCTGTATCCCAGACCCTACATCCCGCACCCCATATCCTACATCCCATCCCCTATGCCTCACCTTCCATATCCTACGTCCCGCATCCCAATCCCATCCCCTTCAACCCACATCCCATCCCCTATGTCTCACATCCCATATCCTACATCCTGCATCCCACACCTTACATCCCACCTCCCATATCCCACATCCCACCTCCCATACCCCGTATCCCACCTCCCACATCCCGCATCCTACATCCTCCATCCCGCCTGCTGCACCCCACCTGGAGCCCGGCCAGGCCCCTTACCCTGCTGAGGGGCAGCTTGACGATGTGGGATCTGTTGCTGGAGATTATCCTTGGGAAGAGGAGGAAGAGGAAGAGGAGGAGGAGGAGGAAGTTCAGACAGGGTGGTCCCCACACTCCCCTGGGAGCAGGGCCAAGCCGGGAGCCGTGCCAGAACCCACCCCAAGGCTGGTGGATGGTCGTGACCCCGCAGGAGAAAGGGGCCGAGGGGGTCGTGTCGGGGATGCCCGGCTACACCCAACCCCATCCTCGATCCCGGGGCATGTGGGGCAGCGGGAGGGACATGGGGCAGCAGGAGGGATGTGGGGCAGTGGGAGAGACGTGGGGCACCGGGAGGGGGCCACAGCCCCCTGGGCCTTACCACTGCAGGAGTGGGTGGGCCAGAGGGTCCAGCTTGTCCATCTGCTTCTTGATCTCCAGGTAGGACCCCTGGCAGAGGCGAGAGGGTGTACAGGGTGGGTCCCCCGGCACCCACTCAACCGTGGGCGGATGGAGATTGGCACCAAAATGCCACCCCCAGTGAAGGGTCTGGCACCAGGGTGGGGAGTCTCACATGGGGCCATGGATGGTACGGGGCCATGCCAGCGTACCTGGGTCATCTCCCGGATGGACATCACACTGTCCAGGGCCTTCTGCAGCCGCTCGTAGTTCTTCTTCTACGCGTGGGGCAGAAGAGGGGTGCCTGTTGGAGGGGTCCTCGGGGTTCCCCCAGCCCCATCGACCCCTGGCACGGGGGAGCATTGCCCCCCCAGCGCTTACCTTAGGGTTGAAGGCAAGTGTTTTGGGGTCATTGGGGTCCACCACCGAAGGGTAAGGCTCAAAGATGATGCTCTTGCGGGGGGACTCCAGGGCAGCGCGGCACATGGCCACCAGCAGGTCCACCACCTTGGGGACAGAGCGTGGGGTGAAGGAACAGCACCCCAAGGTGACAGCATGGTCACCCGCTGCGTGCGTCCCTACCTCAGCGCCCGTAGCCACCTCCTCTGCCGCACCGGACATGACGCCCAGGGTGTAGAAGGAGAAGACGCAGAGCTCCCGGGTGCACACTGCCGGCTGCGGAGGGGACAGGAGCCATGGGGAGGGTCGGGGATGGTGAAACGGGGTGACAGCCCACGCCCACTGGGTCCCTGTTCCCACACCTTGAGCATGGAGCCGTTCTGGAAGACGTGCTGCTCGTCACAGACCACGCAGTACTCATTGAGTGTCGGGATCCGCTGCTCTGCGTACTTCATGATCTGAGGGAGAGGATAGTAGGAGTCAGCCCCTGCAGTGGCCAGGGCACTCGGGAGGGTTCTCCAGGAAGCCAGATGGGGCAGAGTGGGATGTGGGATGAGTGGGAAGGATGCTGTAAGGCAGCAGGACGGGCATGACTGGGACGTGGGACAGCGGGGAGGATGCTCCGGGCAATGGGATGGGTTGAGCAGGATGCAGGACGCGCACCTGAACAAGGAAGCCGTACTCCAGCGTAGGGACGTTCTTGCAGTGGCCGCCCCTGTGGGACCCCCAATGATGCCAATACCCTGCCAGGGACGCGGCCACATGGGAGACATGGCACCAAGAGGTGGGTAAAACCCCGCAGGACCACGCAGCCAGCATCCCAGCTTACCCACTGGTGCTGGGGACAAGGTACAGGGGACTAAGCCCCGCAAGGGGCTCCCCCTAACCCAACCCAAGAGGGTCCCCCCACCCCACAACAACCGATCTGACCCCACAGCAGCCCCTGGGAACCCGGGAAGGGAAAGGAGAGGAAAGCAAACCCCAAGGCGGGGAGGCACCCACCAGGATGTTGAAGGGGGCGACACCTGCCTGGGTGCTGGGGGGGGCGTAGCCAAAAACCTCCACCTTGGGGTTCTTCATGGTACAGGAGCCAGAGC
>NW_009260435.1:1117816-1119983 GCF_000687185.1 Egretta garzetta | reverse complement strand
AGCCTCGGGGATGCCCAGTTTGCCCTTCAGCACTGAATCTTGGATGACAGGGAAGCTGGGAGACCTGCAGGCACAGAATCCCCCTCAGCTCCCTGGTTTGTCACCATCCCCTACTCCTCCATCACCCAGTGCTGAATTCACCCTTTGGCTGGTTTTTGGGAGCAATCTTCACCTCCCTGGGCTCTGGGAAGGAGCAGCAGCATCCGAGGGGTGAGCAGGGAAACTGAGGCACGGTACCAGGTCCCCAGCCACCCAGGGTAAGGGGACAGAGGGTTGGTCCCTTGGGAACACCATTGGGGTCTTACTTGGGGATGGGGGAGAAGATGCTGAGGCCAGCACGAAACTTTTTGATGGTGCCACTCGTCTTGAACCAACTGTGTCGCTTCTCCTGCTGGGTCTTCAGGAAATCATTGCTGAGATGTTTCCATTGCTGGGACGTGAACATGCCCAGGATCCTGGCAGAGAGGTGGCATGGGTGCCTGAGCCGGGTGCCAGCACCCATGGGTGCTTTGGTGCCCACTGCGCCTGGTGCATGGGTGGTCCATGTACCCAGCTCCTCCTCTTCCCCACCTAAAACTGGTGGTGAGCCTGTCACAGGGCTGTGTGGCAGGTAAAAGGTGGTGGCATGGGGACATGTGGCACCAGTCCAGCTTTGGGGCAAAATGGTGGCCCCACGGCCCACCCCACCCACCACCCTTGGGTGCCCATTGTGTTTGGGCTCTTACTTCTTCAGCTGCAGACCCAGCCCGAAGCCCTCCTTGTTGGATGGCTGGAAAACCTCGATGGACGGTTCTGCAGAGGGAGAGAGGGGGACAAGCCATTGGTGCCACCACCGTCCTCGTCCCGAGGGCACGTGGGGACATTGTGTCCTGCCCGTCCCCACTCACCAGGGCCATCGAGGTACTGGGAGAGGGAGAAGCGCAGGCGGAGGACGATGGGCTCCGTCCGCAGCACCTTCCATGCTGTCGCCACCTCCTCCTGCCGAGGGAGAGCCATGATTCAGCACAGCCACGGGGACCCCCAGCCGGGGAAGGAAATTTGGGGACCCCTCGGGAGCGTGTCCTCCCCCTCCTTGTGCAAAAGCCGGCGGAGGCACCCCGGGAACTCACATCGAGGAAGCTGATGTTCACGTGGAGGTCGATGTCCACATCGTCGATGGTCCCATACTCCCTGCAAACACACAGGGTGCCATGGCAGGGGGATGGGGTGAGGCTGGCACAGTGCCCAGTGCCCACTGTGCTGGGGTGGGCAGGCTCCTGGAGCGGTGATGGGCATGTGTGGCTCCCCATGTGTCAAGCATGTGCACGCCTGAGACAGGGATGGCACAGGGAGAGTGCCCGGATTGTGGATGGGTGCCCCAGAGGGGCACCCCATGGAGGGGTGGCGGGGGATGCCACAGCTGGTGTCCTGGGAATGCCATGTCTGGGTGCCCTGGGGATGGCACTGCTGGGTGCCTGGGTACAGCACAGCCGGGTGTCCAGGGATGCATGGTTGGGTGCCCAGGGATGCCATGCCATGGTCTGGTGATGCCATGGCCGGATCCCTGGGGATGCCATGGCCAGGTGCCCCTGGGTGAGGCACAGCTGAGTGCCCAGCGATGTCATGGCCAAGTGCCACGGAGTTGACAGGGATGGGTGGCGGGGCATGCCACAGCCAGGTGCCCTGGCTACAGCACAGCTGGCTGCCTGGGGTTGCCACAGCTGGGTGTCCTGCGAATGCCATGTCTGGGTGCCCTAGGGATGGCACAGCTGGGTGCCCAGGGATGCCACAAATGGGTACCCCAGTGATGCCATGGCCATCAGTGCCCCGGGGATGGCGTGGCCAGGTGCGGGGACTGGCGGGCGCACCCCCCTGACAGCCACGGCATTCTCGCTGTAGATCTCTTTCACGGCCTCGATGTCGGCATCCAGCTGCGGGTGACGGTACAGGTCGGCGGCGCAGGTCCCCTGTGGCACAACACCCCATGGCATCATCAGACCTGGAGCACCCTCACTTGGGACCGGGCACAGGCTGGGGATCCCCGAGCCCCCCCATGGCACCCATGGGACCCAGCACCCACCTGGACGCCATAGAGGAACTCCTCGGACTCATTGTCCCCATCGGAGTCATCATCCGTCCAGTACTGGCCCTTGAGGTCCTGGGGGGCAGAGGGTTGGGGGGTAGCAGA
>NW_009260435.1:1116346-1116554 GCF_000687185.1 Egretta garzetta | reverse complement strand
GTCCCCATGGCCCAGGACAGGGTCCTCGGTGTCCCCAGGACAGGGCGGCCATGGTACCAGCACAGAGTGGACATTTTGGGTCCCCACAGGCCTGCCACAGTGTCCCTGTGGGCACAGGCTCTGAGGGCCGGTCCCCGGGACAGTGGCATGGGGTCCCCAGACCATGGGGACCTTTTCTGGGGACACTGGGGACCCGTCACGGCTGCTC
>NW_009260435.1:1115553-1116114 GCF_000687185.1 Egretta garzetta | reverse complement strand
TGCGCTCCCAGTGCCTGGGTCCCCAGGGTCCCCAGAAAAGGTCTCCAGCATGGGCAGCATCCCCAGTCCAGGGTCACCACAGATCCTGGCAATAGGGCACCCACAGTCCCCAGTGTCCCCAGTATAGAGTCTTCATGGCCCTGACACAAGGTGGCCATGTTGGTTCCCTGCGTGGCTGGCATGGGGGTTCCCACGATCTCAGCAGGGGGTCTCCAATGTCCCCATCATGGGCTCCCCAATGTCCTTCATCACAGAGTCCCCAGTGTCCCAAACATCTCCAGCCTGGTGTCTCTATGGTCTCAGCACGGTGTTCCCAGTACAGCATCCTCACGTTCCCAGGGCAGAGCATCCACATTGGGTCCCCAATGTCCCCAGCCCAGGGTCCCCGGCGGTCTGTTTGGGACCCTCCACCACCACCCCAAAATGCCGCTGCCCGCCCCGCAGAGACAAGCCCCGTCCCTTGGGTCCCACTAGCGCCTCGGAGCGTTTGGAGGTGATGTGAGGTGTGGCGGGCGCGGCGCCTTTAAGAGCAGCGGGACGAGACTCGGCCCCTTTAAGAGC
>NW_009260435.1:1112107-1115088 GCF_000687185.1 Egretta garzetta | reverse complement strand
GGCCTTCGGGGGTGGGGGGGGTCCGGGTTGCAAGATGTCGGCCGGTTTCCTGATGGCTGGTGCCGGACCGGAGTCTTCTGGGAGGCTGAGTCAGATGGAGCTTTGCCGGCTTTGCGCTCACGGAGGAGACGCGGCGATGCTCGAAGGGCATTCGCTTACATTGGCCGGCTGAACTCGCCCCGGCTGCCCCAGCCTCCCCTTCCCCAGCTCCTGGGCAGAGAGGGCGCCGTCTGAGCGAGCCTTTCCCCCGTAGCGATTGATTGGGACGGTGCCTTCAGCCGCGCAAATCTTGGAAACCCGTTTTAAACGCTCTTTGCAGGGCTAGCTGGGCGTGAATAGCGCTCTTGTCGGCGGACGGCGGCAACTTCCCGACTAAAACTAGGCTAAAAAAAAAAAAGCTCTAAAAGCCCGCTTTGCTTTGATAAAGCGGCTAGTTATCAGCGAGGGCCAGGTTAGCAGAAATCAGTGTTCCACGGAGGTTTTTGTGATGGTAGCATCTTAACTTCCTGACTACCGTCTGCTCCTGTGAAGGGCTGCTGCTAATCCTGACTTGCCATGGCCTAAAGGTTGGATGACAAAGAGGATTTTTTGGTTAGCCAGGTACCTCCAGGGAAAGTCGGGGGCTCGTTGTGCAACCGGGAGTGCTTAATTAAAAAAAATTCAGTCCTAAGCACTTAAGTTTGTGCCTGACGTCCCATTTACAAAGCAGAATTTAATTTAGAGAGTTGAAACTTGGTGGCCTAATGGGCCATGCTGATGCCAGCTCACTTCAAAACCGTGACCAGATTAATGAAGGCCTTTTCTGCCAAGGCAGGAAGCTCTGCTGCGAGCCACGTGCTTGCAGCGGGGACTCTTGCCTGTGAAACCCTTCCGAAAATCTGCAGCGCTGCCACCGAGCCTGTTGCTCAAGCAGCCTGCGTTTTTTCTCGACCAGCTACTTCTTTATCCACCTGAAGTCGTAAATTTTACAAACCCCTTAATTTATTGGTGTTAACTGGAGTGATCCAAAGCCGGCACTAATCCTTTTCCACACACTGAGCTGATAATTTAATTTAATACAAACAAAATGTTTCCCAGGCTGGCTGGACCACGTGCTAATCCTTTATCTCCTGCTGGGATGGAGGCTGTTCCTCTTCCCAGGGGAAGATGGTGCTGGGGCCGCTGCGGTGTGTGGTGATGGATGGCACGTAGGGAATGGGGCTGCAGTACCTTGTCGCCACCGCCCACAGCTGGGTGCGCAGCGAATCTCCATCCTGGAGCTGGGCATGCAGCAGAGGGATCTGTACTTCTACCTAGAGTTGTATTTACATTTTAAAAAAACCCCAACCCCCTTTTATAATGCGAAAAAGGTTTTTACAGTTCCCTTGAAGGCAGCTAGGTGGTTTCTGCTGGTGTGGGGCCAGGCTGAAAGGCTCCTTGTCCTGTTTCAGAGCAACACGCTGCAAGGTTAAGTCGGTAGGTGTGCCTGCCCTGCAAACAGAATCATAGAATGCTTTGGGTTGGAAGGGACCCCTAAAGGTCATCTAGTCCAACCCCCCTGCAGTGAGCAGGGACACCACTAACTAGATCAGGTTGCTCAGAGGCCTGTCCAGCCTGGTCTTGAATGTTTGCAGGGATGGGGCCTCCACCACCTCTCTGGGTAAAATACCCTGGAGATAAGTCTTGTCGCCAAACATCTGATGCTCGTCACTTTGAGTCACTTAATTTTTTTGTTAAGCCTCCTCTATGCCTTTGCCCTCTAGGGAGGGCAGGATAAGTCGTGTGTGGATCTGACGGCTAATCCATCTGCACGCAGGGAAAGTGCTGATGTTGCCCAGCACCCTGCAGGCTGCCGTGACCTTCCCAGCCCCCAGAACTTGTTTGCTGAAAAGCTGAAGGGGCATCTCCTTGCTGCTGGGGGGAGGTGGGGGATCGTTTGGGAGAGGCGTACGCTGGCCGGGAGCAGGTGGTGGCTTCTGGGTCGCATCCAGCGTTGCAGAAAAGAGATGGCATTTTAGGGTGGCCATCTTGTCCTTATGTAACAGCGGGCCGCCACCTCCTGCAGCAGCCAGCCAGGGAAGGATGTGTTGCCCCCCCTCTCTGGAAGAGGGGTTGACAGGCTGTATCAACAGCCTACTTAGCTGCAGAGCTGGATTTTTTGTTGTTGCTGAGTGCCTGTAGCTTCTGGAATGAATAAAGCTGCTGGTTTTTTTAGGCTTTTTTTGGGAAACTGAAGGCCTGCCCAGTTTCATAACCCTGCCTTCCTTAAATCCATATGCTAACTCAAACCATTTCTCCCTCTGGCCAGGGATACAGGGCGTGAGCAGCCTTGTTCTGCAGCATCAGGGAGGGTTGTGCAAGAGAGGCTGACCAATTAAAACCTGAAATCGTCACCCGCCATGAGCTTCCCTGCTGCCTGCCTGCAACTTATACAGGCGGCAACACATCTCTGTCTGGCGTGGAGGTGGTTAACGCTGCTCCTGCCTGGGGATGGTCCCTGCCAGGCCTGGCCACTGCAGTTTCCACTTCCCCGAAGTACCATTTCCCTGTGTCACTGTCACCAATAGCAGTAAAGGCTTGGCCCCGGGTGGGGATTGCTGGGGTGGGGATTGCTGCTGCCTCTCCTTTCTCAGTCCCTGAGGGCAGATCTGGAGGTGCCGTGGATTTAGGGTGGCTCTGTGCTGACTGCAGGATGAGCTGGCTGGAGTTAGTCACCTCGCTACTGCAAAACTGGTCATCCTGACCTCACATGGATCTTTCTAGAATATTCAAGAGCCAGGGAGGTACCGTACATCTTCCAAACACCACGCCTGAAGCCCAGGCAACCCAAGTAATAAACTTGGGGATTTAATCATTGTACCTTGAGGAAGGAATTCAGATTTATTCAGTGCTGGAAACATTCATGCTTTGTAGGGTATTGCTTTTCCACGCCCTTCCTTGCTCAGGCCAGACTGAGTGCTCTGTCTTTGGGTGTCCTTGAAGTTCTTGCTTCTCTGTTTGAT
>NW_009260435.1:1094614-1112031 GCF_000687185.1 Egretta garzetta | reverse complement strand
GGGGGGAAGCACAAGTGTGGAGGAGTGGGAAATGCCAGACATTCTTATTACATTTATAAGACCAATCCTTCCAGGAGAATTGAGTTGATGCTTTGTAAATACATGGTAATGGGAGGCAGGAGGGAGTATTAAAAAGTGAAGCAGGGCACGGTGCTGTGGGCAGATGGGTATTTGGGATACTTTTTGGCTGCTGTGTTTCTGCTCTCACCCCCGGACAAGGTCACAGTGTCTGGGATAAATTTTTCTGAGCTCACTGAACTGCTGGAAGATCTTGTGAAGGGGGTTCTGAGTGGGAACTTAACTTTCCTTTTTCTCTATAAAGACTTTAGGGGGTTTAAAATTGTATTTGCAAGTGACTTGAATGGGTAGGGGATTTCTGTGAGATGCGACAACTCACCTGCCTATTTTTAAAACCTTCCAAGTCATGCTCTGGATTCGGTTTCTGTCTCGGGATCCCGTTGCTTCATATTCCTCTTGTTCCCAGAAGCTGCGCAGACCCATTCGCCCGTGTTATTGTGTGGAGGTGATTTCCCAGCAAAGGCTTATTTTTTTTGGCATTTAGAGAAGCCAGTGCTGCTCCACAGGTGTCGAAGGATGCAGCAGCAAGTGTTAGAGGGCTAAAACACAATGTTTCAGGGCTGACCAGCAGGTTTTCCTATAATAATGGGACTTTGTCGGGCTTTTTATGTGGGCAGACCTTCTTGTAATGACTCCGGTGAATTAGCAGCTTCTGACAGGGCTGAGGGAAAGGAGGCTTTGCCAGGACAAATTATGGTTTTTTGCTGGCCTGACTCCTTTCTGCCGCATGGGAGCGAGGCAATGGTGAGTCAGGGCTGTCTGCGAGAGGATCTGCACGTACGTGGGGAAGGTCTGCAGAGCAGAAGTGGCCAAGGGGAGGAGCGAACTGAGCCTCTGCGGCACCAGGCAGGCACATGGCAGGCCGGCAGGAGATCTCCCTGCCTGTTTCCTTAGAGGCATGGCTTTGTTCTGGTCAGCCTCGCTAGCTTTGGCAAAGCTTTCGGGTTTATTAGTGCCTCTGTTTCAAAGCCGAATACTGAGCTAGCTGGTGTGTGCAGCTAACACCATTTTGTGATTTATTGGTTTGGGGTTCTTTTTGTCTGCTTGGGGCAGGCAGAACAAAACCCCTGCTCTGCCCCTGCCTTTGGCTGAGCAGCAGCCCACATTTCTACAAGCGCCATGCTTTAAGCGTATTTTATAGGTGAAGGCAGCTTATGCTGAAAGAGCAGCCTGCCTTGAACATCCCCTGCGTGCCCAGGGGATGAAGTTTGAAGTCAAACCACTGTTTGAAGTCAGAGCTAGTGATCTGCCCATGCCAGTAGCCACCACATTACATCACTCTCTTCCTGGAGGCTTTTTGAATGCTGGCAGTCTCGCCTGGGCAGGTTGAAGAGGACAAACAGCTTTTAGCTGCCGCTGCTCCTTGAGAACAAAACAATTGCGGTGCGGCCAGAGGTGTGTGGTTGGAAATGCCTGGGAGCACCAGTGCTGCCATTGTGGGGATGCTCTAGTCCTGCAGAGGCAAGCAGCCTGAGTTCAGAGAGGTGTTTTCATCCAAACTTTGGGAAAAAAAAACAAAAAACAAACAAAACCAAAAAAAAACCCCAAACAAAAACCCCCAAGCCAAACCAGTTTTAAACCTTGAGGTGGTTTTCTGTTGCCCTGGGTGAGGGGGAATGCAGGGGATGGGGGAAACCCACAGCATCCTCAATTTGAAGAGGCACCCTGAGCGTATTAAAGAAATCTTCTGTCTTTTACATGTTCTCTGCCAAGGTGTTGTATTTAATCAACTCAAGTCTACTTGCTTGTGCAAGCTTAAAGGATGGGTTTTAAGCTTAGGTGGACTTTGCCGTGATTAGATGCTTCTTGGCGGAAGATTGCCCGCGTAAGAGTGTATCTGCGGTCACGCTAGTGCTGAGCTGCCCGGGTCCCCAGTTACAATGGGAAATGCAGTCGAGGCCTGTAGGAGAAAGGACTTGAGAGCTGGGAGGGAGGAGGCAGAATCTCTGCCTGTGCACTCAAGTGCTTGAATTTTGTTGCGTTGTGTAGCTCCAAGGGAAGACTGGCAATGAAGAGAAGCTATGAAGGGAACATCTGCGTAGAAGGCAGGTGAGCTTTGGGTGGTGCACATGGGGGATGACATGGAAATAGAAGTGTGTCTTGACTGTATACAAGACTCTCAAGTAGGAACATAAGATAGTTTGACCTAGTAGCAGCTTTCTTGTCACCTGCATATTCATCACATGGGTGTTGTTGGTGTCTCTGCTTGAGGAGGAAGTTCTGGGTGATTCCTAAGCCTGGCACCACCTTCTTCTCTTATAGACACAGGATTCCAGCAACAATGTCGAAGCACCACGATGCAGGGACTGCTTTCATCCAGACCCAGCAGCTGCATGCTGCCATGGCGGACACCTTCCTGGAGCACATGTGCCGCTTGGACATCGACTCGGAGCCAACCATTGCGAGAAACACTGGCATCATCTGCACCATTGGTAGGCAACTCCTAGATAGGGGAGAATTGCAGCTGTGAACCCCTGTGCTGGTGAAACTTGTTAGGGAAATCATGGGAAGGCTTAAGCTTTCATTCCTTGCCAGGGCTGAACTTGTGTGTTGAAAGAACCTGGCTTTCCCATGTCTGCCTAATCTGTGTTATCGGTAGGAGTGAATCTGGTAGCCACGGAAATCAGAACTGCTTAGGTTCTGCCATGCTTCTTGAGGCAAGTTAAAACAGTCTTTGCTACCAAAGAGATGAGCTGCTTCAGCACTGAGCAGTCCGTATCCATTGCACTTTTCCACGTGAAACAGCCTGCCGTGTGTAGGTTAGCTCATCGTTTTTACAAAGTTAATATTCAAACTGTGTCTTCCTCCTAGGCCCAGCCTCCCGCTCGGTGGAGAAGCTGAAAGAAATGATTAAATCTGGAATGAATGTTGCCCGCCTCAACTTCTCTCACGGCACCCACGAGGTAAGGGTGGGATCTGAGCTGATACAGCCCTGGCTGGGCCGTGTGTGTGCGTCTGCTGGCCCCATCCCTCATGGAGCAGGGAAATCCAGCTTAGTCCAGACCAGCCTTGGTGTGGGAAAGCACAACTTAGCTCTGCTTTTGGGGAAGCATCTATATTGAGCCTGTGTAATTGCTGATAATGTTTAAGGGTGCTTTCTGAGCCATTTTGGAAGCGGTTCAAGTTGGTTCTACACCCTTCTCTATACCAAGGAGGCAGGTAACTGATATTTGACGCTGATGTGCCAACAGCTTGCCATGAAATCCTTCAGTTCTTCCTGCTGTTCTCTGTACAAAGCTGCTGCTTCTCAGTTAATAGCAGAAGCCAAGAATGTTTGTCCCTGTTTTGCTGTGCACCTCTGCTATTGGTTGCTCATCTTGCTTCTTGTTTCATTGCTGGGGGTTTTGCAAGTAGGTGATCAATGAATAACCTTGTCTCAAAAGAAAACTGTTAGTGATTTGAAGAAATTTCTGTGCCTACTTGAAAGAAGTGAACTCTCCTGGCTTTGCTTGGCTAACCAGCCGCTCCGATTGTGTTCCTGGTGGTGCTGTGAGCTTATAAGAATAAGGTCAAAAGAAATCAACACTGTTCATGGCAGACAAGCTCTGGTTGATATAAATAGATACTCCTCAGCGATACTGGAGGAGCCGAGGATCCCATTCCAGGTTGCCTAGAATGCCACCCTGAGCCTTCCCGATGAGTTTTTTTTGCCCTGGCTGCCCTCCAGCTTTCAAAATGTCAGGCGGTAGCCAGTAGCAGCTGTAGGTGGCTGTACTTACTGAACCATGAGCCTTGCAGTGCGTAACAGCTTGGCCTCTCACCCCTGTGGCCTTTAAAGGCCACAAGGCGCTGTCAAAATAGAAAGGTCTGATGCTTAATTGCGGACAACCGTCAGACCTTGACTAAACACCCGGGAGTGGTGTCGGTACCTAGGTTGCAGTTAGTAAAAGCTGCCTGAGGAAAGGGTAGCGTGGAATAGCTTTGCATCTCAGTAGTCAAATCCTGTAGCTGGGTGGCTCTGCAGGGAGTTGGTGGCCAGGCTGAAACTGGGAATTTTCGCACCATTACTGCCCAGTGGAGCTGCTGCTGTGGTTTGTGTACCTGTTAGCTGAGGTTAAGGACGGACTGTCGCTTTCTGCTTTGGGTGAGGTCTAATTGCACATTTCATACAAATGAGGTTAGATTACAGCAGTCTGGTCTTGCTGTCATCTCCTTTAGAGTTTGACTATCAACTGTAGCCAGTCTTAAATCCAAGTACCCTCCTGGTTCCTCCAAAACACTCCAGTTCCCAGCGAATCCCTGAAGAGTTTTCATCTATCGTGAGCGCTTTGGTTCTTGTGTCTGCTCTAAAGCATTCAACAGGGCTTCAACTTTAACAGAGATGCTCTAGTACCTGGCTGCAACCTTTTTATATAGAAAAAAAATGGCTTTTACTTCCAGCTCTGCCTGCATTCCTGTTCTGTGTATGTAACTCTTCAGGAAGTTGCTCCCTATGAGCCAGTTAGTCATCAGTATTAAACTAAAAATGAAAAATCCCAGGTGACTGGGACCAGATAAACATAATAGCAGTGTTCAGGCAAGTTTTTCTGTACTGCCTGTACTGCATCCACTTAGGCTGCCATGCGTAGAAGGGTGACGGCCTTCTCAGTCTCAACTTGCAGACTCAATCAGTAAACGAAATGATTTTTCCTGCTCTAGAGAGTTAGCAGTTGCAGTGTATCTCTGGCCGAGGGCATGCACCTGAACTTCAGCACAGCTTTTTTTCCGGCCCCACCTTCTTGGTGCTGGATTACCATCCCTGCCATAGTGAAGTTGGTGTGTGGGGCTTGTGTCAAGGCGGGTGGCATGGGGGAAATGAGGTGCTTCCAGGTGAGTCAGGTCAAACGCTGTCAGTCTGTGGTGCAGAGAGGGGAAAGGGTATTTCTTATCTGCAAAAGTCTGTCAAGTGTTACACAACTTGCAGTTGAGGTTATCTTTTAATGTTGTTTAAGCAAGTAAAGTAAACTGATCTGCTGGTCATCTGAAGCTCATTTGAGGTAGTTGGGATTGGAGTTTCCCCGCAGAACCGTCTGTTCTGAAACTGGTGGTGTTGACGAAAAGCTCTTACATGTGTGAAAATTTGGAAGCCGGGTGTGTGGTGCTGGACTCTTGAACTTCTGGCTACCATTGCTTTGGCTCTCAAAATAAAATGTAAATACTTAAATGGATAAGGTTCTCTTGGTAAATCCTTTATCTTTAGGGGAAATTTAAGCCAAAGAGTTATAAAAAAAGCTTGTCTATCTGCTCGCTTGTGGAACTGATAAGAGAGGTCAGGCTGGAAGTCTGTGGGGGAGTCGGTGGTGCAGAGAGCAGCGTCTTCCCTTCTGTGCTCTGAAGGGAGGAGGAAGACAGCCATGTGTGGCAGTTGCTTAGACGCAACATTCTCCTGGCATTCGGGAGTCTTTCCATGCACGTAATTGTCCCAGTTGCCGATGTTTTGCCATGTTGAATAGGCAGGTGTTCAGCAGAGCTTTTGGAAATGTTCTTCTGAAAGGCCTGTTGGTCGGTCGGCCATCTTCAAACAGCAAGTGTACGTCCTGAGGGAAAATTGCTTCGGCCAAGTGCCTGGGCTGTCTCCTGGGATTAGAACTGGGGGCACCAAAGGCACAGACGAATAACTGCTGGACTCCACTTCCATGTGGGGAAGGCCTTTGTATCCTCACGCTCTGCTTTTCTGGAGCTCAGTCTGAATTTAGTTCTCAAGCTAGAACTGAAATTGAGCATAACATGAGAGCAACGCTGTCAGCTTGGGCAGTGTTTGCGGTGTGTAGTGATCTTTCGTAAGCGGTGAAGTGTTGAAATAGCCTGAACATTTCCTTTTTTTTTTTTTCCCCCTTACCGGTATCATGAACCTTTTTTTATTTTCCCTTACCAGTATCATGAGGGCACAATCAAGAACGTGCGAGAAGCTACAGAGAGCTTTGCCTCTGATCCCATCACTTACAGACCTGTGGCTATTGCACTGGATACCAAGGGACCTGAAATCCGAACTGGACTCATTAAGGGAGTAAGTTGCTTTTTTTTTTTTTCTCCCACTTTTTTTAGCACATGAGACTAGATACCACATTATGCCTGTGGCCTTTTCCAAACAAAATGTGTCTCTAGGAAACGAGGTAATAAACCAACTACCAAAAGCTTTATGAACTGCTGCAGGCTGGGAGGTGGTAGTGTACTGGTTTTTACTGGTTTTGCTGAAATCCATGTTTTGACATGCAGAGTGGCACAGCAGAAGTGGAGCTGAAGAAGGGTGCGGCGCTCAAAGTGACCCTGGATGATGCCTTCATGGAGAATTGTGATGAGAACGTGCTGTGGGTGGACTACAAGAATCTCACCAAGGTTGTAGAAGTTGGCAGCAAAATCTATGTGGACGATGGTCTGATTTCCTTGCTGGTTAAGGAGAAAGGTGTGTAACAACTGTCCCAGCTATGCCTGTTTGTTTTCTTCTCAACATATTCATGTTTTCCCTCCAGTAACTTTTTTTAGCTTGCAGTTGTGTATTAATGACAGGAGAGTGTGGTTCTTAATGCTGTAGTGAGGCTTTGAGCAAAACTTTCTCTACTTCAACTAACAAGTTTCCAGAAACTTAACTTCAACTGGGTTTCACTAGTCTGTCATCTAAAACCCTCCTTCAAAGATTGTTAGGGACATACCAATGGCTCACAATTAAACCCTGTTTAGCCAATTCATACTTTTAGCCAGGCTAATTCATACTTTGAATGCAGGATTTAACTGGTTTTACAGTGCAAACTCTGAGTTTTGTGGTTAGAGACGGGGCTAGTTTCAGCTGGTAATGTAGGGGCAAGGTTAGTTCCACAATACTCCCTTCATAGTGCTGCCTAAACTGCTCTAGCCTCAAGGTATTGCCTCTAATCCCAGAGTGTGCAGGGAGAGGAGGTGAGGCTTTGGTGGGACTCAGTTTGTTATGCCAGGGCTCCTGTGAGTAAAAATTCAACCTTGTGGCATTTTTGGGGAGGCAGTTCCAACCTCCTGCACAGAACAAAGGACACCTCTTCTCCAAGTATAGCATAGAAGTGGTTTTAAACTGGTCTGTGCTCCCATGGGTAAACTGCTGAAGAGAACGGTGATGCGCTTTTATCACGCGTGGTTGCTATTGGCACTGCTGTTCTTGGGCAGGGAGCCTTCTGGTAAACGCTGACTGTGGGAACACATCTGTTTCAGGCAAAGACTATGTCATGACGGAGATCGAGAATGGCGGCATGCTTGGCAGCAAGAAGGGAGTGAACCTGCCCGGCGCCGCAGTCGACCTGCCTGCGGTCTCTGAAAAGGACATCCAGGACCTGAAATTTGGTGTGGAGCAGAATGTGGATATGGTGTTTGCCTCCTTCATCCGCAAAGCTGCTGACGTCCATGCCGTCAGGAAGGTGCTCGGGGAGAAGGGAAAGAACATCAAGATCATCAGCAAGATCGAAAACCACGAGGGTGTGCGCAGGTGAGCTTTGTGCAGGTGACACTTCATTTGGGTTTGTCACGCTGTAGCAGTGGAAGAACTGTAGGCAGGACTCCTGGTCTCTGGCTTGCCGGCAGCGGCAAACTTACTAGTCCGAGTAACAGGGTGGTAGTGGAAGTCATCGGTTAATGCCATGTGCATGGAACTTGTAGTAGCTGTGGTATGAGCAGTGGGTTGTGTAACTGGCACACATCCTGAGCTTGTGGGGACAGTGTCACAATCTCCCTGCGTCCCTGAAAAATCTGTGCTATTTTTTGTAGCAAGTGTGAGCTCAAAGTTGAGCAACCTTGCTGTTCTGGATGCGAATTGGTGAGCTAACTCATGGGAATCACCAAGTCTGTGACAAACAATCGGATGAAAATACCTCTCATCAACTCACACTCCCCTTCATCTGTCTCTTGTATAGCTTTGGAAACCTTTATATGGCACTTTGTACATACTGCGACTTGGTCTTGTTTTTCTTCCTCCTACCTTGGCATTACAGAATACCAAAGAGGCATGTGGAAAGCCTGTGTGCTGACAGCATAGCTGCGTATCTTGCTCCAGAGTGATGCTCCCTTTCAGAGGGTGATGACAGAACAGAAGGGGAAAGATGCTTTGCAGAACAAATGGGATAACAAACCTTCTTCTCTTGCTGTCAGGTTTGATGAGATCATGGAGGCCAGCGATGGCATTATGGTGGCCCGTGGTGACCTGGGAATTGAGATCCCTGCTGAAAAAGTCTTCCTTGCCCAGAAGATGATGATTGGGCGCTGCAACAGAGCTGGCAAACCCATCATCTGTGCCACTCAGGTACTCGAAACGCAACACTAGCTTGTAACTGCCGGAGCCTGGCAGGGTTTGAATGCCAGTAGCCATTGTGGCTTGATGGCATTCGCTAGAGAATGAGATGCCAAGAGGGAAGAAGTTTTGCTTGTGGCTGAATGGCTCATCTCAAGGCACTTCTCCAAAGATGTGTTTGGGATCTTCCCCAATAAGGTTACAGGACCTCTTGTGTGGCTGCTGAAGGTTGTACCCCTCAAAACTTGATGCAGTATGAGCCTTTTGGGTTGACTACACAAATTCTTGGCGGGAGGGGAATTCGCTTGTGCTTTGTCTTGGCATCTTGTAGCATCACATCTGTGTCAGAGAAGACTTGTTGAGGTTCCCAGGTATTTTACAAGATGCGTCCACACTGTAGCGTCAGAAGGAACTGAGTAAAAGATCCATCTTATTCTGGGAGCTGTTATTGAAGGAGGGGGAGCTGATGCTCAGCTTCACTGGTTCCAGTAGGGCTCATGTGCGAACAGTCCTCGGGCGCTGGGAGGACTGGTTTTCTGGCTGTGCTTGCTCTGTGCACAGGCTGTGGAAGTGAAAACTCTCTAGACAGTAGTCATCAGACAAGAGTCTGGATTTACAGTAGCATGTGCTCCTTCCTCTTCCTGTAGCGCTCCTGAAATACAACTGAAACGCTGCCTCGGGTGGCGTTTCATGAGGAAATGAGTGATGTTTGCCTGGTGGTGAGCTGCAGTGGGGAGGAGGCCAAGCACCTGAGGAAGATAGAGCTGGCCGGGATCTGGTGTGTGGAGTTCTGGGAGAGGGGGGTAGGAAGAGCTAACCTTGTGGAAAGCCGTCCTGTTTTCTGCTCTCTTCAGGGTGGGTGCTTAGGAGGCTGGTGGTGTTAGCTGTTCTGAGTTTACTAGCCTGTTACATATTGTATAAAGATTTTGAAATCTTGTGTGGATGAAGATAACGTTAGTTGGTGCAGACCTTGCTGTTTACCTACTTTTTCATGAAAAGAAAACCACAAAGCCCTAGACGCTAATTTGGGAGCATGAGGCTGGATTTGAGCTTTCCATAAAGATGTCTAATGCTCTGCTGTAAAGAGCTCAGAGTTCTTTGGACCAAGACCCGTGCTGAAAAGTTAAATAGGAAAGTCTGTGTCTGTGATGTTGTGTGGGTTAAATCTCCCTGGAAAAGGAGAAAATGTAGAAGGGGTACAAAATGAAATGGGTTGTTTTTCTGCCTGGTAGATGCTTAAATTCAACACTGGTTAGGGACTAGGCCCCTCCATCCTGTACCCACAGGAGAGCTCTTCTTATGGAGTCCTTAGGCTGCACCCTGTCTATACTGAAGTGCACTAGTGAAAAAGCATCTGGTTCCTTCTGCAGTGTCTTGATTTCTTTGGATTTGTTCTCTTCTAGATGCTGGAAAGCATGATCAAGAAACCTCGCCCCACCCGTGCTGAGGGCAGCGATGTTGCTAATGCTGTCCTGGATGGAGCGGACTGCATCATGCTTTCCGGAGAGACCGCCAAGGGAGACTACCCGCTGGAGGCTGTGCGCATGCAGCACGCTGTGAGTACTGCCCTCGCTCTGGCGGGGGCCCTGGCCTGCAGGTGAAAGTAGCAGCAGTACTCTCTTGCCCTGCTATCTTCCATCTGAGCTGGGCACCTGAAGATCTAAATGTGCCTGGTGCTAGGTGGCAGCACCTAGCAGCCCAAAGGAGTGATTTCTTCCTTCACGCTCCCACTGTGGCTATTTTGTTACCTAGCATGGTCCTGAGGGCCTGAAACCTCACTTTTTTTTTTTGTGTTCCAAACTATTGTCAGGCAGAGCTGAGAACTGCTCTGCGGTGCCCTGAAATCTAAAACTTCAGATTGCTCATATTAATTTTTTTTATTTAGGCCAGGATAAAGGGGTTTTTGCCATTACCTTGGTATGAGTTTCTCCAAATGCCCCATTTGTTTTGGCCTTAAACTTCTCCAAGGTCAAGGAGCTGCTTAAGCAGTTTACCTCTAGATAATAAAAGGTATTGGCTGACTCCTCTCGGGGGGGTGGTGGGGTGGTGGTGAGGGAGGCTTGTGAGCCTGATTTACAGCACTGTTGCATTTGGTGCCTGGTGTGCTTGGTGTTTGTTGCACAAGTACTGACAGCACCATATTTTTACATGCCTGAACTGCCAGAAACCTCTGCTCTGCTTCGAGTTCACCCAGCTCATGTTTCAGCTGATAAAAAGCCTGATGTCATGTATCTGCAAGTGTTGCTTCTCCCCAGTTAGCAGTGCTGTGAATCGCAGCAGTGATAACTCTCACCAGGTTTATTTGCAATTCAGGTTATAGAGTTTAATCAACTCGGCTAGTGTTTGTTTGCAGTGCATTGTGTAAATGTCTTTTACCTTTATCTGGTCAATATGGAGTGGTTTTTGCATGTTACAAATGGAAAATATGACTTGAATACTGAACAGCAACTGCTGGCTTACAGGCCGAACGCTAACGGTGCAACTAAAAGGTTCTTCCTCAGTTCCTGCCCCTGCCCCCCCTCAAATCATGAGGATTGACTTTCTACCAAGAGTTGGAAACTTGCTGCAGCAAACCTTATACCTGGGTTTCCATTCTGGCATTAGTTCTTAGGCTCAGGCAGGTTGTATTGTACCTGTAGCCCCAGCTCAGGATCTGCTGCCCGTGCTTCCATCTTCCTGCAGCCCTGGTAATAGTGGCGTTCACTCTGCCAGGCCCCCACAGAAATACTGAAGGTGTTAACCCTCTGTGCAGAGGAGCAAATACAGATTCGCTTCATTTAATGTAACGTGGCACAGGCAGCAAGTTGCCAGCTCTGTCCCTCTGCAGTCAGGATCTTTCATCTGAGCTAATTTACTTGGTGTTAGTTGAGAGAAGCCCTGCCCAGAAATTGTGCCTGAATAACCATGGTCTGAAGATCTGCAGCATGGCCAGAGCAGGTGAATGTTTCCATCTGAAGAGGCCAAGCAGTCATAGCAGGGAGAGAGCACCTTACCCCTGGTAAAGAATGGCTCCTGCATGCATTCCCTGGCCTGAAAGAGATGAGCTTGCTCTTTAGTGGCTGGCATCTCTGACAAAAATGCCTTGAGTTGAGTAGCAAGCTTCCAAATATCGGGCAGGCTGTTTTCCTGTTTGTGGGAGTGGGCTTCCTTCCAATTCCAGTCCGCGATCCACAGTTGTCTTCAAATGCTGCTCTGGCCATGCTGTCTCACGGGACCAAGGTTAAATAGCCGCTCCATTTTCCTTTCTTCTACCTTCATCCTGCTCTCTCCACCTGCATACCAACTGGAAACCCTCTAGCTGTCTCTATATGAGTAAAGCCAGCTGTGATGTGGAGTTAAGGATTGCTGTGCCCTTCTGCAGCTGCTGTCAAAGCAGACACATGTATATGCGTACTCTCTTCCAACTGGGGAATGCAGGCTTCCCTCTAAACTCAGGTTCGCCCTGTGTGTTACACAGAGCTGCCTGCCTTTGGACCAGGAGCTGAAGGATAAACTGCCTGGCTACCAGCTCTTGCATTTGGATTAAGTGTTTTGAGGCGAATGTACTTCCATTTTATCTAACAGCCAGTGTAAAGCCAGCAGTACAAAAACTGACTGCTTTAGGACTGGGGCTGACACTGGACTGCTGTTCCTGCCTGTCATGTGTCCTGTTATTTTTAGACATAAGATGCTTAATTACTTTGGCTTAAAGCGGTATCTGTGGAAGAGGGATAATTCCTAGCATCACACTCACTAACACTAGAGTAGCAAAATTCTTATCTGATAGGGGTCTAACTACAAAGCTTGCACTATAATGGCACTTAAGTCTCTGCTTAAACATCAACTCGTCATGCTTTGTCTGGCGGTTGCTCACTTTCTGGAGTAACTGGTTGAAGTTGTCCTTGAAAAAATGATCATGCTTTTTCTAGTCTCTGCAAGCCTTCTTTATCGGGTTGTCAGGGGCTAATGCAAGATGAGAATTGGCTTTAAATACGAGTGATTACCTGCATACTGGGGTGGCTAGATGACTAAACTTGTTGCAAATGCTTAGCCTGAAGAGAAAGCCCTTAGTTGTGCCTCTGTACCTCTCATCTGCCTCTGTACAAACACCCCAATGTACACTTTGCAACAACCCTGTAAGGAAGACTTGTTCCTATTTCTGTTACCGAAAGAGAAGTTGTTAATGGCACTTGGAGGTGAAACTCTTCGTTGGCTCTCAAGTTAAGCTGAATCGAACGAAGCTGAGAGACTATCTCCCAACTTCAGGGGTGATGCTCAAAGTGCATTGCTCGCATGTTGGCTCCGTGAATATTCTTCCAGCAGCACTGTGTGGTGTTGGGAGAGTATGAAAGGGGGGTGTGGAGCTATGGAGATTTCCTCCTGAGGAATTGCAGGCTGGTAGATGGCATGAGAGTCCTTCAAGGAAGTAATAAGCAGCTGCAGAAAATGCAGTCTGACTCTGAGCTGGCTTGCTCTGGTCCCTGAAAAGCAATCTGTGTTTGCCTGCTCTGAAAGGACTCCAAAATACAGCAAGAATTCCACCTTGGAAATGCCTGCCCAGTGAGCAGGGCCTGCCAGTTGAAAGGTGCAGTGGACCAGCCAGCGTGGCTAAAACATGTTAGAGTGGGTTGCATTCAGCAAACTCACAACCTGAGAGCCAAAAAGTTTCACAACCTGACCTTTAATATCCCTTTGCATGCATTACTGTGATAGTTAAGCAATTTAATGTGATCTCATGTTACTCTGGTATATCTTCCCTTCTTTTCTTTCCTTCTTTTCTTTGCTCTTTTTCTCCTCCTTCCCTCTTACTTGGGCCTGCAGATCGCTCGTGAGGCTGAGGCCGCAATGTTTCATCGTCAGCTGTTCGAAGAAATTTTCCGCCTCAATGTTAACAACAGGGACCCTGCCGATGCCATGGCAGTAGGCGCAGTGGAGGCCTCTTTTAAGTGCTTAGCTCCAGCCCTGATAGTTCTGACAGAGTCCGGCAGGTAGGGCTCAGAGAGGGGGCTTGGTGCCAGTAGCTGTTACCATGAATAAAAACACACGCTCCATTCTAACACTGCAAATATTTAGCAAGCAGCTTGCTGCTATGGTGTCAGCCTTGCATAACCACTGCAGCCTGAGTCGAGTTTCTCTGTGGCAGGGAGGGACTTCAGGTAGGCAGGAGCAGAGCGAGAGTGCCTGGCAGTTGGCATGAGTGTCACCTGAGTGTGGGCTCGGCAGGGCGAGGTGACTCAGCGGGTGCCACCAATTCAGAAAAGAAACATTGAGAACTGGATGATTCCTCTATGAGGCTGCACTGTTTGGGTGGCTGAGTGTTGCGGCCATTGCCCCATCCTGTTGAACTAAATCTGGGCTTGCTAATTGGCAACTCTTAATGTCAAAAGCTGACAATATTTGCGTGACACCTTGCTGATAGAGCACCTCATCTTACCCTGTGCTGCCCCGAGCGACTGATGTGAGTGTTGTCTTCCCGAACGCGTGTCACTCTTATAGATTGCCCGGGAGGCCGAAGCCGCCATCTTTCACAGGCAGTTGTTTGAGGAACTGCGTCGTCTGACTTCCTTGAACTGTGATCCCACGGAGGCTGCCGCTGTTGGCGCTGTGGAAGCGTCCTTCAAGTGCTGCAGCGGGGCCATTATTGTCCTCACCAAATCTGGAAGGTAGGAGGTGACAGGTTCCCTCAGGTCAAGCCCACTTCGTGATGGGGTGGGGGAAAGGAGACTCGCAGAAAAGATGACTTTGAAAGACTAGAGCTGTCACAGCAAAGCCCAGGTTTTTTGGCAGCAACTGAGAGCTCAGGCCGCCTTCCTGCAGTGCCGGTTCCTCTGGAGATGGGCAGACATCTTAACCATCTGCACATACGTAACCGCCAAGTCCCTCAGCCTGTCTCTGCCAGCATGGCATCAGCACCGAGCCCTGTCTCCCCTTGCTGCTGCAAATGGTATCTCTGCCAGCAGCGCTGGCTGGAAGAGTCAAGGGAAAATAAGTGTTGCAGCTTTGATTCAAACTTCTTGGCAAGAAATCCTTGATTTAGCAGTAAGGCAGGAGTTCAGTGGATGCAGAATACTCTTTAAATTTTTTTTTTTTTTTTTTTAAATTGAGGCCTTGGCCTTTTATAGTAGCATCCAGACTATAGGTCCCTTGCTGAATCTTTTGGGCATCAGCCCTGCTTGCCTAAGCCCTAAGGGTGAAGCCTAGAATTACTAGGCAGGGAAACTGAAAGTGTTGGAAATCGCCTTTTACAGGCTTCCGTATGCCTGCCTGCAAGTAATATCGCTGAACAGGCAGGCATCTGCGCACTCAGGTGTGAGCTCAGCGCCTTGGCTGTAGGTGAGAGACAGCAATGCAGATGTGCTGGAACTATATAGTTTGGGTTTTCTGTCCAGTGATGGTGACAACCGCCGAGTAGAGATTGGCTCTTCCCATTGTGGAGAGGAAGCTGAAGCCTCACTGATCATCTTTTCCAGCTGGAGGAACTAGGCTGCTCCCCCTCAAAGCACATCCAACTGTAAATCTCAGACTGCTTTCTGGAAGAGAATCTGAATTTCTTGCACTGGATTCAGACCAAAGAGCAGCGGCAGATATGATTATACTCTGGGCATGGTCTAACCTGAAGAACTGGACCATCAGTGAATCCTTCACCCAAACTTACAGCTTAAAATGATTTGAAGCAGCTGCTTTCTGCAGAGATGAGGAGTGACTATAAGCACTGACTTTCTGCATGCCCTCATGCTTCTAATGTTTCTTTGTAAAAGGTCCCAGTCTTACGCTTGACCTTTTTAGAGAGATTTGAACTCTGATATTTGAATATTTTTAGCTGTGGATTCTGTTACAGCCTTTGAGTACCTGGGTCTCCCTCCTAGAGCTACCGGGAGGCTTCTTGGACAGCGTGGGAACGATTGTCTGAGAGCTGGCACGTGTGTTTGGGTGCTTCGAGCGGACTGCTACTGCCTACTTCAAGCAGTGATCTTTGAGTATTGCTGAGCTTGGCTCCGCTAAACAAGGCTGCAAAAGCTGCTGGAGATCCTGGCATCCTCATGGAGCTGTAAATGTAGTGGCCTTGGCAGTTTTAATCTGCATTTATTTGCAGACGCATGCTGTAAGCAGTGCCCAGGGCATGGGGGGGCCTGTAGTCCCCACCCAGTGTGTGCTGTTTGTTATGTTAAGGCATTTTAAGGATTCTGTGCCTGACTTGCCAGTATGAATTTTGGCCTCTGTTGCATTTGCTTCCTGCTGCGTGCAAGAGCAGAGCTCTGTGCAGAGGAACTGGCCTGTTCACTGACTTTAGCAGGTGAACGTGGCTGGGAGGCAAATGGCTTCCTGCTTGGCAAGCTTTGGGTAGAGCTGCTGGCCTGGGCTCTTTCCATCCCATAAACCAGGAGCTCCTCAAAACAGAGGAGAACTTGCAGGGACCCCCACTGAGATACCAAGGGCTGCTTGCAGAGGCCAGAATAAATGGCACCTTGCTGTCTTAACATAGCAACAGAGACAAATAAAGGCTTGTTTTCAGAAGAAAACACACGGATGGCACTTCCTAAACTTGGAGGTGAGGTGATTTTCACCCCAAGGCTCGAGTAAGGAATGATGGCCGTTGGTGGTGCCTAACTGGGAATTCAGCAGAGCATCAAGCTCGTTGGTGAGCTGGGCTCTTGCCAGCATCTCCTGTGGTCATCCTCTTTGTCCCTCTGGGGGTTTTGTGGAGCCCTCCAAGGTGACAGGCAAACCTTGCTGCCGCTTGTCCTGCGAGTGGAGCCGCCCCTCTGGCTGTACAGCATCTTCCTTGAGCTCCCTCTTGGGTGGCTGTGCCTGTAATGTGGTGCTTCACCTCTCCTTTCCTTCTAGGTCTGCGCACCTGGTGTCCCGGTACCGCCCGCGGGCTCCCATCATCGCTGTGACCCGTAATGACCAGACGGCACGCCAGGCCCACCTCTACCGGGGCATCTTCCCTGTCCTGTGCAAAGAACCAGCCCACGACGCCTGGGCGGAGGACGTGGACCTTCGTGTCAACCTGGGCATGAGTGTTGGTGAGTGATGCTGCTCAGGTGGTGCTTTTGGGGTTACCAGTGGGGATGTGGTGACAAAGGGAGAGGAACTGGCTGCTGGCGTGGTAACAGTATCTGATTGGGAAAAGGGGGACGGCAGTTACATAAGCACGACCTCATCTGATGGGGAAATAGGGCAGCGGGTTTGTGGTGGCTGCCTTAAAATAGGTTCCAACAGAAAAGCAGGTTTGTTTTAATGTGGTAAGTGCTGGAAACTGTTCATTGCTCCTGAGCCACCTCCCTCTCTTCTCTCCTAGGCAAAGCGCGTGGGTTCTTCAAGACCGGTGACCTGGTCATCGTCCTGACAGGCTGGCGCCCCGGCTCAGGCTACACCAACACCATGCGTGTGGTGCCTGTTCCCTGAACGACTGACTCCAACCAGCACCCTCCTTCCTTCCCCCTTCCCCTCCCCTCTCCCCTCGCGTTAGACCAGCCATCACTTGCGATATTCTCCTTGTCCCTAGAGTGGATATAGGTTGCTAAACACCACCCAGTGCAGCAGCAGCAGGGGGAAGAGACTTGAAATCACTTAAAAAAAAAAAAAAAAAAAAAAAAAAAAAAAAATTATACTTGAAGTGTATATTTTTTTTAAAAACCTCTCCCTCTAGTGAAGTCCTGCCCTGATCTATGTTGGAGTCCCTCCTGGGCCTCCTCTTAGCCCTGCCCCTGTCCTCAGGGTGCGAAATGTCCCTTTTCCCTGCCCCTCCTTTGGGGTGATGGGGAAGGGGAGAGGTGAGGTGTGGCTGGCTGTTCCCTTGTCATGCTCCTCGCCTGAGGGAAGCTGCTCCTCACCCCTACCCCCCCTGCAGCCAGGCGCTCCCCACAGACCAAACCCCAGATGAATCTAGCCCCCTAAGCTGGTTCTGTTTCAGGGCTGGGGGTGGAAGCATGCCCTGTGCTCCCCTTACAGCCTCCTCTTGTGTCTCAGTCGTGTTTTTTTCCCTCTCCCTCCCCCCTGCACACCACCGGGCCCCTGGGGGGGTCGAGCACCACTCTCCATCAATAAAGAGAAGCTGAAGCACCCGCCGGGCTGCCCCGCTCCCTGGGCTGGGGGGGGAAGAGGGTGGCGGTGGGTCCCCACTGGGGCA
>NW_009260435.1:1090657-1093865 GCF_000687185.1 Egretta garzetta | reverse complement strand
CCCCGTCCGGGGCCGCCCGGGCCCGGCCGTCCCCCCCCCAGCATCCTCGGCCGTGGCTCTGCTCCAGCAGCCAACACACGGGATTGAAATGACCTTGAAAGCCGGGAACAAGGGCAGCTCGCTGGATCCCGCCCGGGCTCACTCTGACCGAGGCAGCCCAGCCGCAAGTGCTTCCCTCCGGCTCTGATACTCGTTTGTGGTTTTTTTTTTTGGGGGGGGGAGGCGAAATCCCTGGCTCACTCTCTCCTCCCTCCACCACACACTTCCCCCTCACTTGTGCTGGCAGCAGGGAAGGGATCCAGTGAAAATCAAACGCCGCCAGAGGGGCTTGCGCCGGACCATTTCCAGGCCGGATCCCAGCACTGCGTAAGGGAAGGGAGATGCCGATCCATGGGGAGGGAGAAGCACCAGGCTTTGCCTGGCAAAGCTGCAGCCGGGAGGCGAGCCGGGAGTCCCAAGGACCCTGCACGGGCTGGGGAGGGGTGTGTCAACCCCGGTGCATTGGTCTGGGGTCCTCAGGTCGCCAGCAACATTTTCCCTTTGCCAGGGACTCCTGTCCCCACCTGCTCTGCCTCATCTCAGGGGCTCTGTGCTCCAACTGTTCTTGGGGAACAGTGGGGAACTGTGGGGAACTACACTACCTGTAGTTCGGGACACTTGGGATGGTGGTTTCCCCACAGGAGCCTCTTCCTGCTAAAAAAATTCCTTGAGGAGGGTGATGGTGTGAGCTGCTGGAAAGTTTTCCTCCCCGTGCTGGTGCTGGAAGTGGCTCTTGGCAGGGACATGTCCCTGTCAGCTGTGCCTGGAGCCCAAACTTATCTTATTGCCTGCTCCCAAACCCCGGATCTCCATCCCTGCTGCATCTGGGAGCTGGGACGGAGCAAGATCTGGAGAGGGGAGACAAGGGAGCCGCTGTGATGTCTTCACTGGGGCTGAGAATGCTCCTCACAGCCTGCACACCCTCCCTGGAGCCCCCAGTGTCTGGGGACCATCTGACCCAGGGCTTGTCCCTGGCAGTGACCGTAAGAGGGAGGGAAAATGGGGACAGGACTGTGCACTGCTTCCAAGTGCTCTCCAGCCTCTGGCTCTTCTCATTTTAGGGGTTTTCTGTGTGCTTGGTGACCTCGCCTCGAGCAGGGTGTGCCTCTCCCTGTCCCCTGTGTGGTGCCCCTTGGCGTCAGCCCTGGTTAGGGCTAAATCCTCTTGCCCGGATTAAGCAACACAACTGCTTGGGGATTTAAGGGATGAGGTGAGGGAAGCCAGAGCAGGCTGAGCTCCAGAGAGAGAGGCTCTGGAGTGGGTTGGAGCCCCTTTTCCAGCAGGGGGGATGAAGGCTTCCACGTCTCCATGGTACGAGTTTTGGCTTGAGGGCAGCATGGCATCACCTGGCAGAGGGTGTCTGCAGTGCAGGGCTGCCTGTCCTGAAGGCACGGGGTGTCTGAGGAAACAGGCAGGGGAAAAAACCTTTTGGTGCAATGCCCAGGGATGTTGTTTTGGTGCTTCTTGTTGGTACAGTCTCCCTTCCTTTCCAGACACATCCTTTGACCTGAGCTGCTTCTAAAAACCCCCTCAACCTTGGTGTGTTCATCCCGTCCCTGCAATGCTCGGGCTTTGGGGTCACGCTGGCAGTCGTTTGCTTTGCAGACGCTGGCTGCGGGGATCCAGGAGCTGTTTCCCAGCCCGGTCCTAACCCCACGGCACCGGGGACTTGTGTTCTGCAGCCCCGCGTACGTGCTGCATCTTGAGGGAGCGTCCCCCATGCCTCTGGCTGGGATTCAGAACATTTTGGTCAGGCCCTCGAGGCTTTGGGAACATGGGGGCTCACATGTCTTTGACTCTCAGGCTGTTTGGGTGAGGGGTGTCGGGGTGCAGCACCCCTGTCCTGGCTCTCCCTGAGTCAGCAGGGGATTATTTAGATGGGTTTCTCTTCGGACAAGCCCCTTGGAGCAGGAGCAGTGTGTGTGTAGGGGAGCACAGGGCAACAAAAGAGCTTCTCTCTTGATTTAGGAAGCCATCTGGGATGGCTTCTCTCCCTGGGCTCTGCCGCAGCACCACGGCATCGTCTCTGCGGGCATCGGGATGCGCTCCAGCTCCGTGCTCATCCTGTCTGCTGCTGTCCTGCCTGTCCCCCACCTGCTCTGGCACCTCCCCGTTGATGCCAGCCTTTTTCCCTTGAATAATTCCCTCCCCGTAGGTGTGGTGGCTGTGTGCCAGTTCTGCCATGCCTCTGGAGCCCGTGGGTCACTGCCCCGGCATCAGTCCCTTGGGATTGCGCTCTGCTTTGGCTCTAGGTGCTGGTTGTGGTTTGCTGAGGGTGGAAGCGTCACCTTTCTGGCCTGCTGGGTGATAACCTTTCCTGCGCAGCGCTGGAAGTGTGTTTACTTTACCTGTCTCGGCTGATAAGCACCTCTGATAAAACTCATGATAGTAAATAGCAGGCTTTAAACGAGAGGGGAGCAATTAAAGGAGGGAGGTGGTGCCTTCGGCATGGGCTCTGCCCTGGGAAGATGGTGTTTTCCCGACCTGGAGGAACAGACCCTGGCCATCTCTGGCCAAAATCTCCATCTCTGCAGGGAGTTTTGTAGACCTGTGACTTTTCCCATCCCAGCCTCCACCTCTTGAGGAGGAGAGGCTCTGCTTTGGAGGGTGTTATCCGAGGCAGCAGGGAGGGAGCCGCTGCTCCTTGGCCACTCAATAGAGCACGCTGGGGAGTTCCTGGCAAGAAATGCCCCCTTTTTTTTTTTTTTCCACGTGACTTGAGAAATCACAGAAATATTCTGTCTGTCCTTGAGTGGCAGAGATATGAACGTCTCTGTGCAGACGGGGATTGAAGGGAATGGATTTACAGCTCCAAAACACCTCTGTCCCCTCTCTCCCTTCCCCTTGGGGGCTAATGGGCTTCTCCCTGCAGTGCCAAACCGATGCATGAAAAAGCAGCTCCCCTGAAGAGCCCTGAGCCCATGCACGGACGTGAGAAACTGGAAGCATCGCACAAGGAGAAGAGTTTGGATTCCCTCGATGGCAGGTGAGGGGCAGCGTTGCTGTGGGGTTCCGGGGTCTGCGGTTCAGTATTTGCTCTTTTTCCTCTTTCCACCTCCTGCAGCATCCCTGCTGCCTCCAAGCCCCCAAATGAAGCCACCCGCCAGCTGGGAGTGGGCACAGGGGGTCTCCTCTTTGGTTTCATCCTCAATATTTGGTCTATAAAAGC
>NW_009260435.1:1078141-1090603 GCF_000687185.1 Egretta garzetta | reverse complement strand
CACTGTCTTTTTGGTTTCTCCCTTCCTCTGCCTGCTTGAGGGATGTGGATGGATTCCCCCGTGCACAGCCAAAGCCAAGTCCATCCTCCTGTCCTGGTCACATTCCCAAATTCCCATTTGTGCTTTCCCTGGGGAAACCTTGACCTGGCTGAAGCTGCCTGTTGCCAGCTCCTAACCCATCCAGGATCCTTCCCCCAGTGTCAGAGTACATTTTGGGTGCAGGTGCCCCGGTGCTGGTGCCTCCACCATGGCACTTCTCCTGCAGCCATTATTTAACCTCAGCGATGTCACTGCATGCCTGATGCTAAAATAAATTGTTGAGACACCCACAGTGTGGCTTCCTGGGGTGTCTCTTTGGTCTTCTGTGTCTTGCTGCGTCTCTTCTGGCAGCACATGTGTTTTCGGGAGCAGGTGAGTGACCTGGGGCTCTTCCCTTACCTGATTATTATTTTTCCTTCTAGCCTCCACCTGAACGAAGCCCTGAAAGATGAGGACATCAAGAAATGCCACCGGGAAGTGGTAAGTCTTTGGCTTTGTGACTGAATGGGCTGGTTCGCTGTAGCCTGGCCCTGGCTGTTTGCCACAGAGGAACCTGCTCAGGGTCTCAAATGTGGGCTGCAGGAGCCAGAGGTGAAGCTGCAGTGGCGCCTGGTGCAGGGCAGAGGCTCCTGCCTGCATTTTCAGGGGAGCTGATGATGGTTTCGTGTGGCTCATGATCTGCCTTGCCAACACTTCCAGGATTTTCCGTCCAGAGCAAAGGAGAAAGTGAAAATCTTGACTGCAAGCAGCTTGATTTCTGTCTGTTTGAAGCTTTTTGGTTGTTCAAATCGTGCCCGAAGTAGAGCTTTTTCAGTCTGTCTACAAACAAGAGATGCTCTGGAAAAGGAAGGAGCGGAGGGAGAAGGCATTTTGCCTTTCCCCATGGAAAAGATGAAGGAGAAAAATATTTTGCCCATTATTCAGAGGCATCTGGGAGGGTTTGTGCTGGGTTTAGGGGATGTTTCTTGGTCAAGTCAGCCCCAGGGTGGCTCAGAGGCCATGCCACAGTCCCCCTGTGTCCCCCGAAACGCCCCTGCCGGCACCCGTCACCATCCCAGTGTTTCTCCAGGAGGTGTCTAAGCTGACCCCAGGTGATGCAGAGCCTTGATCCTCTTAGGGCCCGGCTCATCCAGTGACAGGGTGTGCGGAGCAAAGGTGACCTTGTCTTGCCTGCAAACCAGCCTCACTGCCCCAGGCCCTTCGAGCTGTGCTGGATCTCTCTACATCCTGGCAAAGCATCTCATCCTTTGGATTTTGGGTGGCAGCCGTCACTGCCGCGGGAACAGCCGTGTCCCTGGGGAGCACCCTGAGGTCCAGGGCACTGCCTCCTCCGGCACAGGGGACACAAATCTGCCAGTGCCACCTTACAAGGCTAATTGAGCAGATTTAATGCAAAGTGTTGAACTGCTTCAGAGCCTTTAACTTATATACAGAATTATTTAAGGGCGAATCCGCCGAGCCTCCCGCCGTGGCTGCTGGCAGGCTTTGAAGAGGCACCAGGAATATAAATAGCTGGATGGCGCGGCACGATGGGTGCAAAGCAAGTGTTGTCACCGTGCCCCGAATAAGGGAAAAGCTTGAGGAGGAGGAGGAGAGAAACCGCTGGGCAAAATAAATTGCCTGCGGCTGAGCTCAGGGGGAAAACCGGTTCCTTGCAGAGGCTCAGACACCTCCTTAGATATTAGGGGAAATGTTTATTTGGGAGGATGGCACAGCATTTGGGTGCTGGATCATCGGACCCTCCTCTAGCCGTTCGGTTCCGCCGTCCCCAACCTGGTGGGACCCTGCTGTGCTGGTCCCGGGTGCGGGGAGAGGGAGATATTTTTGCAGGAGGGTGGTTGGTTTTTTTGGGGGGGGTCTCCTTGTCAGCAAGGTCACTGGATAACTGTGCTTTGCTTCATTTTCAGGCCGCTAGCAAGTACAACTCCCAGTACCACAAGCTCTTCAAGGACATCCCGACGGAGGAGAGCGTGCTAAAAGGTGGGTGGCATGGCAAGGGACGGGCACAGGGGCGGCAGGATGTGGCACATGGTCTGCCATGTCCCTCTCTCCGCCTTGCAGTTTGTTCCTGCGCCCTCCAGAGAGACATCCTCATCCAGGGAAGGCTTTACATCTCCCCCAACTGGCTCTGCTTCTACGCAAACCTTTTCGGGAAGGACATCAAGGTAACGTGGGGGCCAGCTCCACCCCTGTCCTGTAGGGCTTGTAGTCCAGGCCATGCCACAGCCCACTCATCCCCTCCTGTACCCAGATACCGCCAAAATCCCCATCAAAAGCTGCCGATATGAAGGGGAGTGTGGTTGTGCCTCCCCCTCTGATCACCTGCGGCATCTGCCTGGGGAAACCAAATATTGGTTTGATTTAAAATTCCCTGATGCAAAACCTCCTACAAGCCACAGCAGCGTTTAAAGGAAGATCAAAGGTTTCGGAGGGGGAGAGTTGAATCTCTCCTGCCTTTTCTTCTTGATTTACAATCTGACGTTTCCCTATTAGTCTTGCGGCTGACAGGGATCTTGGGGAGAGACGACTTCCTTTAAAACTGGGCTGAAGAACTGAATTATTTATATCAGCTGCTTTAAGCAAATATCTGATGGAAGTACGGGGTTTCAGTGAAATTATCCTGCCATAAATTATATCCTGCCTTATTTTTAACCCTCCCTGGGTTTGCAGGGGGCTCTCGTGATGGGTCTTAGGGAGACTCACTGGACGATGCTTTCCCCTTGTCCTCGCTGTTTTGATTGAGTAGAAACTGCCTTCAGGCTGAGATTAATGTGGGGTGGATGCCATGACCTTTAATAAAAAGCAAGCTGTCTCTGGGAAATGACAAATCCCTGCGTCGCTGCTCTGCTTGGGGCATAATTATGACGCGTGTTAAATCTCCATCTTGCGAAAGAAACTCCCCGAACTTGCGCCGTGCCCGTCCCTGCCCATCCTCATGCCTTTTTGCCCTCCAGGTTGTGATCCCGGTGGTCTCCGTACAGCTGATAAAAAAGCACAAGACGGCTCGGCTGCTGCCCAATGGCTTGGCCATCACCACCAATGCCAGCAGAAAGGTAATACCGGTGCTTTGAGCATCGGTACCCGGCCTTGCTGCAGCCAGAGGATGCCCTGGTCCGAGTTGGCTGTGATTTGAGAGCAGGGAATGAAGCAGTTCCCATCCCCGGCTGACAGCGTGGGCCGGCCGGAGAGCGAGCACTGCTCTCCGTGCTGGCAGCCAGCCAGGGCAAACACTGAAGCTTTGCTTTTGTTTCTGAATTTCACTTTGTTTCTGGGCAAAGCAAAGCCCAAGTGAAACTCGTCCGAGCCTGACAAATCCCTGCTAGGCTCAAATAAAACCTTTAAACTCCTTAAATGCAAGCAGGGGAAGGGTTTGGGCCAGTGTTCAACTTGAGCTGGTGTAAAACTTGGTTAAGGGGATGAATTTCCAGCCTTTAAATCGTGTTAGGTATTGTGAGCCACAGGGAGTTGACGTAGTCCTGCTTGGCGCATCCGAGTCCTCGCCCTCCCAGGTGCTGCTTGTGGCAGTGTGTTCCTGTCTCCTCTCAGGGAGGTGGTTATTCCTGTGGGATTTTGGGAGGGGGTTATTCCTGTGGGATTTGAGCATTGGGTGGGACAAAGCAGGATTTGGGCATTCAAAGCAAGGCTGCTCTGCGCATCGCATGGGCTCTGCAAGGTGAGCGCTGCCCCATGTCGCCTCATGCTGATCTGTGGGGACATTTTTGGTTGCTCCTGGCCCCATTTGCTGACACATCCCTCTGGGCTGAGTGTGGGAGGCCCTCATGGGGACAGCAGCTGAGCGAAACTGGCCCCAAAAAAATCTGGTCCAGGTTTTAGCAGGTTGCAAAAATAGCAGCAGGGAAACTCCACAGGGAGATGCCTGTGGGGACTGCGGCTCCTGAAGGAGGGGAGATTCAAGGGTGGGATGTCTCTGCCAGTTCCCTGCCTGTGGGGAACTGGAGGATGGTGGGAATCTCTCCCTGCAGCTTCTCTCTTTCTCTTGCAGTACATCTTTGTGTCCCTTATCTCCCGCGACAGCGTCTACGATGTCCTGAGGAGAGTCTGCACGCACCTGCAGGTACCCTCCACACCATGTCAGATAGCGTTTCAATAGACACAGGCTCCCCTTCGGGCTGTGTCTTGGGGAGCAAAGCTCCTCACCATTGCCACGAAGGCTTTGGACTGCTCCCAAACCCCTTCCTGGTGCCCTGCTGCCTCTTCTTGGGAGCAAGGGACAAGAGGGGCAGGAGCCTGCTGAGAACGGCAAGGCTTCATGACACTGCTGTATCCCCACCATCCCCTCTGCCTTATGCAAGGGGCTGTCCCGCTGTCCCTGTTTCGTAGCTTGAAATGAGGGTGGCTGTTTCTTAACATGCTCTTGAGCATCCCGGCGGGCCAGAGCTCGTCCCTGGGTGTTGCGTAGGCGTCCCATCCCTGTGAGCTGCCAGTGGCCTTTTCTGGGTCACTGATGATGGAGGCAGAGCCCAGCGTTTCTGCTCTCTCCCAGGGCATGTATATGAATTATTTATAATCTGGTAGTAATACTAGTTCTGCTGCTCCGCACATAGCTGCCTTTTCCCCGGATCTAAAGTTTAAGGGAAGGAAAAATGGTATAAAGTAAAAAAAAAAAAAAAAAAAAAAATTGAGTTAACCCTGAACATGGATGGGCCATAACAGTTAAAAAAAAAAAAAAAAAAAAAAAAAAAAAAAAATTGAGTTAAGCCTGAATGGGGAAGAAATCCATCAGCCCTTGAGCTGGAGAGGAGGGTTGTGGGGACCTCCTCTTGTCCCTGCCTTTGAAGCACGTGGGAAGCAGTGCCAGAGCCCTATCCTACCTGGAAGGCTGGCTGCCGGGTGCGCTGGAGCGGTGATTTGGGTGACTCGGCCCTGTCACCGAACTGGGGAATTTATTCGTTGAAATGTGCCTGGTTCTGCCCAGATATTCCTTTTTTTTTTTTTTTTCCCTTCCAATGGTTTATCCCTCCACCGGGAGCTGAGACTGGTGCAGGAGGCCTTGGCTCAGCCACAGCCCCGCAGGGTTTTCGGCAGCGGGAAGCAGCAATGTGGTGCCTTGTCCTCTGCCAGATGCTTTTCTTCATCCCCAAAATCCCTGCTCTTGCAAATTTTAAGCAGCTGCTCTTCATAGATTCACCAGAAATGTCAAAATTCAATTTTCTGGCTCAGGTCAAAGCAGGGAGAGGTGGTGCCCCAGCCAGTAAAGCCCATTTCATTCTCCTCTTCAGGTTTCAAGTAAGAAGAGCTTGAGTTTGAAGGAGCTGACGGAGGAGCCCGACACTGTGTCACTGGTGAGGGTCAAGGCAGCTCTGGGCGAGGGAAGGACCCCCATGAACTCGTGCTGTGGGCATCCTCCCTGGCCCCCTTGGTGGGTTTAATGCCTTCCCGGCACCCTGAGGCTCAGCCAGCAGATGCTTGCAGGGAGCAGAGTTGGTCCTCTCCCCTCGCTGCCGGGAAAGGTTGCATGAGGATGCTGCCGTTGCCTTCATAGCTCATCCTCTGGGATCCTTATAGCCCAGTTTGGCAGAAACAGCCGGGTTAAGGGGACGATTTGGTCACCCATGGCTCAGCACAGGCCAATGCCCTGGCTGGTTGGTCTTGGGGTCCCTTTATACACTGAAAAACTTCAGAGTGATGTGTAAAACACTGCCACTCTGCTCCCACCAGGTGGTGCTGGTGACAGCTATCAACACGGGTAATGGGCTGTAAATATGGTTGAATTATCCAAAAACCTGTGGGATGGCTGTGACAGCTTATAGCCAGGAGGCTGGAGAGGGAAAAGGCTGCTTAACCGCAGTGTGACCAAGGGAGCATGAGGGGCCGCATCCTGCTGCCTTTGGAGCATGGCAGGGCTCAGTTCTGCCCATGGCAGCTGCGTCCCCAGCCAGCGGAATGTCCCCTCCATGAAATGTGGGTGGCCTGTCCCTGTCTCCGCTCGGTCACGAAGCTGTTGGTTCTGTGGCCATGCCAGGGACGCTGAGCAGGGGGGTGGCCCTGTGCATCAGGCTGGGCACAGGAGGTGACTAGTGGGATGCCCCCTGTGGGCTGGTGGCATCCCAGGGGTTGAATGTGCTTTTCAAGGAGTGAATTGGGAGTGATCCAGGCTGGAAGCATCTCCCGATGCTTCTGAGGGACGTAGGCCTTCGGCAGCTCCAGCCCCAGGGACCTGGGCTGTGCTGGGACTGGGATGCTGAGCCACGGGGCGGGCAAGGGGCTCTTGGAAGATGACCGGTGACTCTGCTGAGCTTAAAATCAAGGGATGGAGGAGACAGCAATTGGTATTTGGGGCAGGCATAGGGTGCATGGGCAGGTCCTTCCTTATGGCAGTAGGAACCTGTGTTCCCACCAGGTTGTTGTGGAGGACCAGCTCCCCCTTAGGATGATGTTTTGGATGTGCTGGTTGCTCAGTGGAGATGCCATAAGGTTTGGGTGCAAACCTGGCCCCACCACATCCTCGATGCTGCCGGTTTCATGGGAGAAACTGCTGCCGGCGGCACGGCTCACCTGGGGCTGTTCCTGCAGGAGGTGATTGTTCCTGAGGGCAAGTGGAGGAAGGTGTCACCCGCTTCACTGTCACTGTCATTGCCGGACGCCAACTACCAGTGCATCCACCGGACCTCTGTCAGCAGCCTGAGTACCAAGGAGAGCTCCTTCACCTCTGAGGAGCCCTTGGTTTCGGGTAAGGGTTGTGTCCGCCCCAGGGATGCGTATGTGTGCCCTGCCCCGCACACAGTGCTGGGCATAAACCTCCAAAAATGTTCATCCATCCTCCACTCTCGTGGAGGGGATTTATGCCTTGCGGATGAGCAAGGTTGAGGCTGGGAGTTGGTGATGGGGTCTTGGGAATGGGGTGGGGTGGGGTGTCCTGCCTGCAGGGTCTGAGCCCTCAGCATGCATCTGTATGAGTTGCTGTGCAGGCAGCGTTAGCCCATGGAGGAGGAATATTTGATGCTTGAAGGTTCCTGGTTGCCGGAGGAGCACGAGTGTCTCCCCAGTGTTGCCGTGCTGCTGACTCCAGGCTTGCATTTCAGAATGTGCAATAAACACCGAGGAGGAGCTGGAGGTGGAGCAAAGCTGTGTGGCAGAGCTGAGACCTTCCGACTACCAGCTCCTGAAGATCTTCATCGTGCTGTAAGTGTGCCGAGGCTGGCTGCAGCGGGGTGGGGTTGGGGGTCTACGCTGGGAACATCCCTCTCAACCACTGACCGCTGAGCGCTTGTGCTTGTTCCTCTACTCCCAGCATCTGCCTCCTGGTTGTGTCTTCCTCATACCTGGCATTTCGCATCTTCCGTCTGGAGCAGCAGCTCTGCTCTCTGAACCGGGACTACCTCTCCCGCGGGCACAGGAGGTGAGGGACCCTTAGGGACACTTTACTGCAGGTAGGTCACATCACGAGTGGAGGACCCGAGGGATGAGGTGCAAAGGCTCTGCTCCATGATATGTCCCAGGGATGCTTTGTTCCTTATCCTGTGTCTGCTGTTGGGGTGGCTGACAGCAGACCCCAAAGTGCCATCCCTGTGCAGTAGATGATTCCATCAACTGGTGGTTTGAGCGACTGGGAAAAGCTCTGCCATTCCTGGGGCTTTTAGCCCTTGGGGAAAGGTTTCCTTGTGGGTTTGGGGCTGGTTCCCTGGTTATGGGAAGCACCGGGGCATCTCGGTGGAGCTGGGCTGCGCCCTGGGGCTAATGTGACTGCGGGCATCAGCAAGGGATGGATGGGAGTGGGTTCCCTTGGGTTGGGGACATCAGGGGGTGTCCCTCCTCATGCCCCTGAGCCTGGGCACTGGGCTGGGGTACAGTGCCCCCATGGCCACTTGCCCCCTCTTAGCCCCCTCTCTCCTTGCAGGTGACTGTTACCCCCAGCGCTGGCAGAGGATGGATGCCAAATGCCGAGACAATGCCCCCCTGCAAACGGATCCCGGAGCTGCATCCTCCTGGCCATGGCTGTTGCACGTGGCCTGGCTTTCCCTCAGCTGGTAAAATGGGACCAAGTATCTTCTCTCTTCCTACTGGCACCCACTCCTGGTGGTACCACCCAGCTGGCTCACAGCCACTGGTGCCAACTCCCTGTCCCACTGGAAACCCATTTTCTCCCTGGGATGCTGCTGTGCCGTAGCACCGGATGACAACTTGGGGCTGCTGAGCAGTTGGACCTCCCCTTAGCACTTGCTGCTAAAACGGGTGCCAGTTTTTATACCAGACTTGGGTTTTTCTTGTTAAAAGAAGACCTTAGGCTCGCCAAGAACCCCCAGAAATGTGGGATGAGTTACTGCTGCTGCTCCGGGTGAAGCCCGGGCAGTGGCTCTGGGCTCAACCCACCTGTTTGTCCCCCTCTCAGTACCCATGGGGCCACGTCTGGAGGAATGGCCCCAACCCCGAGGGTTTGAGGGGATGGGGAGAAAGGGGCTACCAGCCCTGTTGGGGCATAATCTATCCCAGCACCCAAGGGTGGGGATGCAATCCAGGGCTCCCCCAGCACCGCTGGGCTCTGTACCAGCCCCCATCCCATCTCTCCTGGAGCACTGGGGCATCCTAGGGGGGTGTGTGTGTGTGCATCTGTGTCCCTGCAAAGCACTTTAGGGTCCCCCAGACCAGACGTCCTTGCTGGGGACCTCACCTGGGAACGGTGCTGGACCAGGGCTTTGTTAGCCCCCTTTGCCTCGTTAAGACACCCTCAAAGGAGCCCACAGCTGGCACCAGTGAACGTCCCAGATCGCAATGTGTCCGTGTCCTGGTTTGTGTTAACCTTGTCGCTGTGCGGAGCCAAGTGCTGCAGGATTTATCCCGCGGCCTCCTCTGGGAGCACGCTGGTGATACCTGTGTGATTTATTTTGGTTTTCTTTCCTGTTTTTTTGGGAACTACAAGTGCTGATGGGGCCAAATCCCCGCAACCTGGAGAAGAGCTCGCTGTTCCCTCCAGGCTCAGAACAGCTTTTAAATGAAAAATAAAACCAGGATTTTCTAGCATGTCCCTGCCTGCTGCCAGCATCCTTGCAGTGGTGCTGGGCTGCAAGCCCTGAAATGGGATACCCCAGAATCTGGCCTGTTCCCGTGCCCCTTTGCTGGCCACATCCTGGGGCTGTGTGCCCCTGCCCCGGTGTCGCACCCCATGGGGCAGGGCAGGGGGGATGCTGCGGGGTCCAGCACCACCGGGATGCCGGTGGGTGCTCAGCATTGTTTCTCCAGCACTTTGTCACCCTGGCCATGTTTGGGAGACATGTTTGGATGGGCCAGGCCTAGGGGATGGGGAGGTTTCTTCACTAGGTGGCAGCAGAGCCTGCGATGTGACACTCAAGCTGGTGGCAGGGCCACCCTGGGGACAGCGGGTGCCTGGGGTGGGTGCTGAGCTGCAGCCCCATCCTGCCGGGGTGGACAGGGTGAGCCTTCCTCCTCCCCTTCTCCTCCTCCTCCCTGACCATCCGCAACCCGAATCCCCCCTGCTAGCCTGGTCCATGCAGCAAAATGCATGAAAAAGGGTAAAAAGTGTGAAAACGGCCCAACTTGAAAGCCACAGCAGAGGTGGCGTTGGCTAAGTGGGGGCTGGGGTGGTGTCACCCCGTTTTTTTGGGGGGAGATTTAGCACCCTGGGGTGCTGGGGGGGGGGCATTTGTGTGGTTTGGCCACGTTTCTGGACAATCGAAGCTGCTGCTTCAAAGCCCCGGCGTTACGGGGCTGTCAGAGCCTTTGATTTTGTGGGTGACCTGGTGGGTGAAAGGTGCCATCCCGCTGCTGCCCCGTCTCCGCCAGCGACTTGCCTAGCTTGTTTTGCCGGTGTAGCTGCTGAAAATGGGTTTGGGGTTGTTTTTCTTCCAAAACCAAGTTGGTGCTCAGTGGGTTCAACCTCAAAGCGGGCCTTGTGGCCCCAAAAAATGAGTTTAGAGGTTTAGGATTGGAGTGGTTTTTCGGTCTCGTGTGCCCAACCTGGTGGTTTTTGAGTGCTCTGCAGAACGCAGTACAAAATACTGTCCCTGTGCCGAGCTCGGGCCAGGTGTGTGACAGTGGTGATGGCCACCTTGGCTTAAAGCCACCCAGACGGCTGATGCAGAGGAGATTTGCAGGAGCCCCCGGTGTGGTTTGGGGGGTCCCTGCTGCCAGGAGATGGGTGCAAGGCTCCGGTTTTGTTTTCCAGCCGGTTTTTGCCTGCCTGGTTGTGTGTGTTTGCTCTCCCGGCAACGCCCTGCTTGAGCTTATTTGCTTTTCTTTGTGTAAAGAAATGCTACATAAAAGCTTTGGGTGCAGGACATGTCCCTGGGTGCTCACCTTGCTGGCGCAGCCCTGCCCCATCCCTTGGGGACAGGGACAAGGAGCACGGGGTGCCCTCTGGATGAGCACAGCCCCTGCCCTTGCGTTCTCCCCCCTCCCCCTGCCCCGTGCTTCCCTGGTCTGACCCACCATCCTGCCTTCCTACCTCCCCTCTGCCCACGCTCCTCCCCAGCCCAAATCGACCCCTAAAAATACTGTTAGGAGATTAAATCAGCCCATATGGCTTCCTCGCTGTGGCACAAGGCGCTGGTGGAGTTGTCCCCAGGCTCGCTGGCTCTCCAAGAGCCGATTCCTGCTCTGTTTCACCCACTGCAGGGTGCAGAGCGGCTGCACAGCCGCTGCGAGACCCAAGGCTCTGCCTGCAAGTTGCAGCCGCAGACATCATCGCACAAGAAACAGTGGGGCAGCGGGAGCCACCGCTTGTTAGCAGGTACCTACACACGCAAAAAAAAGGGACGATAGTGACAAGCACACGGTTTTGGTTTGAGTTTTATTCCAGACCCGGGAGAAAGGCAGCCTCCCGCGGTGGCAGCGACGTCGCTCCGGCGAAGCCCCATGTGAATCCCCTTTGGTGAGCGGCCTGATGCCATTTCAGCTCCATTGGAGCAGTGGAAGGGGTTTTCCGGGGATGCCCTGGCCCATCTGGGTAGCTGAGGAAGGAGGGGAAGGACCCTGACCCTCATTTTGCCCCTCCACTGCCTGCATGTGCGTGCTTGGGTGTCTCAAGAGAGCCTGGGCTGTGGGTATTTACCTTCCTCTCAGCAACAAGGGAAGTTTAAGACCTTACTACGGTTCATCGCCCTCGGTGCTGTGCTGGTATGCGCAACAATTGGGTGAAAAGCTCTGGGTTCAAAATAATCCTTCCCCCTTTTCCGAGGGTTGTATTTAAGCTGGATTTCCCTGATGCAGTTGGCGCGCTGGGGTGCGGTTGCTCTGCTAGACACCACCTGAGCAACCTCCTCTTTGCTTCTCACGAGGCTAGAGATTACTTCTTACCCTGCAATGGCATCTCATGTTAATTTTTTATGTTCCCCACTGCTAAGCCTGTCTTTTAATGAGAGGATCTGCTCTGAGATCCCAGCCATCATCCGGCAGAGGAGGAAACGTGTCTTGAGTAGAAGTGGATTAAGGACTTCTTGGGCTTCAAGGAGACTGCGGTTATCTTTGGCTTTTATACATCCAGCTCTGTCCTTTTGTTCTCCCTGGTGTGTTTTTTATGTTGAGTAACAGAACTGGTTTTGTGCTAGAGGAAGCAGCAACCGCCTTGTACTCTCTGAGCACTAACGAGGGTTCAGGAGCGCTGACAAACCCTCCCCGAACGGAGACGACCTCAAATTGTAATGAAAAAAAAACCAACTTCAAAGAGTGAGTGTCACTTTTAATCTCAATTAAGTTTCCTTTCCTAGGATGGGGTTTTTCAGCTTCCTATTAATCTTCCAGCAGCTCAGAGTCAGGTTTTAATTTAAGCAATTTAATAATAATTAAATAATAACTCAGTAAGAGCAAGCAGGGATGGGGGACAAAAAAAAAAGCTATCGCTGTACAGCCTAGGAGCACCTATCTGAAGAAAAACAATTTCCTTTTTTCCCCGCTCTTTAATTAATCGTAGCATTTCCTTTGGAGTCTCATCTTTTGACATCGACATCTCGGCATCATGTGTTCAGGGGTAGAAAAATCCTTGCTGCTAAAACCTAGACTGCTCAAGTACCACTAGTGGGAGGCACAAATTAGAAATAGCTGAGGTAAAGCATTTGGGGGCTTGGTTTTAAAGGGCATTTGCTAAACCTGGCTTGGCAATGCCTGTAGCCAATTAAAGCCACCTAACGAGGGTGCGTTGCCTGCTGGGCAAAGGGGGAGAGGTGTCTTTTGCCACAGCAGTTAGTGTAAAAATTCACCATCGAGAGGCGGATTTCTTTGAAAGCAAAGTGACTTTTGTTGTTAGAGGTTCAAAGGCCAGGGATTTCCAGAGGGGACTAAGGCTTTTCCAGGAGGGAATGGGGTGTTTGGGGGGGTGTAGCCATGCTGGAGGGGTTACATTCTTCTTCTTTGGGACGATCCTGCACATGGGCATCTCCCTCAGGCACTGGGGGTGCTGCCTCGCGGACGGGGAAGGCAGGTTTTTTTTTTGGGGGGGGGGGGGGGGGGGGG
>NW_009260435.1:1072675-1078123 GCF_000687185.1 Egretta garzetta | reverse complement strand
GGGGGAGGCTGGAGCTGCATCTCTATCACTTCTGTGCCAGTTTCGTGATGAGAGCTTTCCACTCCAATCTCTTCTGCGTGATGTAGGAGGGCGTGAGGAGCTGCAGCAAAGGCTCTGGTCGGCCCCTGAAGTATCCCTGACACAGAGCCTCTGTGTTGCAGATGACATACATCCCACAGTCATAGCTGTTCTGCTGGGCAGGTGCCTTCTCCTCCACGAAGGTTGCTTTGCCCCCTCTTTTGCCCAAGAAGGCCTCCAGCTTCCCCACCACTTGCTTGGCGTGGACAGAGTTGCATTTACTGTGGGAATCGTAATGGGCGAAGCACTTTTTGTCCCTGAAATAAACGAGTAAGCTCCAGTGGGTACCTCCAGCGACCTGGTTGGAGTTGTCATTGATCGGCAAGAACACCAGCTTCTTGTGGAGAAGGTCCAGGGGTTGAAGGAATATGGCTATTTCTTCCTGACTAAGGGCACATTTAATGAACTGAGCCACTTCGGGGCTGATAAAACAAACCTGATCGCTAAATTCTTGGAACTGGTGGTTGGCGAAGTACTCGAAGGCAAAGCCGATGATGTGATCATTAAGCCAGTTTGGGGGCTCCAGCAAAGCAACATCCGATTGCCTCAGCAAACTGTCCATGTAACTGAGAACAACAGGGTCCATCCTGCGCAGGTTGGGGCTGCAACACTCCAGGACACTTCAAAAGCTGAAACATAGAAAGGGAAGATAAATTAAGGAATTAGGTCACACCTGGGACAAGATACAGCGCAAGAAATGTCTTGAGTTCCTTCTCAGCAAGCAGTGAGCGAAAGCCCAGAGGGATATTTGAGGGACTGGCATTTGAACTCTCTGCTGGCTGAGCAGACGGGGGACATGCAGCTGCTCATCTGCAGCATGTCACGGGTTGAGCCGGGCTCTTCTGCTGCTCTGGGAGCAGTGCGTGGCTCCAACAAGATAAACTTTCATTGTTATGATCTTAACCTCAAAGCAAAGTGATTTCAAAGCAGTTCCTGCTCAGGAACTGCAGGCACGCCTTCAAGTTCTGTGCTTTGCACAGAAACCATGCATGATCTAGGAAAAGTTGCTTGGCGTTTCAGTGTTCCAGTGTTTTACCTGCACAGTGACAAGCCCTGTAATTCTTTGCATCGCTGATATTCCTTAAAGAAAAGTCTTTTTGGGGCTGTCTGGCAGGCGTACGGTCCCTTTCACCTAGCAGATAGTACCACAGCTCAGTGCCAGACGCATGACCTGTTCCAGGAAAACCTGCTGGCCCGCCAGCACAGAGGCAAGGCGATGACGAGTATGGAGAAACAAAGCAAAGCAAGATGACAAACAAACCAGTTCCCTCCCGTGGGAAGCTGTAGGACAGCTCTCTACCTAGCTGGTACAGATTTCAACAACTTGGGTACTGCTGAAGCTGGATGGTCTGCAAAATGTCCCTTGTTTTTTAGCTCAGGTTTTAACTTGCCAAAATTTTGCTGGCAAAAGGAGAAAGCGCTGGTGGGTATGCTGAGGAGTGAGGATCCCTGCAGGCTTCCCCTGGTGATGTCCACTGGCCAACAGAAGGGACCGGTCATGGCAGCCCACTCTTTCTGATCTTTTACTCTGTTACTGGTCCAGGCTATGTTCTTCCCTTTTGATCTGTGCTTGCTTTCTAGAAATAGAGGCTGTTTATCCACAAAAAGGCGCCTGGAAATTCAAGTAGACCGTAGCACCTGGTTCTCCCCACCCACGTGTTTGAGGATGTACTCAAGGGACTCCAGCAGGTCCTCCAGGCAAGCCTTCTCCTGACTCCTTTCTGATTAGCAGGTTATCCAACTATCCACTCGTTCTGGTCTTTCTACCAGTCATGTAATTCCTTTGCAGAAGCTGCCTTTGTGTCCTGGGGGGGGATTAAAGTGTCTTTTAAGCAAGAGGTTGCACGGCACGTTAGGAGGTGCTGCTCAACAGACAACATGAAATACTTGCTTGTGCCAGACTGGGATTTAGGAGGAGATCTTCCAAAGAGAAGCTGTTGATTTAAACCCCCTTTATCCACCCCGGTTTTCCTTTTGCTCATGCATCCCCCAGTCCAGGCTCCTCAGCTGCTGTGATGCACTAGCAGCTCCCCAAGGCTTCTCTCCTTGCCGGGACAGGGCTAGAAATGCCGTGGCTCGGCACAGCAGTGACGCGGAGCTGGTTTGGCCTCACCCTTTCCTCATCTGTGCCAAACACAGCATAAAAACATCTTAGGATTTCTTCAAGCACCGTGTGAAAACTAATAATGATAAGGTCACTCTAATATGATTCACTATAACTAAGATGCTAATTATCCATTATGATAGGGGGATATAAAAAAAAAATCCAGCGCTGTGGTGTTTATGTGTTAGGAAGAAGTAGGTTTGTGCTTCTTACTGTGACATGAATCATGACAAAAACCCCGTCCAGGCCAGGTATGCATAAATTAAGAGAGCTTTATCTCTAAAAAGTCTTGGCAAGGTCCCATCGCATGTGACTTGTAAATAACTGAATGGATGAGGCATGCTGTGTGTGTAATACAGCGGGAGGAAGGGCTGAGGTAGAGCATCTGGGGCTTGAAAAAGCTAATAACTGTTTGTGTGTCGCTGATGGATCTGAGACATGCCAAGCAGCCGGAGTCACTGAAAAGGAAGGGGAGCAGTCATTGTTATTTCTACTGAGCCAAACACAATGGTATTTGGATACACTTCCTACGTTAATGAGCTCAAACTATTTCCAAGTTGGTGGAGCAGATCCTTTGCAACGGCCAGCAGTATAAACAACAACAAATCTAAGCTAAGTCCCAGCAGCTCTGGAGCATGCCTGAATATAGTCTTGGTTAAAGAGCTGCACATCCTGCCAGCCTAAAAGCGACCAGTTTGTGCCTTTAACATGGTCACTGCTGAAATACTCCTTGCACGTGCCCATAATGCCCCAAATTTTCCTTTACTGCACATTTTTTATTGCTTCATCTTCTCCTGGAGATGCATGAAATACAGCAAATAGCTTTCCACTTGAGTCCAAATGGGATTACGGGCTAGGGAAGGAAGCAGGCATCCTGTATGCTGTTAATTTTCTACTCCACAGCAACATCGTTTGTGCTTTTTTTTAGTCAAGGGGAAAGAAAAAAAAAAGACAACATTTGGCAGCTTCCTACAGTCAGGAAGGGAGAATGATTATAGCAAATGCTTAATTGCCATGAGCTACTACTTTTAATTTTATTGCCATCTGGTATTTGTGAAACTGCATGTGTGAGTTCTGCAGGGTGAGTCACTGCGCGCAGCACCCATCTTAAAGGAAAACCCTTCGTAGGCTCCGACGCCTTTCAGAGCCACTTCAGGTAAGCGGTGAGGACTGAAAAAGCATAGTGGAGCTGGGAAAAGCCAGCAGAGAGGTTGTTTTGTTGGGGAGAACCCTCCCCATTGAAGCTAAAGATGAATCCACAGCGAAGCCGGCATGTGGATTAAGCACCTTTGATGTTAAGGGGTGTTGAAATCCAGGCGCAGATCGCAAGCGGCTCTGCTTGGACACAGCCAGGATTTGCTTCCTGAAGGCTCAGGCCCACTCTTTTCATAAAGAATAGGAATAAATCCCAACGCAGGCCTGGAATGTTTGTTGTAGATTGCTGACAGGAGTCTTGCTCGTTCATTTAATTTGCATATTAGTAGTTGGAATTTGTGCCAACTCCCTGTAATCCTCAGCTTCTGGGCGGGATAGTCATCTGCCCCGTTTTGAGCGTTAGGATGAGAACACCAGGGAGAGAAAAAGGAGCATTTAAATAAAAATGTCATCAAGCCGACCAAGGTGAAACTGCTCGCTTTTGTTTGTAGATTTGAAAATGGTGCCATCTTGCATCAATATGGCAAGAAACCAAGTTCTGCTCATCTCTAAGTTACAAAATTCTAACAGATAAGCCGCCGGCGTTAGCCCAAGTTTGATCCGTAAACTGATGGGACTCCTTCGTGTCCAGGAAACCTGCGTTTCATAACACTTGACCAAAAAAAAGCCCCAAACCTGTTATTTTTACAACATTAAAGGCAACTACCTTCTGCACGTAATTGTTGCCTCGTGCTCCAAAGGCAGCACTTGAGAACTGAGGAATGAAGCTCCTTTGTAATTGTGTGTAAATAGGCAGCGATGGAGCAGAGAGAGCATAAATGAAGGATGAATCAGATTCCTAGGGTCTATTTTAATAAATTAAAGGTGCTAAGAACATCCAGAGTGAATATTTTAAGGCGCCACGTCACCAAACTCCTGTACCAAAATGCAAAGAATATGGAGGTAAATAGAAAAAGCCACCTGACAGACAAATTATTCCAACTTTACTGGGGAAGAGCAGGAGGGACACAGAAGTTTTCGGCAGCTTGGCTGAGGTCTTTGGAATGATCAAGAGTAAAAGGCCCCACCGTTTAACCACCAGGCCATTCCCTTTTACTGGAAATACAGTTTTTAGATACCGTGCTGTTAAAAGTGGTGGTTGTTAATGGTAGCGTGATTGGACAAGGAACATCAATTTCTATTTATCAGCGTGAGATGGGCTGGGCTACTGGCACCTGAGTCTCCGTCCTTACCCGTCTCCTAACACAGCCAGAGATGAAACTCAAGCAAAATTAAGTGACTAAGGCAGAAAAGAAGCACACTAGTCTACTCTTTTGTTAAATATAGGTAATCTCTTTGTAGCCTGTAGATTATAATTCCTGTACGATACGAGAACAGAGCCTTCATGGGTTCAATAGGCCCCGAACACCAGACTCGGAAGAAAACATTAGTAATTTCTGTACACACAGACAATGGCCAAACCTTTCCGTTCCTGACAAATTTCCCTAAACCAGACACATGTGGCCGCTCTACACAACCAAACTCCAGAACCTTGCTTTTCTTTCACCACATGTCACAGGGCTGTAAACAAAAAGCCAGAGGAACTGCACCAAGCACTACTGAAGCAAACGTGTTTTGCTCCCTGGGGTGGGGTTGGCCAAAGTGTTAAGTTTAGAGGAAAAAATTCCCAGCGACCTGAACGCCCGAGGATGAGGGATGCCGGGAGACTCTCCCAGAGGTAACGATGAGAAAGCCCTCAGCTCAGTTCACCGAGACCATGTTAAGTGGGACGTTGATGGATCACATTCACCTACGTGGAGAAAGAGTTTAATCAAGGGAGCAGTGGGAAGTGCTGGGAGGGAACAGCGTTTGCCCAGAAGACCTAGAGGTCGCAGGAATTCGGTCAGGAGATGTAATTTGTCCAGAGGAAGGGATGGGAGTTGTGGTCGCTCTGTGGAGCCGCGGCTCACGGTGCCCGGCCGGAGGAGCGAGTGCTTGAGCCCGGGCTTCTCCTTGCGCTGGGCGGGCGGTTGCTGGTCGGGATGGGAGCAGCCCAGCAGCCCCCCGGGGAGAGCTCGCTCGTCCCGCTGTGCTACTGAGGAAACAAATGAGAACGAAGGGAGGGGAGAGGG
>NW_009260435.1:1061817-1071727 GCF_000687185.1 Egretta garzetta | reverse complement strand
CCGCTCCGCCGGTCCTGCGTGGGCTTCCCCACGCGTGGAACCCTGCGGAGCTGCTGCTTTCTCATCCTCCGGTACCGAGGTGCTGCAGTTTGCACCCATTTTGGGGTGGGTCGGACGCGCGAGACGTGAAAAAACCATCGGGGGGTGGGGTGAGGTGGTTGAGCTTTCACGTCCCTTAGCGTTCCCGGTGTCACCAGTGGGTCTGTGGGCTGGCAGCATCCCTCCCCCCTCCCCGAATGGGGAAACAGCCCTGGCGCCGTGGCAGTGGGCACTACGACGGGACTGGATCGGCGCCGTCGTCTTTGGCAAAGGAGCAGCCCGTTACGCTGCTCAAGGTGAGCGGCATTAACAATTCCCACCCCGTCCTAACGAGATATTTCTGGTTTTTTAATGCAGTATTTGAACCCATGGCAGCTCGTTCCCCCCTGGCACACCGGACCATTATGGGAGCACTGCTCCTCCGAAGGTTCAAACAGTTGATATTTCTTTCTGGAATTTTCCTAAATGTCCTCCGACGTGACTCACAGTAGGACCTGCTGTAAGTTTGGAGCCAGGCATTTTGCTGCCCTCCTGCTTATAGATCATCTTCCTCCTCCTCCATTTACGTGCACATCCTGAAATCAAGCTGAGATTAATAAAGTCGGGAGCGTGAGCTCAGCAGAAATCATGGCTTTCACATCCCTCGCTGCAGCGCGCCTTACCCTGCCCATCGGCGTATAAAAAAATAATCACATAGCGGCAAAGGAAGGAGGAGAGCGCTGCTATGGGGAGAGAAAACAGCACAGTGTTTTGCTAAATCGATAATGAAGTGCTTTAATAAGTCGCTTCGTAAGTCGATTATTAGTTGGGGAAACAGGTTTCTAGCTGGCTGGAACGCTTTCCCAGCTCTTTTCCCTGGGGAGCACTAGGAAGTGGCAGGGAAGCGTTGTCTTCTTGTCTCTCCTGACTAGATGTGTGTGGACACGGTGGTGATGGGCTGCGAATGCTTAAGCACGACCTTACCGAACTGAGCTTAACCACAGGCGCCAGCAAACTCCGGTTGGGGTCAGGGAGGCTGCGTTATCGCTGAAGAGCATCTTTTCTGCAGCCTGTTGTCCTGGAGCCATGCGATTATCATGATTTCCCCTGCGTCTGAGTAAACTTACCCATTTCAGTGGCTTTTCTCATTTTTTCCCCACTTCTTTAAAAATTAAAATAAGAGGATTCTCGTTGTGTTTTTCCCTTAGGAAGGCTCTCCCAGCCTTTGCTCTCGCTCCTGGCCATGATTTTTTTTCATCCCTGCAATCATTTTGGAAGCTGTCGGTCCGGCTGCTGGTGGTAGGGAAGGTAATTCAGCAGCCCTGTTACACAGCTAATAGGCTTTTGTTTCCTGGTCTATCAATGATGATGCAACTTTCCATATATTTATTTATTTAGTGCAATCGATGTCTAAATCAGGGTGGCTTTAGAGATGTTTTCTCGTTCTTGGAAGGCCTATGGTCCATCAGTGGTGCCTCTGAAACGAGGTTTATTTGAATACCCTGATTATTCTTTTTAAAAAAGTATTAAAACGTAGACTCAGCTTTGCAGAGCATGCCTCGGAGTTATTTCTCCTGTATGTCTACAGCTCCAGTTATGATTTGTAAAGTTCATGTTTTTACCTTTTTTTTTTTTTTTTTTTTTTTTCTTTTCTTGGGTGGGGAAGCTGCATTTTAAGATTTAAAGGCATCAAATGGCTGATGCGACATCTGCTGTTGCGATATCTTTTACAAACACTGCCACTTATATATTGCACCTAAACCTCGGCCTAGGAAACCTTTGGGACCCTTTGCTAGAAAATGCAACCATCTCAATGTTTTATGCCTGAATTATTTTTATTTGGGGTGTTCGTGATGATTTTAGCGAGTGTTCATCATGTTTGCAAGAAAACCTCTGAGAATGTGAAGTATGCAAGGTCAGGCACTCGGGAAACGTGAAACCCGAGGTTACCTGTGCAGCCTTAATTTAGCCCGTCTCGAGGTAGGGTTGTGCTAGAAATCCTAATCGCCCACCTGATTGCCGGAAGGATGGTATCCAGCTCCAGGTGGAACAGTGGGTCGCTCCTCCGCGTCGCCCGCAAGTCAACAGGGGGAGTACTGGGAGCACAGGGATGGTGCTGGTCCCTCCACTGGTTTTGCAGTTTGGTACCACCACGCAGCTGGTGAGGAAGACAGGGGTTCACCATTACAGCCTTGGGACCGAGCACGACCGCGTAGTCCTGTTGCCTCAAAACCCTTGAGTCTAGCAAAATTGCGAGGTGAGAGTTTCTAAAGCCATTTGGGGTGGTGGTTTTTGGTGGGCGTAGCATGGCTGTTTTCCACCAAATTCTAGTTCTCGCTCCAAACACAGGAGCTTTTGGGTATAATTCCTTTAAAAAATACACTTATTGGGGAGAAAACAAGGTCGTTAAGCCCCTTAAAGTGCCTTAGCTGGTCAGACTCGATTTCAGAAATTCCTGCGTCCCGTTGGTTTATAAATAAAATAGGATTGCGGTCCCGCTTGCACACAGAGCGCTTGAGAAGTAGGAAGGCAGGCTGAGCACCTAAGAGCCACCCTCTGTGGGAAGAAACCCCACTGTTCTTAGGCGGCTTGTTTTGCTGTCGTGTCACCCTGAGGTTGAAGGCATGTTCCTTATGTAGTCTATGAAGCTCCCAGCCTGGTCCTGGAGTCTGGCTCCCCAAGACGGGCTGGGTGTGGGTTTTGGCTTTAGAAGATGGGTTTTGTTTTAGTTTTTTTTGTGTTGAGCTTAAAAAGAGCATCTGATTTTCTCAGGCCTGGGTCCTGCATGCCTACATTTGCTTAACTTCCTCTTGAGTGAATGGGATTTCTCTCTTCTCTCTAAAAAGTAAACATGAGCATAAACATTTAAAGGATTGCAGCTTAATTTTGCAAATTCGAGACTTTCTCCAGCATTCCTTTGGACAAAAGCAGTATCATCGGTGATTTTGTTTGTGTCTGGGCAGTTCCCTGCTCTGGGAAGAGGCTCGTTAATTTTTTGGGCTGTGTCTCGGTGTTCAACAATATCGCGCTGTGTGTTCAGGTTAGATGTCTGGGATTATCGCAAAGTTTAGGCATGGGTTTCTTAGCAAGGATGAGATGCTGCTGAGGGGGTGTCTGTACATCATCAGAACTGAGATTATTTTTATGGTCCTTTATCTTTTCTTTATTTTTTTCACACAGGCCGAATTTTTCCATAGGTTTGGGGTATATGTGTGAAGGCACAGGTGTTCAGGATTGAGAATATATAAACGGAACATGTGCAACTCTTGCCAGATAATGGATAATAACAGGAAAAAAGGGAAACAGAAGAGTCTTTGCTTTCTTGGTGTGACTCTTTAATATAAAATTTTGCTCACATGTTTGGCAGGTTGAACGTCATGATGTCATAGACGTCTCGCTCCTGTGATTGCATTGATGTCCTAACTTTTGTATCTTAGGAATTGAACATTTAAAAGCAAACTCAGCAAACCTCAGAAAATGTCAAAATTCAGAAGGGAAGCGTGTTGAACAGTGATTTTAGAATGGAACTAGTTTTTCTCTCTATTTTTAAAATATTATCAAGAGTTATGGCTCTGCTAGTCATCATGGTAGCATTTTTTTTCTTTTTCCTGTGGGGAGGAATCCTATAAGAGGTACCTATGGAAAAGTCTTACAGGTGAAGTGAGAACTGTAGGTCTTTGCCACAAATGCTTTTTATTTTTTAAAAAAAACCCATGATTTTAATGTTACCCAGTTGTGCATCACTGCTTCTAGATTATTTTTTCCTTTCCATCGCTTTCCTCCGATGGAGGACTGTAGGATTGTTTAGGTCAGAAGGGACCTTGGGAGGTCACTTGGTTCAAAATCCTGCTGTTGGCTGTGAGGTCAGACCATGTTCCTCATGGATTTAGAGGTCTCACCGGCAAGTGGCTGGTGCTGCAGTGTTTTTGGTGGAAACTCCTTGGAGGTGAAATGGTCATGCGCCATTTTTCTAGGCAGAATGAAATAACAAATAAATACCTGTAGATTTCAGGATTATCGTTACTCCCCTGATTCTTTCAGCCATTAAAATCTTGCATTGCAGTTTCTCTTCAGGCATGGATGAGCATCCATTTGGAGAAGGACGAGACATCTCTTCCTTGTGTAGTGTTCTTTGGCTGTTCCCACTGTCCCGAGGCATGGCTCTGTGAAACGAAGCCATGGGTTGCTGTTTCAGGCTCTGTTTGGTGTTTCTTGTCAGCTCTTTTTAGGGTTTCACCAGGAGCCTCGTGAAGAGACGTCTCCTGCCAAGCCCCTTGTCTGTCAAGGGAGATGAGTCTTAAGAGTGGAAAGCCTGTGGTGCGCTGAGGATGCCTCAGATATAAGCTAGGGTGCAGTAGGACCCTTCGAGCTACGACTCCGTCTTCGACCAGGAACATCGATAAGGTCTGCTCGGTTGCATCCTCTTGCTGTTGGTGTGAGATGTGCACACAGGGAAGCTCAGCCAGCTGCATGTCATCCAAGTTCTCATCTCATCCAAGCTCTGGTCTCAGCTAAGCTCTCGTCTCGCACAGCTGCTGAGTTATGTTGCTTTTTTTGCAGCTACGTGTGTAGCTCTGCCACGGTCTTCCTTCATCTCTCCGCTGGGTTCTGGTGTGCACTTAAAGTGTCTCCTTCAGGTCCCAGAGAAGGTTTATGAAATCCCTGTGGCTGTTGAAGGTCCCTAGGAATAGGCCAGCTGTAGGTGTAGGTTGGTGTAAAGTTGCTTGCGCTGAGGGGAGGGCTGGATCAGGCCCTTTCAACCCTGGTGTCTTCTGGGGTTCAAACCAGGTGCTCAGCTTCTTTGAAGAGAAATCATCTTGGTTTCCATCCTACAACTTGTAGGAGTTGCTGAGAATACGTCTTAGGACCAACAGGGAATAGAGTGGTAATCTGCCCTGCTTGGATACTGCACATGGTAGCAGAGAAAAAATGTGGTTTTAAAATACATGAATTGCAATGCTCAGCAGTACCCCGTTTGGTGTGTAATGGGCTGCTATTCAGTATTTTTACTTCTTGATATTAACCATATACTTGGGACCTGACTGAGCACAGTGGGTATGTGAATACTGATTTTTCATGTGCTACTACTTTGGTTACCTCCTCTATTAATGTAAAAGGGGCAAAAATACGTGGGTTCCAATATCAGATTTGGATCTTGCTTACTGATCTCTCCACCTTGAATTGCTTCTGGTATACCCCGGAATGACCTTGAATCAGTGGCAGAGTTACTCCTCCTCTGGCTGCCTGCTTAGTCCCTGTTTTTGTCTGCCAAGCACAGATAATCTGACAGCCCCCGTACTGTTTTTTTTTTTTAATCAAAATTCTTATGACTATCTTCTATTGCTTGTGAAGCATGACCTTTAAAAAGGTAAATGATCCTGGATATGGTAGATTGCAGTCGAGCATTAATGAAAGTGGAGTGTCTAATCCATATAGATCTATCTTTGAAAAACCTGAGCTTTAAAACCAACCAAGGCTGTGAATGTTTTTGATAGACCACCAAGAATTCTTCTGTTGTATTCGGCATCTGCACAGTTGAGGAATGAACTTAAAATGAGTTAAGCAAAAATATTTACTTTAGAAGACTTCCGTAAGTCTACTGTCTTTTTGTACTTTACATAAAAACAGAGACGGAAATAAAATTTTCAGAACCATGGGGATTTTTACTCTTGCAGTGCTTGTCTAAGTACCGTTAGGTTGGTTTACGCTCATTGGGTGCGTAGGACAACCTCCCTTGGGGAGGAATTACTAAATGATTTAATTGTTAAGCAATGTGGTCCCATTAGGCAAAAAAAGAAATAAATAATTGAACACAGTAGATCATTAGAAACATAGCACTTGGTTAAAACAATGTCAACCAACTTTTTCAGATCTCAGAGTAAGTATTTCTTGGAAGAGGGAGGCTATGTCTGTCAATAACCCTTCTGGGGGTTTCTTTGAGAAAGGTAAGAGCAGGAAAGCCCAGTTCCTCCTCCTTAATTCACTGATTGCTCAGTAACCAGGGGATAATTACATGGGGTTTGTTGCTGTTGGTGGTGGTAAGGATGGCTGAACAGCTCCTGCTCAAGGAGGGACTGGGACAGATGTTGTTTAAAAGCAGAGCCACTGTTTCTTCTGCTTCTTTTCATCAGAAAATACAAGATGCAGCCCTGAGGTGGGAAGGGCTTGCTGGGGAAGGATGCAGCAGACGGGTGACTTGGTCTGGATTTGGGCCACCTCATTTGCAAACATCTCGACGAGCAACGAGGGCACGCACAATTCATTTTATCCGTCACGGGGGAAGACCATTGCATAAATAATCTGTACAGACAGGCGCTTGCGTTTCATGTCAGAAGAGCAGGCTCAATTGCTCTGGCCATCGCCTGGGATAACCTTACCTAGAGGCGCTTCGCCGTGCCTGGAAGGTGAAGCAAGGACCTAGGAGGACGATGCAGAGCAGAGGTCAGGTTTGAGGTGCCTGCAGCAGCTCATGAGGAATATTAATTAAGAGTATTGCTAAACTATGAGCAGAATGAACCAACTGAAAGCAAGTATGAGTTTTATAAAGGAAAAAAAGCCTTTTCTGCTCGCTGCATGACCTCATTCAACTCTTGGGATTGCCAAGAGCATCTTCACTTCTCCAAGCACAGGACCTGTTTGAAAGTGTAGTTGTGTTTCTCCAAATAATTCTCTGACTTCACTGCCATCTGCAGTGATTTAAGGAATTTATTAGCATTAATAAATATTAGCAGTCATATTGGTACCTGTAGAGATAAACTGCCAGGAAAGATGACTTAGCAGCAGTTGCCCATCACTGGCCCCACCACATTTGCTACCACTCTTTAGAAGAGGCATGGACTTGTGTGTGTTTTTTCAGGCTCAAATCCCCTTCTAATTACAGGATGGGAGCTGCAGACCTGCCTTTAAATGTATTGTTTCTGGGTTCAGCCGTGCTATGTGTTCCGTTTTTATTCCTCTCCCTCCATTTTATGTGATTTAAATACCTTTCTAGAGCTGTTGCTATTCCTCTGTGCTAATGGGAGGAGAAAAAAAAATTATAGATATATATATAAAAAAAAAAAGCACCTCCAGCAAATGAGTAAGGATAGTACAGAAAAAAGTGAACACCGAAGTCCTTGTCTGCGGTATTGAGAATTGGGGGGGGGGGGAAGCCACCCAACCCTGCCTGAATATTTTCCTGTGTTTTGTTCTCGTTGAGGGAAGGTGTGAATCTCGCCAACAGCGTTGACTGGCTGGGGTTTTTAGCAACATTAGGGGTCTCCTCCTCTGGTTTTATTTCTCTGTGGTGCAGCTGTCCTACCTGAACAGTGCTTTCATTTTTGTTTTGCCTGGGAAGACATGAAACTCAAGGAGGAAAAGCTGAATGAGGAGTTCTGTGCAGTTGTTGTAGTCCACCGAACAGCTCTGGTATGAGATCTCCAGTGCTAAATATGAACAGTCTTCAACGGCATGCAAAACCTGTTCAAAAACTCCATTTAAAAGTAGCTGGGTGTTGATATTAGTGATTCAGACTGTGCGTGGTGGGGAGATGGCAATCTTCTCTCTTGCGAGGTGTTTATTTTTAGTAAAAATGAAATCCTTGAGAAAATATCTCTTCTTTCAAAAAAAACCCCCACAAAACCAAAAAACAAACCCCAAACAAGCAAAACAAAAACCCCTGAACCTGCAGACATGGATTTAAAATGTCTTAGGTACAGTTGTTCTGTGTTATTTATAAATTATTTTTAATTGAGCATGGACTGTCCTCTGCATGGATAAAGGTGGGTTTTTTTCAGGGACACACACACGACTGTATCAACTTTCTTGTCTGCTGTTTAGGTTTGCTGGGAGCATTAATCTATGTACTTTTCTCTCAGGTATGCTCTTCAGGGGGTGGAGGGGAGAAGTATTCAAAAAACTTGAACAATTTTCCTTAGGTGAAGGATCGTTACAGGTTCAGATGCTGCTGTTATTAGCGAGACTCCTGCTAGCTGCAATTTAATTTTCTAAATGTATAAACATTGAAATTCTTGATTGTTATGGAAGTATGCGTGTTTGTGTGCTTCAGGGACCTGTAGCTCTGAAAAGCCAGGATAATATTTAGTGAATGGCTGCTGATGGACTTGAAGAGGAGAACTTCAGTCTCAGCTGGTAATGTTCATTAATCATCAAAAAATGCAACTGTTTTGGTTTCTAAGTTCCACACAACAAAAAAGCTTTGTGGGGTACAAAGTAACTGTGAAGCTTCTAAGTCAAGTGGGAATGTTGAGCAAAGAAAATAGTGAGTTAGGGACTTGGTGCGCACCAGTATCATGCTTTGTAGACCTTGGGGTGCTTCTCCTCGTGGCACCTTCTTCAGGAATGGCTTCTTGAGATGGGTGCTCTTGAAACTTTAGAGATAGGAGGAGTGAAATGGAAGGAAACAAAGCTCAAAACTAACTGAAAAAGGTATTCTGGTTTAGTTTCGGATCGTTGCGTTAGGCTGTAGCATCATCCTTAGGTGAAGACCAAGACAGAAGATGCCATGGCAGCACAGAGGGCATGGGTCAGGCTGGCTTTTGAGATCGCTCTGTGTGCTTTTGCTGGCGTTGCTGAGGGCTGCTGCTTCATTCTGCACCTTCCAGCACTCAGCACCTCTGCAAATCTGGACCTAAACAGGTTTTTGGTATTTTGGGGTTCTTTTTTGTTGCTGCTTTGGGGGGGTGGGTGGTGGTGTTGTTTGCTTTGTTTTCTTTTTTTCCCCAAGTACCTAAACCTAACCAGAACTCTGGTCACCTGGTAGGAATCATTGCCTATTGTAGAGGCACGTAGCGAAGTAAATTTTCTCCAGTGGCATTTGCCTGCTGATAAGACTATTTTTTTAATGCCTTTCCTTTCCTCATTCTCTACGTGCCTTCTAATTTCTCAAGAAACAAGGTGTGGGTCCTTCTGGTGCCTCAGCGCAGAACTGAATTATTCTACGAGTTTGGCATGTGTGCTGAGGTTATGCAGCTTGCCTAAGTCCTAGGGAGGTGAATTTAGTGTGGGCAGCCATGCAACTATGTTTCATTTTGAGGAAAAATGGGTATTTTGCTCGCATTACAAAGTATGCCCAACGGATTAGTGTTGCAGGGGAAATTTTCATTTGGGTCAGCCACATGATGCACTATAATGTGCCTGAAAAGGGTGAATACGCATTTGCCCTGGCTTTTTTTTTTTCTTTTATTTTTGTCCCAAAGCCGTTAATGCTGCAGCATATGTTGATTTTTTCGGGGGCAAAAATGATAGGAGGCAGTCACTGTGGTCTGCAGGGTGTGGCTTGGAAAGGTCTTGTTTCTGATTCCCTTTGCTAGGCTGAGCTGGGAAGGGCTAATTATAGAGACAAACTGGGGAAGGAAGAGAACGGGGTCAATTAGAGCATCCAGCACAGTTTCCTTTAAATTAGTGGTTGGGCTGGATAGATTTTAAAAAAAAAAGAGGCACGGAGTGAGATTTCAAATGCCCTGGTGCGGAGTGAGGTCAGCAGCTACAGCAGATGTTTTGCAGTTTTGATTTAAGTGAAAAACACGTTGAATTAGTAGTTTTATTACCAGAATTGCCAAATTGAACTGAAAAGACAGAGGAGAGATTGCTGCTGGTTTTTCCTCATTAATATGTTTTTGAATAGCACCAGGTTGTGATAGCGAATGGAGCAAAGAAATGCCTTTCCCCTAGTCATTGAGTAAAACGGATCTTCTGTGAAAAAGGAATTGTGCAGTAATTTTAAGTCTTTAATGCTCGAGATATTATATTTTCATAAAAAGACTACTTTGCCCCCTGCATCTTATGTAAAATTGATCAAGTTAGGGTGTGTTTTATCCCTAATTGAAAAGGAAACTGGGGCTAAAGTTCTTTCCTTTGAGGCTGTCTTATGGGTTTAAAAGGTGGTTTGTTG
>NW_009260435.1:1020982-1061617 GCF_000687185.1 Egretta garzetta | reverse complement strand
TTGCGTCCCCGCCCCCCCCCCCCCCCCCCCCACTGGATTTATGTACGAACTAACTCAGATCAGAGGACATGGTATTTAAAGAGGTGGTGCAGAAGCGGTACAAGTGCTTGGCCTGTAGCTCCGCAAGTGCAGAAAGCAATAAACCCCTATGCCAACTGGAATTCATGCAAGTCAGTAAAAAAAAAAAAAAAGAAGAAAAGTCTTTTACGGTGCTCTTACCCCTTGCCTCGATTTTTCTCCTTTTAGGAAAAAAGTCTTGGTTGGCAGACCCTCCCCGTTTCTGCTGTGTATTTTGCTTCTCCACTGGACCACCTGTCTGGCAGCATGCAATTACTGAGAATTGCTGTGCAGAAACAGAGATGGCAGAGCAGGGAGAAAAATCCCAAGTTTCATCTGTGCTTTTCAGTCCAGATCAGCGAGTTCCTTCTGCTGGTGGCGTGACTCATCCCGGGCTTCCTCACTGGAGGCCACTTCTGGCAGGGCATCAAAGGAGCAGCCCATGCTTTCAAATGAGAGCTGAACCAGGACCTTCCTTGAGCGAAGGCTGTTTTTCTGGTCCTGGGATCTCTTGTTGCACAGAACAGGGATGGTGAGATGCGCCCAAATTTCAAGGGAATTTGTGATAAACTTGATTAATTCATCCTGAAGGTGAGAAGGGTTTCTTCTTGCCTCTTTGAGCAAGACATGTGCTTGTCCAGAGGGTCTTGCCCAACTGGGCGTGAGTTGGAAAAGGCCCTTTGAGATCAATGATACAATCAGCAGAACAGTTTTTCACTTTATTTTCTTTTGTAGAGCTCTTATGTAGGGGTTTAGTGTGTCAGTTAGGAAATTCTCAGGCTAGGAAGGGCACTATTAGTTTTATTTTTCCTGAGGGTATCAGTAGAGATGTGGTCTGCTCAGGGCTGTGATGCCAGCAGACTCCTGCACTCCTCTCCTTCATTCTCATGGTAAAACTAACAATATAAATGTGTCTTTCTCATTTTTTGGTTAAATCAAGTTAGCTTTAAACTTTTGAAAGAGTAATTTTTTTTTCATAAGCTTATTAATTCGGGGCAAGGAGTGTGAGCAGTTTAGGATGGCTCCGCAAGCAGGGAAAGACACAGCTGGACCTAGGAGAGGCCATCGATCTGCAGGATGTGTCACCAGTAACTTGATGCAAGAACTTCCTTGTTGTGAACTCTACTCTTATTTGTTTTTTACAACTGAAACACATTGTCAAGGTTTTGTAGGTCTCTAATACCATTTTGTAAGTGGCTTACAGTATTCTATAGTATTTTTGCTTGTTTATTGTATTGCCTATGTGCCCTAGTTACAGCCCCAGGACTCTTGCAGAAGTTGCAAACAACTTTTGAGATGGATCCAAAGGGTCTACCAAGGAGGGTGACAAAATGCTATAGGTTAGTGCAGGGTCTTGGCACACCTAAAACCTTGGCTGTGGGATATTTCTGTTTTGTAGGTGTTGTGTGAGGGAGAGAAAAGCTTGAGAGAATATGAAAAGGCTGTATAAATATTTAGAGGCTGCCTCTTTCAAATATGCGATGGGAGAGTCTTGGAAAATCATGACAGTGGTGGATTTTTTTTTTCTTAATGGGTTGGAAATGGAGATTGGCATCCTGAGCTGGCAAAGGTGTCAACCTCTTGATAGTGATCTTAAGTTATACATGAGCAAGAGCCTTAGAGGTACAGATAAAAAATGCAAAGTTAATTCAGTAAGGGTGTAGTAGGATACGAGAGAAGAGCAATGCGATCGTATAAAAATAATGATTTTTGCTGCAATGTCCTGGCAGGTTGGGGCAGGGTGAGATTGCCTTTCCCCTCATCAGAGGGAAGCTGCTCCACTGGCTGAGATAAGTTCTTGAGAAGGGAGTTTTACCTTTAGTTTTTTTTCTGTCTCTGTTGGATTTAGCCCCCTCAATTTTTATTTAGACAGTGACATTTTAAATACCGTATCACTCGGGTTCTTCTTTTGCTGCCACATCGCATAGACATTCCTTTCCTTTGCCCACTTCTTGTTTTTTTTTCATGTGTGTGACAGAGTCTGCGGCACAGAGCTATTCTGGTTTTTTGTATCACCTCCTTATTCTGCATCTATATTGTGCAGTCCTTGGAGTTTTGCAGGGCTGCTGTAACACTTACAAGTATATTTAAGCAATTTTTCTTGGTTTTTTTTCAGCTGGTATTGATGTGTCTGCTGTGCATTCCCTCCTCTTTTGTTGTTGCTCAATGTTTTGTGACAATTTAGGATGTTTTAAAACCAAGGTTCCTACTTTTTTTTTCTTTTTTTTTTTTTGGTCAAAGTCATCAAAGCCTCACATTTTTATTTCGGATTGTTTCCTGTGGAGCACTGAATTGATTTTTTCCATGTCTCTGATCTGTCAGCACAACTATCGACCAAGTAAAATTTCACTGCGTTGCCAAGTTCTTTTTTTTGCTATTCAGTTTTTGAATGAGTCCTTTAGGTGAGAGCACTTAATTGCAAGGTATTGCAATTCGTGAGGTGCTCAGTATGTCTTAGAACTAAATTGGCTTTATTTCTAATTAAGATTCTAGATGGTCACCCTTAGGTAGTTACATGTGAAAACTGTACCTGCATGTGGAAAGTGGCTTTCTGTAGGCAAGTGTGCTAAAGAAGGTAATTCTTCGTTAGGTCTGTGGTGATGATTTTAATAGCCTTATTTAATTTTGCATGGGTTTAGATTTCTGATCATGCTCAGTGCCATGAACAATTTTTTTTTTCCCCCTTCTACAGTGTGCTCAGCCTCATCGAGATGTTATACCCAGCTTTAATTTTCTCAGTTTCCTATGATTTTCAGTTCACCCTGTTTTCAGGAAATGAGTGGCTTCCTGCAGACTATTTGTAGTTGCTGTTAGCCAAGAGAAGTGCGATGATGTCTACACAATGAAATATGCTGAAGCATTTGGGAAGATTAGTTTGGAGGTAGCAGGGTGGGTTTTCTTGTTTGTTTAAGGCATTGTCAAGGTGCAAACCTGCAGCAGCTGCACTTGCATTAATCTTATTTACTGGTGTTTGAAGAATATCTGGTGCTATTGTCTGTTCCTTCATACATGAAATCTAATCTGTGCTTGAATTAGCCTCTGTAATAAGCCTCCTGTTTGATGAGCGAGCAGACAAATATTAGGGCATTGCCACCAAGGACTTTATCCACTGAGAAAAAGCAGTTGGGCTCAAACGTAGGTTATTTATGCACAGAAACCAGGCTATTCATCATTCCTGAATTACCCCTGTTGCAGAGAGCCTGCACTCCTGCCCCCAAACAAAGCCGGATTTAGCTAGATGGCTTCTTCCCTGTCACAGAAATAAAATTGTTTCCCATTTTTCCACGTGGACGGTATTTCTGGTGCTGCCTACGACGTGCATGCAGAAAATGCATAAAGAATCTGGTGTCTGTGGGCAGCTCCTGCGTCAGCCCAGGGCTTCCCAGCACTGTGGCTGAAATATGTGCAGCCTGTTCCTTGACGCCTACGTGGTCCGGGGTGAGGAGGATGATGATGGGGGCCAGAAGCAGATTGTTGCCATTGCAAACAAAACCACTCGTCCATCCTGTTCTGGAGCAGAGGGATCCAAGAAGCTGAGCATCTTCTGCTGTGGGACGTAACAAGTGACTTGAGCTGCACCGAGCCTCAAAGCTTGAACGAGATACGGTGTTGGTAGGTGTTTGGTGTTGTGGGACAGGTGACTGTTATTTATTTACTTGTGTTCAGGCTTGGAAAGCGTAGCCACAAGTGAAGATAAAAATCACGTTGGATGAGGTACTTCTAAAGTGTCTTTATGACTTTCCAGAGTGCTGGTAGTTGCGACATGGATTTTTTGGGGGGGAAGTGGGGAGAGAAAATTGCTTCTGGAGATGATCCTGCAGCTGATGAGAGAGGTAGCACTAGGGTAGAGAGGGCAGGCGTTGCAGACAGAGGAGTTTTCTGCCTGTCCTTCTGCAAAATTCTTGTTGCAGCTTTATGTTACAGGGGAATCCTTTTCAAAATAACATCAGGACACCCCTTGGAGAGCCACCCCTCTGTTAACTCTTGCAAAGCATAGCCCATAAAACGGCCGTGCTCAAGATGAGTCTGAAAAAAACTTTGAAGTTCTTCATCGTGTTACAGATCAAGTAAACTATTCTCACTTCATAACATTTTATGTAAACTCACTAGCTAACATTCTCTGCTTTGTATTTCTCCTAATTCATATTTTAAATGCCCTAGTGCCACCATTTGGTGGCTATGATTAAATCAGATTAATATCATTCTTTGTGTTGGCGTATAATGGTGCTTCAGTTTGCTCTGGATGCGGTGCAGAGCGAAGGGACCTGCAAAACCTCGGGGAGATAAGGGGGTACCAAAAGAGATGGGAGTGTGATGTAGCAGTCTCTATAGTTTGATAAAATCAGTAACCAGATCAGCATTTTGGAGTCAAGATGCATAATAGTCATCAACTTGGGTAACTTCAGCAGAGGTAATTAAAAATTTGATTTGAATGGATTATAAATTTTCCATATATTAATTTTGAAAGCTTCTGCATGTCTGAGTCTTGCTTGGTTTTCCTCTCTTTTGTGGTCCTGCAATGTTTGCCAGCGGAACTCATGGGACTAAAATTCTGGTTGGTCTTGGTCTAGCAATCTTCTGCCTGTGTCGTCTACCTTAAAACTGAACTGGTGACCAGAATCCTTAGGCATGGAGAAATTGGACAAGCTGATGCATGCTTTCCTCTGGAAATTTCCCCAGATCTCTGGATCAGTTCTTTGTAGGCCTCTCAACCTAGCAGGATTTCTGGTGGTTGGTGTGATGGGCCTCCGCACCCGCTGGAGACAACCCTTTTTCTAACTGCCTTCTCCAAAGTCAGAGTCCCACTGTGGATGTGTTCAGTCAGAATTTTGGCCGGTTGCTCATACTGTTGGCACATAAAATGTAAAAGATACTTGCCATCCCTAGCAACATTTTTGGTTGACTAGTTCACTGACTCTGTGATAAGCCCACCTCACTTTTGGGTTTCCTTGTTTACAGTCACAGAAAGCAATGGCCAGATGATCCCAGTGGAGGATGTTACCTCCTCTGCAGGAACGTGCTGTCCCTCTTGATTTAGTTGGCTTGTTCCAGTGCTTCTCATCTGCTTCAGTGTTTTTTTCCAAAGCCTGGCAAACGCGTGTCGACCTGAAACGAGATGTCATCCGTTGCACACTTGCATGGAGGGCTGTGGCAAGGACCTGCTGGGATCCAGATTATTTATTTCTAAAAACAAATTGGAAGTGTGTTTGCCATGGCTGCTTGTCGAAGAAGACTCTTTGATTTATATTCTTGCATCTTTTGCATCCGAGATGAAAACCAGCATGGCTAAATGATGAGGGTTATATGAGCCAAACAGATGCACTTCAGAAAATGAAAATTCAGTCTTGGATTTACTTAGTTCATTTCCTAGTGTCGTTACATTATCCGGATGATGAATGTGCTTTAGTTGTGTGATCCTACACTGAATATATTTTTAAACATTTTTTTCACGCTCCCTTCTGTTGATCTCATCACATAGCCAAGTTAATAGATTTGAGGTTGTTTCATTTCCATACCATATGCTCTCTAAGGCATTTTGGAGGGATAATAATGCTTACATATTTTATTTTACCATATGATGCCAATATGTACTCTGTTTTTTCAAGTAACAGAGGTAGGCACACATGTTCTCAGAGAAGCTCTGAGATAACTTGTGTTTTCTGAAAGGTGCCATCTCCTGTTGTCTTTTAGAGGATCCAGGAAGGACGGCATGTGAGGACAAGATTGTGCAGTTGCTTTGGAAGTGTTTATTAGATTTTTTTTTTTCTTGTTTTACCGCCCCTCCCTCCCCCATCCCACCAACGAGATGTTTTATTGAAGAACAACTTCTAAACCATTATTTCTGTAGCTGTTGGGGAAGGTAGGAGTTCACACAGTATCTGTAAGTACTGCAGTGCATTTAAACGCTCAGGGCAAAGCAAAATCTTCCCTGCTTTTAAATCGTCATAGCTAATGTAAGTTACAAAACTGAAGTACATCCTTGGAGAAAGCCCAGTCTCTTTTGGGAAGGGCAGGATTTTTTTTTTTCCCTGTCTAACAAATCGCGGTGGGTGCCTGAAGAATAAACTCAGCTGCAATTACGAGCCGCTGCTGAGGCTTCACTAAATCACAGGAGCAACGTACTGAATTTGACCAATTTAACAGTATCTGGATGATAAAAAATATCTTGAAACTTTCTTTCTTTAAACAAATATAGTAGTTTGTTTGAAGTGGTTTGTGTTAGAGGTTGAACAGGTTGTCCTTAGACTAAAGATGTGTCTGAAGTTTGGAGGAAAAAAATATTCAGTTGGATTATGTGGTAACTTAGGCTGGGAAATTTCCTTTTCCTCATGCATGCTTCCTTAGGGTTTGGTTTTTTAAATTAAAATTTATTTATTTTTTTAATGGTAAATGGAGCCTGATAGAATTTAAACCAGAATGCCAGTATGGTTTTGTTGTTGTTGTTCAGGGAAGTTGGTATTTGCTCCGCTAAATTTTGACTTGACCAAACAGTGTGGAGAAAACACTGATTTTCCCATAGTGGACTTATTTTAACTTTTTTTGTAGAAATTAATGTCCTTTAACACAAACACTGAACTTATGGAAGATGGAGATGCGGGACGTACTTTCCTGTCGAAAACCTGAGAGCCTGGGCTGACTTTTGAGAGGGGGGGAAATCCCAAACCGGCCAGTTATGGAGCACAAGGATGAATAAGCCCCCCAACTTTCCACTGATATTATGTGTGTATTAGGTGTGATACCTGAACGAGCAGTTGGCAAAGCAGTAGGATAAATGGGTGAGCATGGCAGAACTTGAAAGGAGAAGAGCATTATGAGGATAAAGTGCAATTAAATGTCCCAAAGTCTCTGGGGTCTGGGACCATGATCATCTTCATGCAGCTTATTAATGTTTTTATCAGTGTCTAAGCCCTTTAAATCCTTGTTTCCGAAGTTAACTTGGCCTTGTGTTTCGCTCTTAATTTAAAAAAAAGCCCCAAACCTCTGTTTTGGAGAAACGTGTTTAAAAAAGGCAACAACAACAGTGCCTTCATTCTTTTAAAAAGTTGCCTTTCAAACCCGATTGCTCTTTAAAGGTTGGTGGTTTAAGTCAAAGATGATGCTTTAAGTCAAGTTGGAAGACAAGTTTCAGTGCGGGCTTGAGTGGAAAGGTTCAAGAAAAGTGGAAAATCCGTGAGACTCAAGGCTGAAGTCAATGAGAACAACCAAGAATACAACAAATGGTTTTCCATGTGTGTGACAGATGCCAAACATGAACAGCTTAAACTTTGATGCCCTTAAATGGCTAGGAAACTTAGATTAGGCTGCCTGCAGTTGATGTACAGATAAGGATAATAATCCTAAACTGGTTAAAATGCATTTTTCTTTAGAAAGTGACTTTCAGCTTGAGGATGGAAAGACAGGATAAGACAGGAAGGAAACTTTCTATTCTGAAAAGTCAGCTAAGCCTCAGGTCTCTGATTGTGGTCTGTGATTCCCATGCATGCACTATAGGTGGAGGTGGTATAACAGGGCCAGCATTTTATATGGGGGGACACAGCGGTGGGACTGTTATGAACAGGTTTCTACCTGTTTTCATATCGTTTTATATCTCTCTCAAAAAAAAAAAAATACAGCCAGTGTGTAAATGTCAGTGATGGTACAAGAAATAACGGGATCTGTTTTGGTCCTCTCCAAACTGCACATTGATTAGTGATAACTTGGCATTCATCCGATCAACTACGATGGGTCCTAAAAACCTTTCTGTGCAAGATCAATGCATGTCATTAATTTCCTTATTAGTGCATTTTTAATTTTTCCTTAGTGTATTTTAAATTTGCAGGAGTAAACCACCCGCACCTTCTTCCTACTGTGTTCATGCCGGCAGCTAATCTTGGGAGCTCTCTGTGGATCAGACATCTGTGCCTGATGAGAGCTGAGAGGTAGCATCTGCTCCGGGATGGACCCATTATTGCTGCAGGGTGATAGTAGAGAGGATGGCTTGTTGCGTCTTATGGCCCCAGGCAGCTACCTGTTGTGGCCAGCGCCACTGTCCTAATGTTTCTAATTCTGCCAGTGAAATGGAGTTTCACTTGCAAAAACCAACAGGTTAAATCTTCTGATTGTCTTCTAATATTTTATTGCTGGATCCCCTTTTCATCCCCCCTCTTTAATAATGACCTTGCTTTGCCTCCAGCGAGAAAATTGAACTAATTTTGTTGACTTGTCTTTTTAGATACTCATTATTGGATTTACCTGACCTCTTTTTCTGATGTGGAGAGTTGTGCTGGCCTTGTGCCAGATGAATAATTCGTAGTAATCTGAAAGTCTTTGGTTAAAATGGTTTATGGTCCCCCCTCACCTAACTTCTGCTTTAAATAAAATGATTCTCACAAAACTTTTGGGTATTTTGGTTTAGTTGGGCAGATGAGCATTTTGAAATAAATCCTCTGAGCGTGAAAAAGATAAGACATGATTCCTGCACAAGACTGAAAATATTTCAGCCGAAATATTTGCAATGCTGCCGAATATGAATAAAAGATGTAATAACTTCAGAAAGTAAATGGTGTAATTTTTTAGGTAGGATCTTGGAAGGTGTTTTTGTATTGAGGTCTGGTGACTTTAGGAGAGGTTTGTGATCTTGCATTGTATTTTAGAGTGGCAAAAAGTATGGTTTCTCTTTTATGACCGATGTTTGATTCTTGTAAATGAGGTTCTGTTTTCTGAGTGATGATGTGCTTGTGGAAAGCCAGTTAGATCTGGATATCGTGGAGTGCAGGTAGCTCCCATCTCAGTTGTCCTTCATGTAAATAAAAGGTAGAAATGAAGCCAGCTGTGATATCTGAGCCTGTTCGACTGTTGCCAGCTTTGTGTTTCTGTTTCTTCAGATAACACACGGCTGACATTGACTGTGTCCTGTCTCCTTCCAAGGGCAGCGATGCTGGGCTGGTGGTAGTTTTTGTCTTAAATACTGCTCTATGTCCGCTCCATGGTGCGAGGCTGGGGAGCTGTGCTGGGATGGAGAGATGCATGGTGGCCCTTGCTTGGCTTTGGGTGCACTCATGGTCTTAGTTAAGCCGACTGTGTGCTTGTGTTTCTGATCACTGTGCACTGATGTTCAATACAATATTAAGAGTTGGGGCAACATTTTGGAAACTGTGATCTGCTTGTGGAAATAATTTGTTTATAGGGGTTGGATCAAATTAAAGGTCCCCTACAGAAACCAGTGAATGTTATGAGGCCTTTGCTTGCTATAACAAGCCCTTCTCCTAGCACATTTGGAGATAGAAAGCAAGGTCTAGAAATCGTTTCAAGCTTATGGAAGCTATTTGGTTACTCTCAAATTTAAAAGTCATAATAATTAAAAAAAAAGTTCAAGAAATTTAAGGATTATGTTTATAATCAGTTCTTCACTGCAGATTTTGTTAAATGCAGAATTGTCTTTTTCTGTGGCTGATGGCATCTTTATACGAGCAAAGGAAGTATCTGAAATATACTGCTAATAATATTCATTACAAAAGAAGAGGCTCAAAGCCCATATGTATTGCAATTTTTGGATGAATGCCTGTATTTGATCTCCTGTGTCAGTTGGAATCGATGGTTTTCTGTCCTGAGATACGGAGATCTCTGTATGTTTTGTGGGGAATAGGTGCCTCTGCTTCCCCTTGAACATGGAAAAGAAAAATGGGGAGAGACATTGGCACATGGTGGAAAGTAAAAGGTGAGAGGGCCTATTGGCTCTCTCTGGGAATAACCCTGCAACTGAGGCTGATGGTCCTTGAATTATTAGAAGAATCACCTTAGAAATGTTAAAGCCCAAAATATCCTAGGGGAGGCTTTAGATTTACAAGAGGATTCAAAGAAAATCAATATTTTCTTTGGTGGAAGAGAGTTTTTTCTAATATTGCATTTGGCATCCCGTTTCGGGATAAGCGCGGTTATCCGCTGGCTGCAATTAGTGCAAACGCTGTTGCTGGAGCTGCTTTGTGAGCAGAATGCATGAACAGATGTCCAAGGAGCAGTTTTACAGACCGGGCTTAAGAGAGCTGCTCTTTCTCGCCATAGTGTTTCTACTTGGGATGTGGAATTATCTTTGAGACGTTTAATACTTTGCTGCAATCTCTGTCATCTAATTTCTCAAACCCTCTGAGGATGCTTGACCTCTGTCGGTGCAGACTGCCTGAGCCATGTGCTCGGGGACCATTCATTTTCCATTTGTTTTCATCTTTCCTTTTTGAGGATGGACCAGGTCAGAACTTCTTTTTCATAGCAGTGCTCTATTCTAATGAAAAATCATACCCACCAATGGAAAAAAGTGGGAAACTTGCCTTCCACCTCTTATTCTGGATGGAAAAATAGCCCTTCGAAAGACGAGGGAGGGCATGTGGAAGTACGAGATGCTCTGAGTAGAAGAGAAAAAGCAAATACATTGGGCTAGTTTGAGTTGAATATGCTCGGTTTTAATTTGTGCCCACTGAAGCATTGAAATTGTTCCACTGCCAGTCTTTTGACTATTTCTATTTTTGCTGCTTTATCTCCAAAGAAACCAAATCTCCAACCTCCAGATGAGATTTTTTTTGTGGGCTTGTTTTGGTTTTTTTTTTTTTTTTTCAGAGAATATAATGAGATTCAGGCTGTTACCTCAATCCGCTTAATTCTTACCTTACTGGACTAATATAGTGATTTTTAAAACCCCCTTTGTTTTCCAGAATGTGCTTTTGAATTTTATTTGCTCAACAGCTACATTCCTCTGCTCACCTATTTTGAGTCGACTCCTAGCTTGGCTGGTTAAGGTGGAAGCTGTTACCCAAGTGCAAGAATAAAACTGTGATCCGAGCTGCGATGTTGTTTTAGCTTTTGTCCAAAGCTGGGAAGATTCAAATGAAATGCAAAGTTCCATGTATGTCTTTGTCCCCCCTGTGTCATCTTAATCCTTGCCTGTAGGTGCTGCTTGTCCTGCTTCATGTTGGGTGGCTGTATGGAGTTGCCTGCTTGGATGGTTTGGAAATTGGGATGCTTTCTTCGTAACCCTGGTGGGTGATGAACAATTAGCAAAAGGTGTAGGAATTGCCCATAAACCAGCTTTAAATAACCCAGAGGATATCAGAAGCACCCAAAAATACACATTTATTATGGCAGTGTGCTGTGTCGCAGCATCTGCTGTAGATCCTTGGTCATTTACTGCTTGTTTCATTTTAAAAAGGTGAATTACAGCATCCCTAATGCTGAATTTCTGCAGCCTTCAATCAGCGTGTCTGCTCCATCAAGAACAGCAATAACTTAATAACCTTAAGGAGAAACTGAATTTGGCTCGACCAGGGCTTGTAGTTCCCATAAATCCATTAAAAAGTCCAGTCCTCACTCGATCAAGAATGTCTTTTATCCGTGTCGTGTTTGGGTGCTAGCATTGGTCTCTCACCGGACATCTGTAGCACTTTGCCTGTGGAAAGTAACACCATGCACATGTGGGAATTTCTCCTTTTGCTGTTTTTTTCTATGATATTCCAGTGCTTGTTTTAACTAAGCAACTAAAAAACGGTTCTCGGTAACAGAGAGGTAGTATCTCCTATCTTGCAGAGGATAGCAACCTAGTTAGTTAAACAAGTAGTGTCCCACATCCATTTTTCAAAACACAGCTTGTCTTCCTCCTGTATTTTTGCTCCTAGGTGGACAGTGGAGGTGGAAACTTTCTCCATGTTGCCAGACTGCGCCTCTGTTTATTAAAAGGATCTCTATTTCCCCAAAATAACCTCGTCTCCGTAGTCCATCTGGTTCTTGCCTTCCCTATTAAGAATGTCGAGAGTGATACCAGGCTAGAATTTAGTTTTCTTCATCTGAAATCCACAGTTTATTTCAGGTATATCATGAACAAATAAAGCAGCTGTTGATTGCAGCTACAGAATTCAGAAAAAAGTGACGAATTTATTAAAAATAAAACTTGGATAGGAAGCTTTGCCCCAAAGTGGACAAAAAGACGAGCTGAAGCGCAGAGATCCGTGCTAAAAGTACTAACTGCTAGCAGTGGTGGTGTGTATATAATATAATATATATACCATATCTTATAATACCGGTGGTATTTCAAACAAGCTGTCCCTTCAATTTTATAATATCAATATTAATTGGTGAAATATCAGCCTTGAACTGTTTTGATGACACACATTATTAAATACTTGGATAGCTCCCTCCCCCTGCTTTTTTTTTTTTGCTTCTCTTTTCAATATTAACGTTTTCAAAGAACTACAAAGCTTGTGGTTTCAGGTAGCTGAAAATAACTATCTTTAGTGAAGCTGTCATCTATAATTCAAGGGATTTTTTTTTTTTCAGTACTTCTTGGGTTGTAAGAAGGCTTTTGTTTTCGGTTTTGTGTCCTGACGCATTCAACACTCTTCTTCGAGTTTAAAAGCCGCTCTTGTGTTGTGGCACTTACATGACAGCTTAATTTTAAGATGGAATATCTTGTTTTGTTGTTCGTTTAAATGCAACATCCTATTTGTGCCCTTGCTTGTAAATTATAATCTGTGGAATGAATTTTTTTTATAAATTATGGCCTTTAGAAGAAAAACTGTTATTTTTTTCATAAGCTAATTGCTGGAAGTTGTGTTTAAAATGTGATTCATCCTATTTGGTGTTTCTTTGGTTTGGTTTTTTGGGGGCTTTTGGGGGTTTTCTTACGGTAACTGAGTAGAACTGGCAGTACCGGTTTAACATCCCCTTCCCTTTGACGTTTGCTGGCACATTTCTGAATGCTTTAAGGTCTATTCCTTGTGCTAGCTAGGCCATATAGAGAATGCATAGCTTGCTACCAGCTGTGCATTGCCTTGCAGGCTGTGGATAACGGGATTGAGTACCTGGTGCATGGACTGAGGAGCAGAAGGATACTTTCAGGTCGGCACTACTTTTGTGTAGTTCTGCGCTGAAATGAAACACTAATTCTGTAGCATTTTTAAGTGCTCGGTTTAAAGGAGTGCAAGTCACCTCTATGGTCTGGCTATACAGCTCAGATTTCTAAAATATATAGGTTAAGTGATGCGTGGAGCTGTTTCGGATGCTGGACTTTGAGAGGAGACAGATAACACATGGCATAATCTCTTGCTTCATATGGACCTGAATCTATAGTCATGAGCAGCTGCTTTTTTTTCTGACGAGGCTGCAGTTATTACTGCTGAGGGCCGGCTTTCATTTCTTGCAGAAAAGATGATTCTCTTTGGGGAAATGATTTCATCTGCAGATGGCAAATGGGAAGGACGTGCAAGCAGAAGTGGCAAACCGGAGGACAAAACTCGCACACGTTTTGTCTTGAGGGTTTTGACTTGAGGATCGCCTTCATTTAAGGAGGATTTTAAAAGAACAAGGGTGGGCTTGTGCGGAAGCCTTGGTGATTCGTGTTTCGGAAAGACGAGCTGTAGCAGAAGAAACCACAGCTGGCAGCTGCCGGCAGCTGCAGGGGTAGGTGCGCATGGTCCTGTAAGAATATGGACTTTCAAAAATAAATTTATTCCTATCCAGATGCTTGGGAAAAGCTGAATTGTAGTGTCGCTTAAAGAAGACGAGACAGAACAGAAAAATAGGAGAATTAGCTATTTAAACTCTCGTTCATTAAAAGATATTTGGCTTCTGACCAGCCAGTTGCTTTTTATCGCTCATTTTAATCTTGAGGAGTATATATGTTATTAGTAGAAAAGTTGGAAATGTCTTTTTGGCAGAAGAGTCACCGGGAACAGGCAGGTAATAATTTTTGTGAAATGTAATAAAATGGCGTTGAGACCGCTGGAAACTTTTATTTGAAGTGACTTGCTTGCCAGAAAGAGTTTTCTGTGAGAAGGCTTTAAAATCATCCCTTTCTCGCTATTGGTTGCAGTCCATAATCCTCCATAAAATGAGGAAAGAGAGAACATTAGTAATGGTGGTATTATATCTTTTCCTAGTGCTGTTCCACTTAAATTTTACTTTGCACCTATGCTGTATTAACTTCTTCCAGATAACATCAAAGCTCTTAAGACTACAGGAAAAATATCTGAAATTATCAAGGTATTATTTGACCCAGTATTCAAAAATAATGGGATGACATTCAGCTATGTAAATAGTCCCTAATTCTTTTTTTTTTTTTTTTTTTTTTTTTTTTAAGGGAAATACAGCACAGGTATTGTCACTTCCAAAATGGTTTAAGGTTTATTTCGATGCATCCGGGGGCTCTGCAGTAAGCAAGGCTAAGAAGCCTCGGTTTGTCTTGGCTTGTGCTGGAAGTGGGTTGAGCTTCTTGAGGAAGGAGACCTCCACGCTGAGGATCTGCTGAATGACGCGGTTCTCTAACCCAACAAGGTCCTTTCAAAGGATCAATATGCCAATATATATGTTGAGATATATCAATATAGATTAGGAGAATCTCTGGAGAAGAGGAGGCTGAGGGGAGACCTTACCGCCCTCTACAACTACCTGACTGGAGGCTGTAGCGAGGTAGGGGTCAGCGTCTTCTCCCTGGTAACAGGCGATGGGACAAGGGGAAACGGCCTCAAGTTGTGCCAGGGGAGGTTTAGGTTGGACATTGGGAAAAATTCCTTCCCCACAAGGTCTGTCAAGCACTGCAAGGGGCTTCCCAGGGAAGGGGTCGAGTCCCCATTCCTGGGGGTATTTAAAAGCTGGGCAGACGAGGTGCTTAGGGAGAGGGTTTAGTGGTGGGATGGCAGGGTTAGGGTAACAGTTGGGGTTGGTGATCTTAAAGGTCTTTTTCAACCTAAAGAATTCTATGATTCTATGATATATCAGTATTCAAGGTACTCTTACACTGCGATTAAATTACAATATGAGAAATTATTTCTTGATGATAGCATATAAAGTTTTAATTTTTTTTTATAAGCTGCCATTTATTTCTATTATCTTTGGGAATTTTCCAATGCAGCAACACAGTGGCATTTAGGTCCTAGTGCAGTGTATTTGTGTTGTTGCTTCTGGAAAGGCGAGTAGCTTTTTGCTCAGCTGTTATTTCAAGTGTGATGCTTGCTGAAGCTGGAAATGGTACCCGAGTGCTGTGCTGCACCCTTCAACATGCATCCTTTTGGCTGCGGCAGTAGTCAGGTTTCTCCTACTGCTGGTGCCTGCAGGGCTGGATTAGGAGGGGGAGGATGCCTTTATTTCCCCAGGTTTTGTTCTCTGAAGCTCTTGAGCCTTTCTAAGATAGAAGCATCTTGTCCTTAATGCTGGTGTAATTCCTGAACTGTGAAAAAGTTATTTTCTGCATCTATTTTGGGACTGGCAAGATGCTCCTCAGCGTGAACGCCTTTAGTCCTTGGCAGTGTCTCTCTGCTCTAACACTTCATATCCTGCATTTTTAAGAGGTTCAGAAAGATTTTTATTGTAAATGCTGGGTTTTTTCAGGCTCTATATGTGAAATTTTTGGCTGCAAACAAAAATATAAATGGATATTGCATAATGCGTGTGCATTGTGAGATAATAGGAAGATCTTGTGTCCATTTACGGTTTATACAGCCGTCTCCCTGCTAGCTGGCTCTTCTCTGTGCTTGGATTAATGTGGTATTCGATGGTGATCTATGCTTTTGGGATATCAACTCCAGGTTTGTTTCCAGTTGGCTTTCCAGAGACTGAACTGCTCTGCTTACACCTGTAAGGAGCAAATCCAACCAACAGAACTGGAAAACTGGCTATTTTGGCTGTTCACATGAACAGAATTGCTTTATTGGTGAGGGATGCTCTGTCAGACAAAGGTGCACGAGCCTGGAGTTAATCTGGTAAAATGTGAAGGTGCTGTACATGTCATTTTGCCACTTTTATAAATGACAAATAAGTGACAAAAAAAGCCAAGGGAGCAACTGGAGGGCACAATGCCTGACACAGGCTTCGTTCCCAGTCCTCAGGCTTCGTTACCTGTCCTTGTTTGTCAGAAAAAAGCTTTTAATGATGCTGTGGTTTTGCGAAGCACCCAGCATTTCTTGCATCCTTGCGTACTCCGACGCAGTTTCATCGATGAAGCTCTGAGACACGGATAGAATTAACTTGCAAGTGCCAGCTGTTCTGCGAGTACCACAAAAAAAGCTGATTATTTTAAGACTTTAGCACCACTGCCGCTCTTTGTGTAGGGTACATGTTTTGGGAGAATGGTAGCCCTTCCAGAAATCAAGATGCAATGACTCAAGTTGAGAGCTCAGGAAAGAGGAACGATCAGGGGCATGATTCTGTTTGCACTGATTTTTTGGTCTTCCAGTGTCACACAGAAAGGCTGATGGAAGCAAAGATGGAAATCACTTCTCCCATTCATTTGCATCAATCACAAGCCTTCCTGTAGTCCCTTTTAATTTTCCTTTTTTTTTTTTTTTTTCCCCTTGATCATGCCTACAGTAAGCATCTCCAGTCAATGAGACAGGAATCCTGCAGACAAGAGCTTCGTTCACTGTATAGCCCTCATTAATTCCTCGGACATTGATTCATTCCCTTGCACAGAAGGTGCTTTGACCTTAAGGGGAAGAATAAGTGATCATGATGTTATTCACGTCCTAATTCAGTTCCTTGTTTGTCAGAGCCATTTGCAATGGCTTCCAGGAGTAACTTGTTTTGCAACAGTTTTTTCCTGTAATTTTTTTTAGGGTTTTTTTTGCTTCTCACTTTCATTTTGTCTCGGATAAAAGGTCTGGTACAAGATGACAGGTGTCCACATGAGATGCATCAGCAAGAGTGTGGTGGACGGGTAGGAGCATCCTCGCCCATCTTCCAGCTGCTAGGAGAGGAATCTTTGTGTGCTTGGTTGTTGGACTGCAGGGGAATATCAAAACCTCAAAACATGGGTAATTCCAGGCTCTCAGAGGGGCTGTCCTCTACTGAGGTGCTCTACGTATATGTGAGCCACTTTAACCTGTCATTTCTTGCTATTTAAGTATGGGTAAGTAGAGCCCATCTCCAAAAGAGAAGAAAAAAGACCTCTAGTGTGCAGCAGAACCTGTGCTATGGTCATCGAGAAGCTTCCAGGTGAGAAGCTGGAGCGCACATCTCATTCTCTAGTATAAAGGTGAATAGACAAGAAGCTGGTAAAGTTGCTTAAAATGCTGAATAAAAATGAAAAACACAGGAAAAATGAGCCTGATAAGTCTTTTCTCAATTTTTCAAGCCGCGGGAGAAGCTGGTGAGCTTAGGAACAACTTAGAAAATGCCTCCAACCTGTTTTAGGTTACATTTAGTGTGGGCAACTATACATCTTTGGGAATGATTTACATAGTTTGAGATGTGTATTCACAACTTCTTTTATATTCTGAGAGTCCTCCTCGGAGGCTGAGTAGATCTCTCTGACTGTACAGGTGTGACAGTGTGGGATCATCCCTACTTTCAGAAATACTTCCCCCTACCAGAGGCCTGGTAGTTAACGTTGGCCATGCATGGTTTCTCCTTTTATTGCGACTTTCGACAATAACAGCCAAAAACCAGTTTACGAATCCGACTTGGATTGGGGACGTCGAGAATGTTGATCTACAAAGTCATCTGGGTTTGCAGGAAGTGAAGGGACACCAGATTTTTAGGTTCACCCGCGTTAGTTTTGAAGTCCTGCAGAATTGGGACCGAATGGAAAATTTTAAGGGGAAAGGGAAGAAACCACCGAAGCAATAAAAGGTGTAGCTGGGATGTTCTTGCCCTTGCATGCTTGTCCTCGCTGTTGCAGGAGATGGGTGGTTTTGTGTCTGCAGGGGTTGCTTTTCGGTTGTGAATCAGCATTGTGCCGGGTCCAGCGGGGACTTTTGTTGCTGCTGAGCATCTGCAAGTGTGTCTCTGCTCCCACTTTCATTTTCTGTTCTAATTTAGGTCGTCTCACTGCCTTGGGGTCCAGCTTAGGTGCTTCAGTCTAAATAAACTACTCTGAAATTTATCCAAACCACCTTTATTCTGTTTATGGAGAATCTTGGTGTGCTGATATTTTGGTTTGGTTTGTTTTTTTTCCCCCCATCCAAGCTTATAATATCTTTTGAAAGAGAAGATTTGAATTGCAATTACAAATCTAGTTGAAGACATCCCTACTCATTGCAGGAGGGTTGGACTAGGTGACCTTTAAAGGTCCCTTCCAGCCCAACCCATTGTATGATCATTATAATACCTACAAATCTTGCCTTTCCTGCACTAGAGGTTTCATTCTTTTGGGATAAACTGATTTTACTAGAGATTTTGCATGCAGTTTTACTGCCCCTTTGCATCTCTTGCCCTCCCTGCACCAATACCTGGGTCCATAAATCTGTGTTTTAGATAGCACCACCTCCTGCACTTGCACCACAAGGTTCTTTGAGACGGAGAGACAACAATAACATTCCCCTCCCACCAGCAAACAGTGGGAAGAGAAAAATATGGTGAGCATATGGTTTCACTATTTTTGTAGTCCCTTGTATGGGTTATGGGATGTTATAATAAAACCAAGTGAACTTTGCTTCCAGAATTGCCCCTTTAGCAGCCTCAATGCTGACACTAATCTCTGTTTTTTTCCAAATCATCCAATATTTGGCAAACTTTGTGATTTCAGGCTTTAGCTGACACAGGTTATTTATGATGGGTACTGATGTTTCCAGTGGATGGTTTATTTTGGATTTTTGCCACATGTTGCTTACACTATCCCTGAAAATGAAAATACTGAGGTTTGTCTTTCTGAATGGAAAAAATAAGAAATGGCATGACTGAAAGCCTCCGTTTCAGTTACCTTTCCAAAGGTAATTAGAGCATCTTTGTTTGATAACCCTTACAGAACAGAGCTTGCTAAAAAGCACAGCCCCCAGAGCAAGAGCATTCACTATATGCCTTCCTATATATCTTTAATTTGAGAAAGCACACTTTCTACCAATGTTTATCTATATTAAGCTGTGGTCAACTAGTAAAATATTGCACATAATGTAGAAGTAAACCATTATTTACAAGTTCAGTGTTTCCACAAAGCCTAGTTGACTGTCATAATTTTAGCATGCTTTTTCTGTCAACCTGCTGGTAATCAGATTATTATAATGATTTTTTTTGTAAGGGCCGCAGAGCTCCTTGGAATTATTAATCTATTTTGTTCTGGAGGAGGACACAAGGCTTAATTTGTAACTTGGTGTTTGTTTGGAGAGTACACATTTTACATTGCTAGTGGAATTACGCTATGGTAGTAAAGTCAAGCAAAACCAGCATGCGGCGTCAATTTGAGTAAGAATCTTCATTCAAATGTAGAAAATATTAGGATGTAAGTATATTGGCTTAAAATGTCATAAATTCTTCCTTTCACAGGCATGCATCGTCCATAAATTTTGGCCAGAGTGTTCAGGGGAGTTGGCAGTTATTTCTGGTCTAATGTATCCCCTGGGTGCCCATCTCCTGTGGGGTCAGCATCCCATTACTGCTGCCTTCGTCCTTGCCAAAGCCAGTACATGAGTGAAGCAGCTGCATGATAGCTTGGCTCATTTTATAACCTGTCACTTACCTGGGCACAGAGACAAGCATCCCCTTTCAGTAAGGCATTAGTTTTTCTCTTCTTATATCAAAGACTTGACTACTTAGATGTAGCATACTTTTTTTTAATATGCTTTTATTTAATTGTAAACACGTAGCAATGCAAAATGCCTTTAATTAACATAGCGCATAGAGTGAGTACTTGTGGGTTGTGAAATACTTACTCTTGTTTTGGTCTTTTCATGTCCCTGTTTATTTTTTTGCATCCAAACACAAAAATATTATTAATTTCAAAAGTCATATAAAAGCTGATATGACAGCCTGCTTGAACAGTTGCCATTAGGAGACTCTCTCCCTGACACATGCTAATTACCTAATTATGCGTATTTCATTGCAATGTTTTCTCCAGAACGCTTTGAAAACCGACTGTCCGCAAGAGGCATGTTTCATGTTGAGCACAGCCAGGCTTATGTGCATCAGCGGTTGGGAGACCACAAGCAATTATCTTCATCGTTAATGTTTCTTAGACCTAACATAATACACCGAGACATGTTTAGAGTTATTAAAAGTAAATCATGTGGCATGCCTCCTGTGATTTATAAGGCTCAAATTAACACCTCTTTGCTTTCTGACCTTGTTAAATTTCTTAGTTGTTAGTGGAAGCTTCTGGTGTTTAAGTGGTTTTGGGGAGGACTTGGCTCTTCTGCATTCCCAGAGTTACTGGGGCTTTTAGCATCTCCATGGGGTTCATGCTTAGCTTGCGATTCCTCTGGATTCAAGTTGTTTGGATGCAGAAGACACAAATATTCGTTATTCTACTGAGTCCATGCAGAATAAGCATCTACAGAGAAGTGAAGAAAGCTTTTGGGTGGGTGGGGTAGAGTGGCCTGATGCTTTATAGAGAATTTATTGAACTTGCAAGTATTTGATAGGAGGGAGGAGGTGGAAGGGAAGGTCAGTTTACTCAAGTTGGCCAACTTAAAAGTCCTGTTTGCAGTTCTCTTGTGAGTCAGCAGTCTTCGATACACTCTAACTTGAATAAAAATAGGCAGCCCTCTTGTAAGCTTTTGAAGTAAAATCTTGGTGAGGAATTATCTAGCTCAAGTGTTGGGGTGGTTTGGGTTGGTTTTGTTTTTTTTTCCCCCTTTCTTGAAGAAAGGCTGATGCTGGAGTTGCAGAACTAGACAAAGAAAGCACAACCTAGCACTTAACTGACATCATTCCTGTTACATCTGTGCCTATATTAAACCTATAGGAAAGCAGCTGGAGCACTTCCCAGAATATAGTATATGTCCTGCTACCAAGCAATGTGCTGTGAATCTGTGCCAGATGTATTTCACTGTGACATATTAATTTCTCCGCTTCAAATAGTGCGTGGCTGGGGATAATATACTTAATGAAATATTGGAGTGAGAAACAATCCAACATAAAATAATGCTTTTCATTTAGGGACCTCAGAAATGCTTGTAGTAAATTAAACAAATCTGCAAATTCCAGTCTTGCATGGATGTAGATGATGGAGTGGCTGTGCTTGGACTGAAGGTCTTGAATCTGGATATATGGGGAGGAGTGCAAGGACATGGTGACCAAGTGACATGCTTCCTCTGAATACTCTTCCTGACGTCGAATATCTGAAGCTCAGGAGCTCCCTAAACCTGACGTGGTTTTGACCTCATGTTTTTGATTGTTCTTGAGCATTTTGTTGACATCAAGGAAGCATCACAGTCGTGAGGTCTCGCTCCTGTAGGGCAGTGCCCAAGGAAAAGCTCAATGTGATATATAATGTTAGGATGGGTATCACATGAACTTTTATCTTTATTAAGTGTCACTTGCCACTTTATTGCCGAGATCCTGGGTCTGAGGGTCCTCTCCATTTCTTCGTAGTTACCTTTTGTCTTTTTATTGGAATAACGCTTAACATCTTCAAGGGGAATTTTGGTTTTGTTAGAACCAATTGGTGGAGAACGGAGGACTGCTAATTCTGGAATTGCTTTCCAGATTTTTGAGGCCGGTGCTGGGGTGCCTTGTCCTTGTAGTGGTTAAATCTGAGATATTATCTGCACATTTGATGTTTCAGTGCCAGATATCTTTGTTCCATGTTTTTAAGCAGTTTGAGGGAAATAAAAAGTGCAATTGTGTGAGTGAGTTGGCTGTAATACTTCATAGCTGATGTCTGATATGGACATCTTTGGAAAAGGTTGACTTGGTGAGTGGAGAAGTGCTACTGTTTGAATCCTGATGGGTTGAGAATCTCCTGGACAGGAAGAGAAAGGCGTTTATCTACAGTTCACCAGCACAGGACCATGGGATAATGTATCTAGGGCAAGGTCTAGGTCCACAGGGGAAGGTGATGGTCATCTTATACTAGTGTGAAGCAGCTAAAATTGGAGGGTATTGTGTACCATGCACCCATGAGAAGCCGATGGTTCTTCTCACAGTCTGGATTTCAGAGCAGCTGTAGGAGTAGGTGAATTCAGTCGATACAAGGTCATCATGCCAGGAGTTCTGGAGCAAAGCATCAGGCTTATCAGCAGTGTAGGCTCTTGGATGGACACCCATGCAAGAGTTGTGTGTCCATTTACAACGTGAGAGAACTTGGAGCTTGTGCCCACTGAGTAATCAAGTTTTTTTAAACTTATGACTAGGCAAATCATTGTGTTTCAAGAGTAATTTTGAACGGTGTTCAAGAAGGCCTTTGAATTGACAAAGAAGGCATTTTCCTTTTGGTTGGAGTATGCCTTTAAGGTGGTATTTTAAAGTGGGGGTTTTTTGTTAGCATTTTACACAACTGTTCAAAATCTCAAAAGGTTTAGTTTTCTAACAACATCTAGAAAATATGTAATTTGTGTGTATGGCTAAGTCAGTGTTGGGAAAGTCAGGGGGTGTTATCCAAAGTCCCAGTTAGCTGAATGATGCTTTCCCTAAGTTGGCATGAAGTATGCAAACGTGCAAAATGAGGCGCTAACTCTTAAGTAAGTTTTTTGGTAATATTAAGCGGTAAGGCTGTAGCAATTTCTGACATGAGGAGAATGACAGCACTGATTCAGTAGGCTGTCTGGTATGTGGCTCACAAAATATTGATTTTATTCTCTGTAAAATACACTGAAAATTAGAGAGTCTGTTTGAATCTTTGATGCCTCAGAGTCAGGGAAAAACTAGCAAAAGCTTGAGGTGCTGTGGGTAATTGTGTCCGAGTAGAAGGGAGCCTGTGGTGGCTACTGTTTGTGTGTTAAATACCTTTATATTATTGGTGGGTTAAAACTCCGTTCCCTTTTCAGATATTGTTTGGGAATCATCAATTGCTGCCTTAAGCTGATGGCTATCATCACTTGATCACTCCATTGCATCTCATGGTGAACGTCAACCGTTTTTTGGGGATCCCTACCAAGAGAAAATGCCTAACTTGTTTTTGTTTTGCTTTTTTTCTTTTTTTAGTGGTGCTAACATGATGACCTGACACCATACAGGACGCTCCTGACTATGCAGCTCAGGTACTAATGGGAAAGGATCCAATATGAGTGTAAATGATGTTGGAGGAAGACGACGCTTTGAGGATAGTGAGTACACGTTGCACATATACCCCGGGAGCATCGCAGAAGGGACTATCTACTGCCCCATTACCGCCAGAAAAACTTCCACGGCTGCCGAGGTGATTGATTCGCTCATTAATAAACTTCAGCTCGAGAAAACAAAATGTTACGTCCTTGCCGAAGTGAAGGAGTTTGGTGGGGAGGAATGGATCCTCAACCCCACGGACTGCCCTGTCCAGCGCATGATGCTATGGCCTCGCATGGCCCTGGAGAACCGCATCAGCGGCGAGGATTATCGCTTCCTCCTGCGGGAGAAGAACCTGGACGGGTCCATTCACTACGGGAGCCTCCAGTCCTGGCTGCGGGTGACGGAGGAGCGTCGCAGGATGATGGAGCGTGGCTTCCTTCCCCAGCCGCAGCAGAAGGACTACGATGACTTGTGCAGCCTGCCGGACTTGAATGAGAAAACACTCCTGGAAAATCTCAGAAACCGCTTCAAGCAAGAAAAAATCTACACCTACGTAGGCAGCATCCTCATTGTTATTAATCCGTTCAAGTTTCTACCTATTTATAACCCCAAGTATGTCAAGATGTACGATAACCATCAGCTGGGAAAGCTGGAGCCCCATATTTACGCTGTGGCAGACGTGGCTTACCATGCCATGCTTCAGCGGAGGAAGAACCAGTGCATTGTGATTTCAGGAGAGAGCGGGTCGGGAAAGACACAGAGCACCAACTTTCTGATTCATCACCTCACCGCCCTCAGCCAGAAGGGATTTGCCAGCGGAGTAGAACAGATTATTCTTGGAGCTGGACCAGTGCTTGAGGTAAGATGAAAATGGTAGTAGTGTGGAAACTTTTTAATGGTGGAAAAAAACCCAAACCCCAAGTAGTTGGGGTTTTATTATGTCTGGGGTTATCTGCTAAATGCTGTTAATAAAGTCACAACAGCATCAGCAGTAAGAGCAGGTTGTGTTTCTGCCTATAGAATCCTACCTGCCTCAAAAAAAAAAAGGCTTTCTGACAAATTTACTAATGCTGTGTTTTCACTCAAGTGTTTCTCAATACTGGTATATCGTGGTGATTCTTCTGTTTGAAAATGGAAATGAAAAAGCCTTTCTTGAATTATCGGCAGCCTTTCTTTACAATACACTGAAAAGAGAATTCGTTGCACACACTGCATTGGTAGTGGTGTATTTACAGAGTTTCTGTGCGCTCAGTTTCCTTGAGCTGGGGAAGAGATCAAAGGAAACTTTCATGGTCAAAATATTATTTTCTAATCAAGAGTATTTGATTTGGCCGATGCAATTAGTTACTGCATGAGGACTTTTCCTGGGGAGGAAAGGAGATTAGATTAAATGCACCATTAACTTTGCAGATATGAAACACTAAAGAGGGATATGAGCATTCATTAATTAATTTGCCTTCTGTTTGCCCCATAACTCTTTGAAATGGTTTTCCTTGGAATTGCTGGTTTTGCTTGTTAAAGAGTTTTGTTTGTTAAAGCTCGTCTGCACGTGGGGGCACGAGGATCAGCTTCAGTCGTGCCCTTGTTCTTCTTTGAAGCTGTGGTACAGAGGGGTGGCTTGATGGCTGCATTTTCGTCTCTTAAAATAAAAAGCAGCTTCGACTAAAGAATAGTAAAACTTATGTGGTTTGGGGGGATTTGTTTTCTATTTTGAAAGGGGTTTTTGGCAGTTGTAGGCAAAGGTATCTATTCTCTGTGTCTGTGCCCCATTCGTGAGCCTGAGGGCTTGGGTCAGCTTCAACTACCAGCAGAAGAGTGGGAATCAGGGGACGGACCGGTGCTCATGGATGTCTTGGCTAAGGATAAGCTAACAGCTTTGTTTTGCAAAGCCAGCAAGTTTTGGGGTTTTTTTTCACCTGTTTTCACATCAGTTAGAAGGGGCTGAGTAATTTAAGGGCTGAGCTAATTTAATCTGGAGTTAGCAAATGATTAAAGTCATTCGGGATGGGCTTTGCCCTGAAAAACGGCAAAGCTGTGTAACAAACTGAAGGTAAATTAAAAAGGCTTTTTTTTTTTTTCACAGGCTGCATGAAACTGTGTGTTACTTTTTCTGAAGCACGTGGGCAAGCGGACTCCCTGGTTCTTGCGCTCGCCAGTGTTTCTCCTGTTGTTGTGCTAGAGATTATGGAGCTGTTTCTTGCTGGAGTTGATGAGAAAATACCATACCAGGCTCCGCAATTAATTGTTACTGCGGTGACTCAATTAGGTGGCCACATTAACTAAAGAAAATGGATACGAAAACTATTGCCTTCCCCCTCCAGTCCTGTTATTCGTTTGAAACATTTGCATTCTTGTTTGGGTTTTGATATGCTTTTTAATATACCTTGTTGGACCAAGGTCTTCTTTATAGTTCTCTTAAGTAGCGTCAGAGAGAGCATCTCTGCCTGGCTTAGATCTCCAGAGGTGGAGGAGAGATCTCCATGAAAGAGAAGATAGAAGGAAGTTTTGGGAATTTTTTTTTTTTCTTAAATTCTGCTTTTTTGAGCAACAGGTAAAATAGTCCAGTTGCAAAACTGCCTGAGAAGCCCGCTGGTGCAGTCCCTTAAATAAACAAACTGTTCCGCCTACTCGAAAGATTAAATCTTTCCTTTTTCTTTTTTTTCCGTAATACAGACTTAGTCATTGCTTACAATCAAACAAGCTTGTGTCTGGAGGCAAGAAAAAGAGGATGCCCACGAGCTGCCCGTTTCTTCCCTTTTCTTTCTCTGCTTGCTGTTTTATGCTATTGAGAGGATGTAAGCAATTTCAGGATGCTGCAGTTTGAAGATCCCAGATTTATCAGGATCCCTGTTGTTACCCCTGTGTTTCAGGATCTGGTCGCTTGGCTCTTGGACAGAGGGCAGCAGCGCAAAGGCTTTCCTGGCGATGCTGCTTCTTCCCAGGGACCGTTGCGTGTGTTGGGATTAGGTACAGGGAAGGGATGCACTGAGCCTCTGCTTTCCTTTCACAAGATCTGCAACTGTTTTTAAGGGGCTGGGGGAAATATCTGAATCATATCTGTTATTTCTTTTGGTTTTGGAACAGAAGTTTGCATTCGTTTGCTCTGGCAGCTGGACGGCTGCTATTGTGCGAGTTCTCTAGCTGCCTCCAGGTCTCTTGGAGAAAGTGAGGGTAATGCAGAATTTCTGCTGCTCTGCCAGTGCCAGTCCCAAATACTCACAAATCACATGGGCTTAAAGATAAAAATATGCATGCTTCTGCTTTTCCTTCTCTTCTTAAAATTTCCTAAAAAAGGGATCTTCAGAGAAGATCTGTTGTGCAGGGTTCTGTTACCCTGCCATCCATTTGCAGCTTTGACCTTCTGATTCCTTGCATTTCTGGTTGAAATAAGCTTTAATTTCTTGCTACATTTAGGTGCCAAACTCGCGTATGGTTTTTTTTTCCTCTTTTTCTTCATTCTTCTCCCCTCTTCCAGACACCTTCTTGGATGCCCTTGTTTTCCCTCTGCGTAGTTGAAATGGTGTTCAGCTCAGGCTTGTCTTTCGGGAGGCAGTGCCATACCTCTTTATGCTGCGACTTCTGATTTAGGGAACAGAGCACAGCAAACAAGAGTTTTCTCGGACCCGTTAATCTCTTTTTCTTTCCCTGCTTGCAAAGCATTTCTGGTAACACGGGTGTTCGGACCTAACCACCCATTCCTGGGAATGCCTTCGCAGTCGTGCTCACACAGCAGGAGCGGAAGCGAAGCAAAATTAAGGCGATTTATTTATTTATTTTCTTCCCCTGCAGCTTCGCTGTTTTCCTAATTTACCTTTTTTGAATATCCTCAGGCTATTGTTTGGGACTTTTTTTTTTCCTTGCATGAGATTCCTGTGAGCCTTTTCCAAATTGCACTTTTGAGAACGGCTGTCAAGGCAAGCTGTTACTGCTGTCTAAACACAGTAGTGTCATCCAGCAGTTGTGTGTAGCAGCAACTGCAGTTAGAGGTGTGTACTGAGACCAAATGTGTCCTTATAAAGTGGTTTTGACCTAAGTCCTATGGATTTTCTTTTTCCTTTCATGGGGTTTAATAGGTGAGCTTGTTTTGTAGCACTGCTCCTTGGAGTGGTTGCAACATGCCTTTTTTATTTGGTGATAAATAATATTATAAAATGTTTACATATTTATATGTTACTTATTTGTGATAAAAGGTATTACTTAAATACCGCACTTATTTTTCTAATAACAAGGTTCCAATTGGTTTTAAAGGGTGATTTTCTTTAGATTTTTGTATTTTTTCTCATTTTCTTATAAAGCACATTCTTCCCCACAGAAGATTGCTTTTTCAGCAGGGTATCCATAGAACTGAGCTTACCAAAATTCTGCTCTCTGGCTATTTAATTTCAAGTCTGATCTTCTCAAATTCAATTATTTCACTTAGTGACCTGAGAAAGTGTGCCGGTCAGGCAAACGCTTCACCTTTTTTGTTTTTTTGGAGAAGGGACTAGGAGGAGCTTCCTGTAGGCAACATATACAGACCATGAAGTATTTCTACTGCAAAAGCCACAATTCAAGGTTTGCTCTAAAAGAAACCTCCAAATGTCGTTATCACAGGGCTTCCAATTAAGGGTAGTGAGGCACTGGAAGAGGTTGCCTGCAGAAGTTGTGGATGCCCCATCATTGGGAGCATTCAAGGTCAGGTCGGGTGGGTTGAACAACCTGATTTAGTGGGAGATGTCCTTGCCTGTGGCAGAGGGGTTGGACCTAGATGATCTTTAAAGGTGCCTTCCAACCCAAATTCTTCTGTGAGTCAATTAGCTGTCTACTGGAGAACCGCAGTTTAGCCACAGGGCTGTCTTTCCCCATAGGTGGGTACCTTGTTCATGTGAACTTAGGACAGTGTTTTAAGATACATTTTTTTCTAATTGGGTTAGCTAGAAAAATCCAGACGAACTTTATATTAGAAGTCCAGCTTGTTTTCATAGACTTAAACCTTCAGAGGTGGGATGTTGGTGTGCTGCTCCCCAGCTCTCCCTGGGATCATCGCCCCATGCCGGTGCACAATGCAGTACATGAGCATCCTCCTCCGTTCAGTGCAAAGCAAAACATAAACCATGCTTCAGCTTTCCTGGGGAGGTTTGAATGTAAGTTAATTTATTACATCATGTTACTTTTTTTTCTCCCCTAATTCTCAGCAAAAATGCAGAACTAGCAAATTTCTCCCTGGCTCAGATATGCCCAAATGTCCCCAGATAGATATTGCATGAGCCCAGACCTAAAGCAGTCTGCACCAGATCGTTTTATCATCCGTAACTTTCTCAACATCTTGTTTGTCACAAGTAGTACTGCGATGGCAGCTACAAAAACCAGACATGTTTTCTAAGCAGCTGTTTACACGCATCTTCAAATGTTTGACTGTTGGAGGAAAATGTAAGCAGCAGCTAAAAAACACTGGTTTTTATTTTATTGGACTTTGCCGTGGTAATGTGCAGCCTCCTTCCAGCTGAATTCAGCTCTCACAGCAGCAGCTGAAGAGCTGGCCGCTGTTAGGTGCGAGTGCAAACGCTACCGTGCTGCCAAAATTTCAGTTGATGCTGCTGAATGTTTCCAGAGTTAAACAAAGAGCTATTGAGTGGAGTTGGGGAGGGGGGGAGGGAATCAATTAACTGGAAGAATCGAGCATGTCCTGGACTTTCAGTATATTCGACTGGCATTGGACAACACGGAGATGCTAAAGCTAAATGTCCACGCATCCTCCACTGCTGCTCCCAAGCAATTTGGCTGGACGCGTGCAAGACCTGGAGTAATCCCAGGTAGGAGCCAGCTCTGCTGGCAGATCCCACTCCGTTAATTCCTGCAGCACATAGCCAGGATACGGCGATGCTGGTTTTATACAGTGAATTATGGTGCAATTATTTCCCAGCGAGAAAAGGCATTATCAAATCCAACTCATTTGTATTTTTACTTGGAACAGCATTAACAGGAGGTGAACTTTGAGTATATTCACGTATTTTTTTCCTGCTTAGAATGGTGTTAATGGGAGGTAACCAAATTTCATTAAAATGGAGTTTAAAAAAAAATAGATCTGATTTAGTTCATGAGGCTCTGTTTCCAATACACTGATTTTTAAGTCATGAGGTTGTGCCTTATGGCTCTAGAGGATTTATGTCTGAAAAATGAATTTATATGGAGGGAAGAGGCAGACTGCTCGTTACACACTTTTGATCATTTTTAACCTATAATACATACAATGATTATTGATCTCCTCTGTGGTCTGATATTTGGGATAGGTGCTTAAGGCAGCAGCCAGGATTTTTGTCCCCTTGCATTCTTCCCTCCCCAGTGCACAGGAAGGTTAGAGGGAGCAGCATGCAGAGATTATACAGCTGATGCCTAATGTGGGAAGTATTTGTGCAGGCTTCCGCTGGCAGCACTGACACAAAGGAGTCATACAGCAAGGCTCATGCACCAAATGCTTTTCACCAGCACTTTCAAAATGCTGTTATTCTTTAGCTAGGGATATTTTACAGTTTCAGGCTCTGTATCAAATAGTGTCTTGTTCATCTCTTTCTCTGATGCTGAATTATTCAAACTTTTTACTTCAGAGGTTCCCTGCAATCTCCAGATTGGCTGTATCGGTGGCAGAGTTTAATATTATTCATTTTTTTCTTCATTATTTGCTATCTTCAGCAAACATTTTGTCACTGCTAAATCCAGTTTATTAAGCTTAAATGACAGAAGTGGTTATTTCTGACTGTAGGAAAATGGATTCATTGTTAAAGCAGGTTTATGCGAAGCTGCCTTTTCCCCCACCCTTAAGAATTAGCAGCTATTTTGTTTCCAGGAGGGAAACGCTAAATAAAACCTTAGCTTTGAGTGCAGCTCTTGCCTTACAGGGAGCGTTTTATTGAACCTTCATGTGCAAGCATCCCATCTTTTCCCTCCCTCCTCGCCATTTCTTTTTGGGCGAGTTGTTTTGTTTTGCCATTCATTCTGGTTCATGCCCTTCCATTTTTATCCTTTTCTTTAGTTTTCTTTCACTGATCTCTTGGGGTTTCACTTTTTCCTCTATTCTTCTGTATCTAGATATCTCAATTTTACAGATATTTTGCACTTGGAGATCTAGATTTTATAGATATCTGGATCCTCAGATATCTGGATATCTAGACTTTACAGACATTTATCTATTTAGATATCTATATATCTATAAAATATCATCCTGAGCAGGGACCGTGATTCATGCTTGCATGCAACCGTAGTGAACCCAGACGCTGCTCAGCATTATATAGTGTTAGAGAACAACTGACTTTATTAATACAAATTTTTTTTATTTTCCACTGATTTACTGCACCAGCGTATCTGTTATTTGGGTTTGTATTAAGTTGTTGTTTTTTTCTTTAAAAACCTGAATATCAAGGTGCGTATTTTATAAAGTATGAAGGAAGGACCTCTTGCCTGAAAGCTTTTTGTTTCATTTATCACTATATATACTTATCAAATAGTATAATGATGATGTAGAGCTCTGATAAGTAATTTTTTTGATCAAAGATTGTGCTGCTACTGTCCAGTAAGGTTTCCATGAGGACTTAATATCGATCACCAAGGCACAGACTCAGTTATCCCTAATGTGGGTAGTTAATATGGCACTGGAGTTTTCCAGGCACAGAATTAGAAATTAATTTTAGGACCATTTACTTGGGACCCTTTTGACTTTTTTGGGGGGGAACCTGTATCTGATTTTGGGCGCTGGGTGGGTGCCAGATAGGTGCTGCAGCTTGGTCACCCTTGGTGAGGAACAGAAGAGCCTGAGAACAAGGAGCTTTTGTAGGACAAGGACCACACCCAGCTGAGATGGCTTCACTTGACAAATTTTGCCTTTCTAATGGTGTCTTCTGTCCCCATGGCTTTTCCAGGCACAAAACACGAGTGCTCTCCACTAACCGTCTCTGGTGAGTGCGTTTTGTTTCGCTGCCTGAGGAGCAATACCCTCTCTTGTCTGCTCAAAGACAAGGTGATGGTGTCTTATTGAGCTCCAGAAATTCAAACAAATTGTTTCCCAAGGCAGCAAATAAGATTTTCTGAATCTGTCCTCTGTGTCTTCAAATGAGAGAGGCCCTCCCTTCTTATTTATAGCACAGAAATTGTTATTGTCACTTATTTTATACAGTGAAGAGAGGAGAAAATACAATTAGTTATAGATTTTTTTTTTTTTCCTTTTAATATCTCCAGTGATTGATATATATAAACCTAAAGGAAGAGTGTTACTTCTGGAGTCTTTGCACGTGGCTGGCGCTTGCTCCTGCCTCTTCTTTACTTTGTTTTCCTGTATGAGCCTGGACAGGTCTGCAAGCATCATATTTATAAAGGTACTGAAGCACTTAGCTGTCCCAGATGGAAATTAAAGATATGTATCCATGCATGCATTATATATGTGCATATACACCCTATATATTAGCAAGTGGTTCAGCACAACAGGGAGCTGCTGTGTGGAGGGAAGCAGCTGGTGCCAAGCCCGTGTGTGCACCTCCAGGGTCTTACTGCAGATGAGCTCCCATCTGGGCCTGCAGCAGAAGACCTCAGTTGCCTACAACCAGGATTTAGTTTGAATTGTGGCAGTTTTGGAGCATAGAAACTGAAGCGGATTTAGCAAAGGGGTCAAGAGGTTTCCTTTGAAGACCTGCTGAGCCAACTGCAGTGCTGCAGCAAGGCAATGTATATGCTTTATTTCCCCACATGCTTCCTATAGGAAGAAAGAAGTCAGCATGTTCACTGATGACTGCGAGTAGAGCATGAGCATCAGTGTGAATAGTGATCATTGTCTTGGGTTGTGTCAACGAAAATGTCTAAACCCGAGAATTGCTGGGACAAGCGGTATGGACCATCTCTTCTACAGCTTGGAGAAGATTCCATTTGCTTTGTGGTCCCAATGTCTGCCAGATATAAAGAAGCTTAACCAAGTGCCTCCTGCTTTGACCAAATATCTTTGCCAAATTTAGCAGAAATCAATTAAAAATAGTAAGGAAATCTAGCAAAGCAATGGCAGGTAGCTGCTCCAATTTGTTCAGCCTCTCAGGTTAAATATTATAGAGCAATTAAGTTAAAACTCAGCAGAGTGTGTGGCAGAGGGTGATAGAACAATCCTTCCCCAAACCTGTGTTGCACAAGTCTCACTGAAGCTCGTGGCAGCAATTTGGGGTAAGCAAATAAAATCATTGTTTTGCGTGTTTGCGGAAAGGATCTGCTTAACTGCATCAGCCGATTGCAACTCGCTTTTATTTGCTTAATTAAGATGGATGAGGGATAAATGTTGTGCCAGACAGTTGAGCCTTTGGCTTTGTCACAGTGATTGGGGATTTGGACTTTTACAGGCAAAGGCTGCGATAGAGAAGATGAAAGGACAAGCAGAATCTCAAGAGTTACTATTGAGTGTAGAACAGCAGAGGCATTTTGCAGATCATTTATTTTAGGACACAGAAAGCATTTTTAAATAAAAAAAACCCGTCCATTTTGCATCAGTGCAAGCAACAAATTAAGGAAGCTTTCTGTCCCTGGGATGGTTGGTGCCCCATGTGCATTGCTGCTCGCTCCCATGAAGCTTCGCAGCATGCCACTTGCTTTTTGGCCTGCACCTGCATGGCTCTACCATGTACTGCTAACCCAGCAAGGATTTTCATAATAAGGCATCTCATGCTTAAGTGAAAGTTTCTGGTAGGTCTTAACAACACGATTGATTAAAATGAACAGTGCCTATGTTATATAGCTGCTGTCCGCCTATGCTGGTGCTGGTCAGCCATGGGAAAGCCTTCAGGGTGCGAAATAAAGAATTTCATCTTCCTTGTTGTAAAAGCAGAGTGTTTTTAAAATTATATATTTTCATTTTCAAGAGTCCTAGCCCTACCAATGCCCATAAGTAAAGCCAGAATAGAGGAAAAGATGGCACAATGTTGTTTAAGAATCAAAATAATTCATTTTAGTACAGTGCAAGACAAATCGGGATGGTTGGCCCTCATGAAAAAACATTATTTATAATCATGAAAGCAAACTGTGTCAGTTATTTCCATTATAAAAGGTATCAGGAAACCATATAATCCACTATAGGAGAAGTAGGATCCGAGTAATTGTGATTATTTTTGATTTTAAGCATTACTGGATATATTGAATACTTTTGCATTTACCAAGATGGTTAATTTAATGCGGACCAGTTCACACTGTTATGAGCAGACTAGGTAGCAGGGTGTAATATAGCAGTTTCCAAGCAGTTCCTATGAAAATAATTAAAGAAATGCTAATGCTACATGCTAAGAAAATACATATTTCGAGGGGGAAAGAAAATAAATAATTTTTAAAAGGACCTTTTCAGAGTAAGAAACTGTTCAAAACCTGCCCCTTCCCCTCATTTCCACTGTCAGGAAAGTGAGGTTTTGAAGGAGGAGAGCACAGGTCTCAAAAAAAGCTGGGCACGAGGCTGACTTTTTTTAATTAAAAAAAGGAGGAAAAAAAGAAAAAGAAAGGGAAATAAAAGTTCAGCAATTTCTAGCCATAATGCAATTTAAAAAAAAAAAAAATCTTAATTTTTTTGCCAGCGTTTTTCAGATCTGTAATATCCTTATCTTTGACAGGAGGAATAAGAACAGAGAAACAGGATTCCAATGCAGCAACTTTGTGGTAGGGATCAAAGATTGACTGATTGTCCCAAAATAGGCAGATTTACTTACGGTTTTTAATCAGGAGAAAAATCTTGGACAAGGAACCATGTGAGGGATGCCAAAGGAGAATGAAAGCATGTGGATAAAAATGCTCACGTCCAAGATACGGGCAAAACATTACAACTTTAATCTGCTTTCTCATCTGGGAGATTGGAAATTTTGGTGAGAAATGGCAGGTTTGGGGAGCAAAGGTTTGGCAGGGCGAGGTGGGAGCTGTATCCCAAATCTTCGATGCTCAAGTGCTTTCCAAAGCAGAGCAGATCTAATCTCTCCGGACTTGAGTGAAGCATCTGACGTACTTGGAGAAGAAACAAAAAAGAAAAAGAAGGAAAAAAAAAAAAACCCCAAACCCCCAACCAACTGGATTTTGATAACTTGAAATCTTTTTTTGAAGAATTACTGTTTTCTCTGAATTTGGAAAAGCTGAAATACATGCTGGGAGATGTAAGGGGTCGCACGGAGTCTCTCCTGGGGGAAAGTGTGGGGTTCAGGTAAGGTTTTCTTCTTATAACTTATGAATGTCCCTGGGAAATTGAATTATCCTTTCATTACGAAATCTGGAGAATTGTCCTAAAGAGTAGAAAATTCCGTGGTGTTTCTTTTTCATTTGTGAAATACAGGTGGAGTGGGATGCATCTGATGGAGCCAGGGAAGATTTGGGGTTGCCTCCTTAAACTGACCTTTTCTTACAAGGCTTATATCTACTTCTCCATCGAAAAGAAGCTTTGCAAGCTTTAGAAATACAGTTTTTCAGTTTAACTTAAGGCTCTGAAAAATGTGAAGTTGGAAGTACTGGAGTTTATTTCTTTATTGCTTAGGCTACAGCTGCAGAACCAGCGGTGCTTGCAGGAATGTATTTGAATTATCAGGCTGAACTCTGTATTTCTGGGCCAGAGTTCTCTTGGTATTTGGAGGCCTCTGGGATAGAGGTAACCTTGCCAGCAGTCATAAATTTGAGCCAGGCTTTTTTACCTTAGTCAGGAAATTCATGTTTGAGCTTTATTTAAGCTGGGATTCACAGTGATCTAATCCCAGCACGCTGCCAAACCCAACCTGTAATTTCTTTTTTTTTTTTTTCTTCATTTTTGGCCTTTTTTTGCTCCTTTTTTGTTTTAGCTTTGGCATTTCAGGTTGCTCCCATCCCTCTCCATTGCATTTTTTCTCCTGGAGCTGTTAATCAGAAGTGGATGAATGCACGCAATCACCCTGCAAAAAAGCCTCTCTGCAAAGTGCAGGCACGGCAATGGCAGCAGCAAGCGGAGGAACGGCCATAACTGCCAGCACCGCTTTGCCACGTGCGCAGGGCAGAGCTCGTCTGCTACCTGGCGGGATGTGCTTTCTGGGGGCAAAAATATCATGAGAAAATACTTCTAATTTCTCCAAATAGCAGCTAGATGAAAGCATGTGGTGGTGTTGTATTGGGAGATTGTGTGTGTGTGCACATGCAGATCTGCATTGCAGGTGTCATAAAAGTCAAAAATAATGTATGTATATATAAAATAATATCTACTATCATAGTATAGGTAAGATTAATATAATAACATACGCACACACACAAATCTGCATTGCAGGTATCACATAGAAGCCCAAAGTAATATAGATCTCTAACGTGAGTTCTGTAACAATAAGATGATGATAATAATATAATAGCATGTGGTGGTGTTTTGCAAGCTTTGGGAGATTATGTGTGTGCACGTGTGTATATATATATGCACACACACACGAATCTGCATTGCAAGTGCCATATAGAAGTCCAAAATAATATATATAAAATATCTGCTATAGCAATATTTATAATAGAAATACAATAGAAATAATATATATGCACACACAAATCTGTGTTGCAGGTGTCATATAGAAGCCCCAAAATAATTAATCAAGTAAAACCCCGCTTTGTTCTCTGGGTCGTGGCTTGGAGTGAAATTTAGCATCCTCCTTGTAAAAAGCATTATTTTAACTTAATTCTTAAGCCTCAGAAGAACGCATGCAATAATATGGGTAAACCCTTTTTGTTACAGAAAAACACGTCTGTGATGGGTACTTAAAATATTTTGGAGAGTAGTTAGCTATGGAAATTTGTCCAATATCTTAATTATTGCATCTGTTAATGAAAAGGCGAGGTTATTTATTGCTTGTTGGGTACAAGTGGGCCTGTCGAAGAACTGGAGATGCTACTCAGCACGCAGGTGTATAACTGGGAGTTGAAAAGGATGTCAAAGCTAACTTCAAATTGTATGTATTAAGCCAGTTTTAGAGGAATTTAAGTGAATCCCCCAAAATAGTAGCTCGTCGGCACTGGGATGGTGATCAATAATTCCCAGCGTGGTCCTCGGAGCAGGGCTGTCGGTGTCTGGGTTACTAATATACAGCCCTGGTTTGGGCAGTGATTTTTCTGTAGCAAATAGAGCACGACAAGGCTCATACTCCCGTGTGCTTCTCTCTTTCTGCAAATTCAAGCAAAGAGTAACCTGCTCCTGCATCCTCTCTTTAATTGTCACCGTGCGTTTGCTTTAAATCAGAATACTCTATTGCCAGAAGCTTTAGATGAGTGTTAAATGGGGAAAAAAAATAACTTGGAGAGAGCAAAGACCTTCAAAGACCCTTTCCTTGCTTGTGAAGTGTGCCTAAAAATTCAACAACGTAGGTCATCTGCCGTTCCAGTTGCCCATGCACATGACCAGTCGGTTCTTAAATCTCCCAATTTACTCGTACTCCCTGTTTTCACATCATGTAGCTGCTTAAAATGGTAAATAAGTCCAGTCCTGCTCCTCCGCTTGTGCTGGAAATGGTATAAGCAAGGATGCACATTTAATTTTGCCAGCGATACACACAGCAATACTTCCTAAATGGCCTTGTGTGCATCTATACAACCTCCTTTTCTAATATTCTCAGAGCGGGTATTCTCATCCAAGAGCGGGTAAGCCTGGATTAATCCTGGGTTTGGGCTGCTTTAGGAGGGATTACAAATGGTAATACTGGCATTAATGCTGCAAGATGAGAGCAAAGCTTTCCGAAGTGCTTATGCAGCACGAAGAAACTTTGCTGAAGCCTTCTGTCTTGCCTTCTGCTTTCTACTTGGGGCTGTGAAAGAGAAAACTGTGGTTTCTAGAATTACATCACAATTATAATATTTGTAATAATAGAGATGCAACATAAATAGCCTTATGGCAGAAGGGAAATATATGGGTAATGAATGGGTGCGACCTCCCTGTTGCTGTCTTGGTTTTTCTTTCTGGCTTGTGCAGCCGTTCCTTCTCTATGACATCTGGTTTTCATCTGCTACAGGAAAGCCAAATAATTTCAATAAAACTGGGAGAAAACATAACGCTTTTAAAAAAAACCCCAACATATTGATGTTTGCCTGGTTTTCAAGTAGGGTTCTTAATTAAATTTATCAGCCTGGGTTATTGACAAAGTGGATGCTGACTTGGGTGCGTGAGTAAATGCATCATCTGATGGACAACGCAATTACAGCTTAATGAGGTCAGAGCACCATGTTTTTCCTTACAAGGGTCTGAAATTATAAATAATATGAGTTGAGGTTGCTCTGACTTTTGGTGTATCCCCCAGCTGAGCGCTGAAGCACGGAGGCGATGCCGCTGCTTAGAACAGCCTTGCTTTGGTGGGACTGGCTGCGTTCGCTCATGGGTTAAGCACATAGAAATATCTGCATTGTGTTAGCCTGCAATAAAGGTGCATTTCTTAAACTGTAAAATAGTAGATATATTGATATCAAATAAATATATAATAAACACACGAGATATATTAATAGAAAATATATAACAGATATAAGATATATATATAAATACAAAATAAATAGGATATACATGAAATATATAAGCATGAAATCAAGTATATTACTTTCTTTATATCTGTCCTTCTAAGTCTGATCAAGGTTGTCATTTAGACCAATTTTAAAGTTTAGAGGTAGTGTGGGTCAGTGTCTGCTTAATCTCTATCACATTAAGCAGTCCCCCTTGACTAAGTTTTTAAATTGCACTTTATTGATCGTTGGGCTTTTAAAGAAGTCCATAAGCTCTTAGCCAGGGCTTGGTGGCGTGCAAATGGAGTATTTTTCTTGCTATGAGCAGTATTGATCCGAGTGGTTGGGTACTAGAGGAATATTTAGCAATTTTTTTTTTCCATTTAGGACACAAAACTTGCGGATCATTAGATCGTCTGCTCCTGCCCTTGCTGGTTTTTTTTTGTTGCTGTGAAAGCTTTGTTAAGACATAACTATGAGTAAGCAAAATATTTCTGGTTTTTCATATTAATCGCATCTGTTTGGCAAGAGAAACGTAGATGGGAGAAGAAGCTTTTTGAATAACTAGGTCCATCTTACCTGCTAGCTTAAGGCCAAAAGGATCTGTGCAAGCAAATATTGACATCTATAGGAGCCCTAGGTTTGCATTTTGCCTTCAGTGGATGTAATTTTTTGAATTGCTTTATGGTTATCATGTTGAATGATCATAAGCGCTAATTTTTCCAAAGACTTTCACTTATGTTTCTAGCTTTCAACTGGAAATTCAAAAATAGGGTTGAACTTACTATTAAGGAAAATGGAAAATAGGTTTGAGCTTAATATGAAGTTTTTATACTTTGAGAGAAAACGCTGCATTCCCATTCATTTGACTTAATTCAAACCACATTTGATTGGACTTCACCCTAGAGTGCCAGATCCACACTTCCTTTTGCTTAGGAGCAAAACTTCTTCAGACAAGGATGCGTGACTGTGGTAGGCCATTTGCAGTTGCTGGAAGTGTTTTCAAAAGAAATTATGGAGGTGTTTTATTTTTCGGTCCTGTGCTATTCCTCGCCGTTGAATCAGCTCAGTTTAATTTTGCACATCTTGCTGTGGACTGGTGCCAGGGATGTGGTTAAGAGGATGTGGAAGGTGAACAGTTTAGTGAATCGGTATTTAAACATGTGGATAATTCAACGTGGAGATTTTCCTACCTCTTTCTACCTGTTACGTTAGTTACGATGCATTTGTTTTCTCAAGAAAGAGAATTGCTGGAAGAATTGCAAATGGAGTAATAATCCCAAACCCCCTTATACCATAAGTTTTTAGGCTGGCTCTGGATCTTGATCCAGTTGGGAATAGTGTCTCCCATGTATTTATGCCACACGTCCCAGGGAGTCGCTGAGTATAGATGGGAACCTCTTAAGGTGATACTGATGCTCATCGTTGCTTATCTTCAAGCTGTGATTTTGGAGCTCCTTAGGACCAATTCCATCTTTTTTTTTTTCCCCTTTTTTGTACAGTCCCTGATGTTGTGCGATTTTTTTTTTTTTTCCCCCATGCCTTGTTTCAGTTTCCACTTGGCTTTTTAATTATCGTAGCGATTTTAGACTAGGCAGCTGATGAATTTTTAGCAGCTCCCATCTGCCTGGATGTCATCCAAGGGGAGAGACAGGGAAGAGAGAGCAGAAAAAAGGAGAGATGACCAGGGTAATAGCCTCACGTATCGGATGCCAGAGGCTGGGTGACCAAAGCCTTCTTGCTGAAATCCGGCCAGCACGATGTAGGACAATTGTGCTGCTGTTCTCTTTGGGACTTATAAACAAGAGGATGAGGCTCAGCAAGAGAAAGAAAGGTTTCTTTCTGTATTTTTGCTTTTTGTCACTTTTTTAGCTTCCTTTTCTATCCCTCTTCCTCCTCCCGAACATCAGGCAGAGCTATTTAGAGAAGAAAAGCTATTTTCACATGGGTTTATTTTTTTTAACGTAGTATTTTACTTGCTGATTGAAGTCAATAAAGAAAAAAGACATTTAATACTCTCTTCTTAAAGATGCAAACAAAAACCCCTCCTTAGCTACCACTAATGGTATTTTTGTTTGGGGTTTTATAAAGCTGCTTTGGGTGAGTGAGCAGAAGCATTGTCCCCATCTTTCCCGTTCAGGATAAATAGATGTGCTCTAGCAATTTCTGCTTATATCCTGCATGCATCTTTTTATGCAAAAAGGAAACAGAAGCAGCTGAAAAAAATAATAAATTCACATCATCCTAAATACAACCAGGTGGCTGGGCTCCTTGCTTGAACCACACTTTCAGTGGTGCATTCTTTATTATTTAAGGGAGATATCTTTCACCTCTATCCTCATAAAATCTTTCCAAATTTCTCCAAGCAATACATGCTGAGACATTCTGACTGGACTACAACTGCTTGAGCAGTCATCTCCTTGCTGTTTTCATAAGGTTCAGATTTAAGGCAGGTCCTGCTTGACCAACCTGTTCTCCTTCTATGACCAAGTGACCCACCCACTGGATGAGGGACAGGCCGTGGATGGTGTCTACCTGGACTTTAGCAAAGCCTTTGACACTGTCTCCCACAGCATCTCTAGAGAAGCCAGCAGCTCATGGCTTAGGCAAGCTCTTCACTGGATAAAAAACTGGTTGGATGGCCAAGCCCAGAGAGTTGTGGTGAATGGGGTTAAATCCAGTTGGTGGCCAGTCATGAGTGGTGTCCCCCCAGGGCTCAGCACCGGACCCAGTTGTGTTTAACATCTTAATCAGTGATCTGGACGAGGGGATCGAGGGCACCCTCAGTCAGTTTGCAGATGATACCAAATTGAGTGGGAGCATTGATCTGCTGGAGGGGAGGGGGGCTCTGCAGAGGGACCTGGCCAGGCTGGATCCATGGGCCCAGGCCAATTGGGTGAGGTTCAACAAGGCCAAGGGCCAGGTCCTGCACTGGGGTCATAACAACCCCACGCAACGCTACAGGTGAGGGGAAGAGTGGCTGGGAAGCTGCCCATTGGAAAAGGACCTGGGGGTGTTGGTCGACAGGCAGCTGAGTATAAGCCATCAGCGTGCCCAGGTGGCCAAGAGGCCCAATGGCATCCTGGCTTGTATCAGGACTGGTGTGGCCAGCAGGAGCAGGGCAGTGACTGTGCCCCTGTCCTGGGCACTGGTGAGGCCACCCCTCGAATACTGGGTTGAGGGTTGGGCCCCTGACTCCCAGAAGGACATGGAGGGGCTGGAGCATGTCCAGAGAAGGGCAAGGAAGGTGGGGAG
>NW_009260435.1:1007781-1020908 GCF_000687185.1 Egretta garzetta | reverse complement strand
GTGGTTGAGTCCCTGTCCCTGGAGGTATTTAAAAGACAGGCAGATGAGGTGCTTAGGGACATGGTTTAGTGGTGGGGTGGCAGGGTTAGGGTAACGGTTGGGCTTGGTGATCTTAAAGGGCTTTTCCAATCTCAACGATTCTACGATTCTATTATTTGGGTGGTCTATAATGAGAATACACAGGTTGCTGTCTGTTGGTCGTAACTTCATAGCTCTGTGTATGGCATAAAGCTTTTGGAAGTGGATAATGTGTGATGAAGAAAGTGAGATCTGGATCTAAGTTACTCTCCATCCTTTTTTTCCCTGCTAAGACTGATCCTTCCACATAAACATGCTCTACTGAATTTGAATAAAATCAAATAAACCATCATTTCTGTAGTTCTGCCTTAAGTGAAGGAAGATCCAAGACATCAAAACTATGTGTTTCGATGTAGTCTTTATTGAGACTACAAAAATTGTGTCTTGGGTCAGACATCACGAAGCAATGTTCACCCTCTGGAAGCTCTGTGTTGTGTAAGGGTGGTACGGGTGGCAGCTGCAGAGCTGGGGTTGTGCCTTTGGACATTACTCTTCTGCCCTCGGTCCAGCTCCGGAGCAAGCGCAGGAGCCTCCTTTCCTTGCAAATGCTGGTTCTCAGTTTGTTTTTACAAACCAAGCGTAATTAGTAACGATCCACTCTTTATTCTGATGTGTTGCTGCGTGTTAGGTCAAAACCTGCCTCCAAAGAATAGACAAAAATGTGGTTTTATGTAGGTTATAAATTATATATTGCTGCTCAGCACAGGGAGTGCTTGGTTTTTCCCTTCCTTTTTCACATCCCTCTGCTCCTCCACTTAAAGATCCTTGTCTCCCGTTATGTTCCACTGATGAATCTCTTGCTACATTCAGAAAAAAAACCCTCTGAATTTGTACTTGAGCTTTGCAGTTTGCCTCAACCTGGCACAGGACGTGTGTACTCAAAAGCTTCTTGAGTTTTCCAGCTATTCTGGTTAGTTGGGTTAAAGATAATACTACATCTGTCTAGAAAATCTCTCGCCTCTATCTGAATCCCATCGCAGCTAGTATGATACAGCATCAGGTGGTGATTTTCATTTATTTACCACATATTTAATTATAGAAGAATTACCAAAAGCCTTAAGCGTACTGTAGTGATTCTTCAAAGCTTGAAAGAAGAAATGCTGGTCTAAACTTCACCGTTGTGGAGCTTGCAGGTTTCTTACAAGTGGCATTGTAAGCCATTTGTTTAATTACATGGCGATGGAGAGGGCGCACGTCAGCCAAACACCTTCAGAGTGGGGAGCAATCGGAGGGGGTTTAGCAGGCTGCATGGTGGCAATGGAACTGAAAAGGCCTTAAAAAAAAATTAGACGTACAGTACCTGTCTACTGGAAACCACCACTTCAGGAAAAGAGGAGTGTGCGCTCTAACAAAGCATTGCTTATTTGCATGAAATTGATCAGAAAAGAAAGTCTGCCCTTGCTGTTTGCTCCAGCAAGCAATGCCCCTGTGAATTTTCCAAGTGTATCGTTTGCATTTCTCCTGCTGTCAGCAGCGCAGAGTGTTGTAGCATGAAATATTTGTGCGCAGCTCCCAGTGCAGCAAACAGAACATGGCTCATTTATTCTGAGCAGGTCATCTGCTCCGTCTGCCCCTCCGTCACACACCTTTTTTCTGAGCATCTTATAATTTAAATGCAGTACTGCACATAGATATTATTCTAGTGTTTGCTATATTCTTCTAAAAAGCAAAAAAATCTAAAAAGTTGGTGTTCCCCAAAACATCACGTACAAAGACTGAAGAGATCGCAAAGTTAAATGCTATTAAATGCCTTTGGAGACTTAACTTGCGCTGCAGTTCTTGGGCATCCTTGGCGATGCAGCGTCCTCCTCCCGCTCCCCTTCTGCTTGGAGCTCTGGGGATCGGCTCATTCGTGCAGTAAAGCGAGCTCACATCTGAAATCATCGGCCTGGCCAGAGCTGCTGTGGTGTAAGCGAGTAACATTAGCTGTGTGCGATGCACGGGAATTTGACGCTGCAGCTTAATAGCCCTTGAAATTTTGGAATTGCATCAAGAAAGAGTTGTGGATTATTTATATAATCCCACAGAAGAGCAGGGAAGGGCTGGAGACGTGTATATTCACATTTAATCTTGTTCTTACTCATACAATATTTTACATGGCAAAAACCAAATGTGGGTTTTATTGTGTTGTTTTAATGGCAGAGCTCTAATTTTTTTTTGTTGTTTTGGAGAGGAGGGTGTGTATTATTTTCTTTATCTCTAACTAGCAAAAAGTAGCCGAGGTCTAAAAGGAAGGATAACACAGGCAGAAGCCAAGCTGGGTCTTGTGTTACAGTGGTATGCTTTTGTTGCTGCTAACGTGTTTTTGTTTTTCTTCATTACGCATATTTCTCTTGGGAAAAGCAGGAAAAATATGTGTGTAAAATATACATGAGGGCTCTGTGCCTCTGCTAAGAGGATCCAGATGGGAGACGTTACGGTAGGGACACTTTCTCCTGCCTTTCCATCTGTGGCATTGATTTTGGTTACAAACTGCAGGAAAACTAGTGTCAAGCCCAGAACAGTGAATGCTTCAAATTTTTTTTTTTTAGCGTTTTTTGGGCTGTCCAAGTATGCAGGGGGAAGCTTGAAACTTCATTTCTAAACACTTATGGCCCCATGTAGAATTATTATATTAAAAAAAAGGAAAAAACAGGGGTTTGAAGGGACTTTGAGAGGCCTCCTCCAGGGGCTGGAGAGTTTCCAGGGGTTGTAGACCAGACCAGATACCTCTCCCTAATTTAGAGGCTGATGGTTGGTGAGGGGGTGATGGAAGCTGGTGGAGATGCCTCTCCGAGGGATGAGACTCTCGCCAATGGGCAGTGTTTTGCTTCCATGCCAGGCAGCAGCTCTCAGCTCTGGCTGAGGCTGGCATTGCATTGGGGATGCTCATCTTCAAGAAGACATCCCCGAACTTTGATGGTTTGTTTCCAGACCTGTCCTTGGGCTGGAAGTCCACAGCTCCACCACACGAAGGAAGCAAGTTGCACCAAGGGTTCCAGCCTGGGCGAGCCGTTGGCGATACCAGCCTGTCATCACCAGCTCTTAAAATAAGTGAGTCACAGCTCCAGCGAATGCTTCTGAGTGCTACTAGAGCCATCAAAAAGTGAGAATGGAGATAGGAGCTACAAGGTTGTCCTAAGGGAACGTAGTCTCCTGCATGGATGTTTTTGCATAGTGAAATTATATTTTAAATAAAATAATACTTGATTTTGGGATGTCGTGTGTTGTACCATTTTGAAGCATCAGTGTTTCCAAGACAACGTGCTTCTGGACAGAAAGACCTAAACCATGTTACTTGTGGAATTACGTGAAGCCACAGTTAAGGACTGCCTTCCTACAGCTGTCTGTAATGCTTGATGCACTAAAAAGCTATGGGAAATGCTTCACAGGCAGCGATTTACCCCATCTTCTGGAGAGCACCAAAACACATGGATGCTTTTGGAAATGGAGGAGTCATATTTTCTTTAATGGTGGCTTCATGGCAGGTGAGATGTGAGTGGTCAACAGCTCTGGAAACTCAAAAGCCTCAACCTTGAGAAAAAGGAACAATCCTGGTGCCGCGTATGTTGTCATCTGCTCAGTTCAAGGGACTTACTATTTGCAATAAGACTTTATTTAAAGCAAAGCAAATAATCGGTGGTCCTGGCGCACTGTGAGGTTATTTCTAGCAATCACGGAGATGTTTTAATTGCAGCATCAGATGTTTGTGATGCATCGCTGTTCTTTTGCTCCACAAAAATGGATTATGCAAAGTGAGGAAATAGTGGTATGACTTGATGTTGTAATATATAGCGTAACCTATTTGATAGTCACTTCAAATATATATTAAGGGGTTTTTATCTGCCGACATTCTATTAGTGCAGTTTTGTTTCTGCTGTAACGCTCATTTATGGTACTTGTATTGCCTGCTGGGGGAGCATAAAGTCTCCTCCTTAAGCCACGACTTGTTATCAACTGGTCATCTGGGCTGCATCAGGAGAAGCGTGGCCAGCAGGTCGAGGGAGGGGATTCTGCCCCTCTACTCTGCTCTGGTGAGACCTCACCTGGAGCTCTGGAGCCCTCAGCACAAGAAGGACATGGAACTGTTGGAGCAGGGCCAGAGGAGGGCCACCAAAATGATCCGAGGGCTGGAGCACCTCTCCTAGGAGGACAGGCTGAGGGAGTTGGGCTTGTTCAGCCTGGAGAAGAGAAGGCTGCGGGGAGACCTGATTACGGCCTTTCAGTACCTAAAGGGAGCCTATAGGAAAGATGGGGAAAATCTTTTTAGTAGGGCCAGCTGTGACAAGACAAGGGGTAATGGTTTTAAACTAAACCAGGGTAGGTTTAGACTGGATCTAAGGAAGAAATACTTTACAGTGAGGGTGGTGAAACACTGGCACAGGTTGCCCAGAGAGGTAGTGGAGGCCCCATCCCTGGAAGCATTCAAGCCCAGGTTCGACGGGGCTCTGAGCAACCTGATCTAGTTAGCGGTGTCCCTGCTCCCTGCAGGGGGGTTGGACTAGATGACCTCTAGGGGTCCCTTCCAACCCCAAACATTCTATGATTCTATGATTCTATTTTATATTTTTATCGGTATGAAAAAAATCATTTGAAGCACTGATTAAGGAGATTTTGCTCAGTCATGGGACCTGTCGGACACTTGCTACCTGCATCTGATGTCGTAAAGTTTGTTCTTTAGCCACAGAGTATAAATGTTGGGCGTTGTGAGCATCCTGTGGGTAGGAGAGACCACTGTAATAACAGTGAGCTTCCCAGCTTCTTTTTGGGATACTTCTGTAAATCCGAAACTGAACCCAGGCTGATGATTTTTTTCCACCAAAATGTTTGTTGGCCAATGTGTGAGAGTTTGCTGGAAAACACGTGCGTTTGGCTTCTCTTCCCAGGGCCCTCAACTCTGCGCATAAAAAAATAAATGTATGAGCAGAGGACCAGGGATGGGAGCCAGACCTTAGGGATTTGGCAGCCTCTGCCTCCAGGATCCATCCGTACCGGCGTTTGCTGATGACCATCTGCCAGCTTAGCTGGGTTTTTTTTTTCCTATTAACGACACTTGTGTAGGAAAACTGTCCCTGTTCGGGAAAAGGACATAAGTAGGAGGCTTGTGTTTGGTTTTGGGGTTTTATTTTGTTGCATTGCGGTTACACAGTTCCTCTTTCTTCCAGAGCGTTGCATAAAAGGAAGAAGCTGAAATGGTCTGATCCCATGCTTAAGTATGGGCAAAGGAGGAATATTCTGCCAATGTTGAAACGTTTGCCAGGAATGCAGAGGCTAAATCCTGTTTCTTACATAGCTGGTAGAGCACCTGCATCAGCAGAGATTTAAATCTCCCAGACAAGCGTGCACTGTAATGACTTTTATAGTACTTTATCTGGTGTATCTTACTATAGAAGTGTATTTAATGGTGCTCTTGATATTCCCATTACATATACTGGCACTTCTTTTATTTATTCAAATTAAATTCAGTCCAAAACCCTCTCCAAACCAGTGCTTTCACATTAAAAGTCGTTTTCTCCCATATTTTTATTAGGGAGTGTGAACTCTAAGTGCACAAAGACAAGGGGTCCTAACTGACCCCATATTTTAAGCCTAATTGCTGCAAAAGTTTCGTTGGTTAATTGCTCTGTCCTAGGATGGCGACTTGATTCAGCAGAGGGGGGAAAGCGCTGCCCTCGAATAGTCTCAGTTTCACTGTGGCCAGATAGGTTTAGTGCAAATGTTTTACAATGGTAAGACTTTTTTAGTTGGCATAAACTATTTGGAACAACAACAAAAACAAGTTAACAAATATGTTTCATAGCCTGTATCAGGACAGTAGGATTTTCTACATAAGTTAAATTACAAGAAGGTATGTCTGTTAATATGGTAGAAATCACTTGGCCGCCATTCAGTGATTGTAATTATGGAATGAGGTATTTCGTGCGCTTTATATTGAAAGAATACTGCTGAACTTAATTCCATGTAGTGAAGGGTGCACCATCACTGACAGTGGGATGAAAAATGTTTTAACCTTCATAAAGGCAACAAATGGAGCTGGGAGACACTTTAAATATGGTTTTGGACCTTTGGGCAGTCTTTGCAAGCCTGTCCATATGGACCTGAGGGGGAGGAAGGGTCTCATCAGCACTTCCCAGGTGTCTTTATCCTTTGGACTTTCCCCGTCTGAAGTATTTGCAGGTCATGTGTTTGAAAGGTTCCTTGATGGGGAATGAAAAGCAAGGAGAGGAGAGGGTGACAGAGCACTGGAACAGGCTGCCTAGGGGGGTTGTGGAGTCTCCTTCTCTGGAGATACTCAAAGCCTGCCTGGACAATGTCTTGTGCAACATGCTCTAGGTGAACCTGCTTTAGCAGGAGGGTTGGACTAGATGACGTCCTGAGGTCCCTTCCAACCCTTGCCATTCTGTGATTCTGTGAATCTTTTGGTTGCTGTGCCAGCTCAAAAATTTGCATTACTAATTTTACGGGAAGAAACAGAAAACTACATGGTTTTGAGAAGGTTGTAAGCAAAAAATCACACTAATAGGAGATGCTACAGAAAGCAAACATCACCAAAGAGATGGTCTTCTGTGGCTTGCTATCAAAGATTAGAGTAGGATTGGATTTTGTTTTAGGCAATATGTTGAGACATGATTTTCATGTCCCTGCTCTTTCTGCACCAGAATAGTGAGGAAGATGACTAGATACTTGAAAACTGAAGACTACTTGAGGTTGGCAGGGACCTCCAGAGGACATTTGGGCCATCTGTGCTCAAAGCAGGTCAGGTGGGTTCAGGGTTTTGTCCTTGAGCAGTTGCTGTTTCTTGGCTTGATGGGGAGTTGGATTCCCACCATGGATCAAATCACCAGCACCTTCAAACTGCTATCTGCTGCAGGGCTTGCAGAGGTTTGAGTGCTTTTCATTTCTTCTTTTACCTACAACAGGCTTGTATTGCAAGGAAGGAAAACATAGATCTAGTATTTTTATTTTTTAATTATTTTTCAGTTTTGTTATGGTACAGCAGCAGCTGGAGCTTTGCGAAAACTTCCTTTTAAAAATACTGAGTAGTTGTATTTTATGCAACCTTTTGTAGGTATTGCCAACCAGGAGATGTCGTGGGGGTTATCAACTAAATGGGGGCTGTGCGTGGAGGAGGAATACCTTAAACTGTATTCTGAATTGTTTGAAGTTACATATAAATCCTGGTATGTATGAGAGACTTGAAGGTTTTGGATATATACGCGTGTATGTGTGTTTTTTTTCAAACTCCTATTTGCCATTCAAAGTCTTCTGCTCATGTCAACAGCCAAGAGGAATTTTTTTCTATAAAGTTTGAGAAAAACATCTGTTTGTAATAGAAAAAAATAGATGTATTTTGTCATTATAGGCACTTTGTTTAAACTGCTTTGTCACCTTTGAGGTGCAAAATGGAAAATTGGGGTTTGGCTCTGATGTGCTCCAGTGTCCTGCTGCAGAAAAGAATAACGAAAGAGCAAACTTTTAAAGATTTTGTTTTGGGTTCTTTTTAAAGTTGATTTTTGGCAATTCAGGGTTGCAGGTCATTCTTGATGCGAGCTCTGCTCAAGCATTGCAGCGTGAACGCTATAAATACTTTGTGGTTGGTGCTTTTTACCAGAAAAGCATTGGTGGTTTCATTAGGCAGTATGGAACATGTAGCCACAACCAAGAGAATTAAAGAACGAGGTGTCAGCGCTTGAACTCGTATTTAATTGCTGTGAACTAGATATTCAGTATTATTGCTTGGCCATGCAGAACAACGCCTTGAGGGATTCATAGAAAAGCTATTTTGCTTTGCAAGAACGCAAATTGTGGCTCATATTTTTTGGCTTCGGTACTTATTGAGGTGTTTATTTAGGTGCTGCGGTCTCTGCTGCATAGAGGTGGCTTTGAGAGCTCCTCACGGAAACCGAAAGTTGGGGGACCTATCTCAAAGTGGTATTAGCAGTGCAATTCTGGTTGATATGTTTCATCAGGTGGTGACCTGCAGATTTAAAAGAAGTATTTCCCAGGGCAGAAATAATAATGAGAAGGGATTTAGCAAGGCTCTAACTTAAGTAGTCTAGATGCATTTTATGTTCTGGCCATAATTCAATATATTTATTTTAAAAAGCAGTATAACAGGACAAGAAGAGTGCTGGGAGCTTGGTTGCAGGTTGAAAGAAAACAATGTTCTTTGTCTTTAGCTGTTTATGTTACAAGATGAAGAAAGGAATTTGTAACTACAGACAATAACTTAAAGAGCCAGTGATGCCCTGGTCACGTAAGAGGCATTAAAATTAAAAAAATTTCAATAGGCTATTCTTTTTCCTGTGTTGTTGTTTTTTTTCTTGTGGCATAAAGATACTCGTGAATTTTATTTTTCTTTTTTCAAGCATAATGTATAGAATATTGGGGAAAAATAGTCTTCAAATTTGGAAGTAAGTTACAGGTGATTTTTAAAACCACTACTCTTTGTGGAAGCATATAGCTATAGGTAAAGCTACAGGTAAAGCACGGGAATGCTCTTCTGGCATGTTGTTGAATCCTTGCTGTTACATCGTTTGTTGTCGTGTCCATCTAACTCTGGGCCTGGCCTTGTGTTTATATTATTTGATGGTAAATAGACTTTTCCTATGCTGTTGTCTTTAGTGCAGTCCCAGTGCTTGGGCTCTTTGGTCATCATATGGATTCTTGCACCCATAGAATCATAGAATCGTTAAGGTGGGAAAGGCCTCCATGATCATCAAGTCCAACAGTCAACCCAACACCCCTATGCCTACTAAAACATGGCCTGAAGTGCCACATCCTCTGATTGTTTGGACACCTCCAGGGATGGGGACTTCACCACCTCTCTGGGCAGCCCATTCCAATGCTTGACTGCTCTTCCAGTAAAGAAATTTTTCTAATATCCAATCAAAACCTTCCCTGACGCAACTTAAGGCAGTTTCCTCTTGTCCTATCACCCGTTACCTGGGAGAAGAGACTGACCCCCACCTGGCTACAACCCCTTGTCCTTTACCAGCTCCTATATATGCAAATATTTTAATTCACAAACATTGTCTTTGCTTCCATAGGTTCAGATGAGTGGTTTATTTCCCTGGCTGCTGTATTGCTGGCAGATGCTTTGAGGTTCCACTTTGCTTATACAGTTACAAGTCATTCATACTTTATGAATACATTTGATTCATGAATTCCAAAATTCACAGTAAACCAGGGAATATCAGTCTTCCAGCAGCCTCTTGTCTGATATTAACTTTTTTTTTTTCCCTAGCGTGAATGAGCGTGGCTAAATCTTGCCCCTTCAGTGCTCTGTGATGGTATATAACTATTAATATAACTATTCCATGGTGGCGTAACCTGTATTGAGATTTAAGCAGTTGGCTTCCTTTTCTTCTGATATATTCATGGTACAGCTTTCAAAAAAAAAAAATTATACTTCAAGAAGATGGGAGACCATGTAAAAAACTCTGTCTATTAACAAATTTCTCTTTCTACATAGCAAAGAGAAAATTATGTGTTTATTTTTTCCTCTAAGGGTGAGTGTTAGAGGCTCATTTGAGAAGGGCAGGGCTGGGGACCTTAAATACACCCATGAAGACACATATTTCCACTAGTGCTTTCACTGCAGAAACTGTTATTCTATAGGGGAACACAGCTGGTTTTTTTTATGGGAACGACGTTCAATTAGGATTATCTATATAGTAGCATCTTATTGTCATTGCTATATGAGAACGAGTCACTGAGGTGTTTTCCTAGATTCAGGGCTTTGGAAAATAACCTTATTTCAGGAAAGACATTAAAATAATCCTTATTCTGGCTATAATCTGTAATTAATCCAGATTGCGTTAATATTAAATCCAAAATGAGACCACGAGCATTTGGTATCATGCGAGGAGAAACGTGAAGTATTTAGCCACGAAACTGTTAATTATTTATTCCCCCCTCCCCTCCCCCTGCCGTCCATGATAAGCATCTCTTTGTGCACCGGAGGGTTGTAGGAGGCAGGAGGAATGGAGCTGCTTCTTTCTCTGCCTTCTCTAAACTGTTGAATCACCAGTGCCGGGTCCAGAGGGATGCTCAGCTCCTACAGAGGAACGTATTGAATCTTGTTTCCTTCAAAATGTTGAGCCCCAGCCAGTAAAAGCTTTGGTCTCCCTGAGAATCTGAAGAATGCTGTTAGAGAGTTTTGTCCGTTGAGCTGCTCAGCAGCTTCGAATCAATGAGTTAGTAATGGGAAATAATACAAACAGATGATACTTTGTTTTGGGGAAGTAGTTATAACACGTTTTGCATTTTCCAAGGCTGAACTATTATATTATGCCGTACTACAGAAGGACGGTGTCCTGTTTGAGCATATATAGATTAGGCATGCATAAATTGAATTAATAACGCTTTTTTTTTTATAGCCCAATAGTTCTGTTAAAGAAACACGGTGAGTAAACCAAACAAAAATGTCTTAAGTTGTCTCAAGTTAAACATCAGGCGTTTCTTTAGCTACTTGTTGGCCCTTCACCAGCGTGCCTCTGCCATGGAGTCAGCCTTGAGTTTGAACAAGAGGTGATCCAAAGAGCTTGCTCATTTACATCAGCACTAAAGAAAAACACATGAAAGAGGGATATTATGGGTTATGATTTCTGTAGGCGTTTGTGTCATAATATATAATGTGGTCTGGAATATTCATCCAGGAAAAAAGCTCATAAAAAAGAGGACTCTCACCGTTCCCCACGCCTATATTTGAAACGTTTTCTCCTGATTAAATGTTCCTTGTTACAAGATAAAAAACGTTTATTCCTGGGTAAGGCTCTTCCCAAAGAAACCCTAGTTAATAGACCATATTTATCTCCTTGAGCTACTACTTAAGGTATAAGCATAGGGAACCGAACCAGAAAATGCTTTTAATATTGTTTTTTTTCTTAAATTCATTATTAAATTATATGAAAAGGTGGTTAAAATAGGGCTGCCATCCATTTAGTCTGTTTTGAGTTCGTTTGCTCTCAAGTGAACAGTGTTAATTAGCTATCTAGAAAATGTATCTGATTGTCTTCACATCATGTCTTAGATTGTGGTCGTTCCTATTGCAGGGAAATGCTCATAATGTAATTAATGTTATTTAAATGAGATATAAATATATGGCAATGCACTAGCTTGTGTTGAATATCAACGTATTCTGCTTATGAGCTTCTTGCTGTGTCTCTGCTTGCCAAAATACCTGGAGGAGGACAGGTGAATCCATTGGAAATGTTAAATAGCACTGTGTCTTTTAATGCCAAAAGGTCTCTTTTGGGGGAGAGGATGAGTGGATTTTCGTCGCTGGGAGAATTTTGGGGGCTTCAATGGTCACCTGGAGGTGCAGGCACATTTGATGGTCTCCTGAGGGTGGAGTAGAGGAGGGATGCTGGGTGCAGTGAGGATTTTGGGGGGGAATAAGCAGAAAACAAGTGTGAGCAGCCTGAAAAGATCTGAAACCTCTGTCAAGGAACGTTCCTTAGCTGTGTGTCTGAAATGATCTCTCGGGTATAATCCGCTTGCTTGGCAGGTTTCAGCTATCCCAGAACTTGTTTTAGTCAACTAAAGTGAATTCATATGCAACAGTTTGAGTTTAAACAAATCCCTGTATTCAAATTGGTGGTGGGGTGGAGGGTTGAAATCACGTTGTTATTCTGTTAGCAAACCTCCTTCAGTTCTTAAATCATTAAATCTAACCAGATTGCTAAATAAATCTGGGAAGATAAAAGGAGACAGGAGAGCATGCATCGTGCGTGTACGGAAGGGGTCGAATGCCTTGATGCCAAGGTTTCATTTAATTTGGCCTTTATTTTTTTTTTTGCTTTTAGTTGCAAAGTTAAATGTGAAAAGGTCATTTGAAAAGCTTCAGATTATAGATGTAAAGCCCTTTTAATCTTTTCTAATAAATAGCTGAGTAGGGAATAAATCTATTGGGAGCTTGGAGCTGAGCTCTGCTATTAAGCCTCAGCACAAAATATATTTCTAATTGTAATTCAGTGTCCATGCACAAACAACACTTAGAAATTATCTCGCGTATAATTACCTTAAATAAGTTTGGCTTGGAAGAAAAGGCGAATGGTTATCAAAACTGGTTTAATAAATGAAACAGTAATTGGACCTGGCAGCTTGGTGGATCCTGTCGCTGTGGGCCAGGTTGTTATTAAAGTGATTTAGGCATAATTGAAAATACCAGTTTTCAGGGAAGCTGAGCTTGCAGTTCTTACAGGTTTCCAATAGTGGTTCTGCTCAGAGCTTTCTTTTAAATGGCAATAAATGACTCTCTGTATTAGGTGCCTTGGTAAGGCAGGGTTTTAATAAAAGCTTTGCATAATAGAGACTTAAAAGTGTTTTGATTTTGGAAAAACAGCAGCAAACTGAAGTGGCAGTGTCTGAAGTGCTGAAAATACTTGGGGTTGCACTGGTGCTATATATGACACTGTCTAACATCTGAGAAGCCTTCAAAGTATTTTTTTTCCCCTAATTCCATATATAATTAAAAAGCAGCTTCCTCTAGCTCATTCAAATTTAGAGTCTTGTTGGAGCAGTGTACGTTTATATTTAATTTAAATTAATAAAGCACAGCCTTAATATAGACTATAACAACTTCAAATATTAAGTCTCTCTTATACAGCTAACACTTTATTTTTCAACAGCATTTATCTGCCCTTCATGAATACCAAATTGAAAATGAATACGGTCCCTGGAAGCGTGTCGTATTCTTTTGTAGACCATTCAACTAACTTTCACTGTATGCTTTTTATTAATTATACAATGATAGCGAAATACCCAAAGCCAAGTTGTTAGTGGTGTGCATATAAATAAGGTAAGGAGGTGGCTTTTCGAATGTAATGATGGCTTCTCTTTTTGCAGGCTTTTGGAAATGCAAAAACGGCACACAACAACAACTCGAGTCGCTTTGGCAAGTTTATCCAAGTGAATTATCAGGAGACGGGCACTGTGCGAGGGTAAGCGGGAATCAGGTTGAAGACGCTGTACCTACTCTTGCCTGCACAAGGAGCCTAAATAGGCTGTTGTAGGGGGCACATGAAAAAGAATGTTAATATTTTTGGCCAGTATGTTTCCCAAAA
>NW_009260435.1:1005932-1007618 GCF_000687185.1 Egretta garzetta | reverse complement strand
GGGGGGGAGAGAGGAAAATAAATTTTTTAGCATATTTAAATCCATTGGTATGAAAATGTTGGCGTATCTGAAGTGCATGTTGAAGTGTAAATACACCTGAGCTGGTTTCAAGCCAGTTGAGCTATCCTTAATCATGATGTCAACTTTAATTAAACTGAAAGGGAACTTTTCCTCTTAAGATAGGAGTTAAGGGGAACATTTAACTAGGATGAGTTAGGGGAATGGAAGTAGAGGCTGAGCAAGCTGGCTTTGCTCAGTCTCAGGAAGAGAAAGCCAAGGGAGGATTTAATCTCCAGCTGCCTGATGGGTGTTACAGAGGTGATGGAGCCAGGCTCTTCCTGATCTCTGTCTAATTCCCCATACGCTTCCATCTCTATCCTGAAGTCTCTCTTTAACCCAGCCCTTGACAAGTTAGGGCCTTTTCCCCACACACACACACCTCCCCCGCCTGTTGCAAGGAGATGCTTGTCTTCATCAGGGCTCTCCACAATTTATTTCAGCATCGCTTCTGCTACCCAAAGCTCATGGGCTGTACGGCAGTGACTCAAACCTTCCTTCCCATGGGGAGGGCTGCAGCAGAAGTGCTGCCTGGTTGGAAGCCTATGGATGAAACCTTCTGAGTGGGCTTACCTAAGCCTGGCTTTCTCTTTGGCTTTAGACAATTTACATGGCATCAGGTCATCACAAAGTGACTTAAGCTAGTTCTAAATGAGCAGGGCTTCGTTAACTCTGCTTTTTGTCTGGGTAATTAACTCAGCTGGAAAAACAAAGTGTAGAAGTGGCATTCCAGGGGTTGTATACCTTCTGCAGCTAGCTAAGAGAAGTCTTGCTGGGACTTCATTCTTATTTTAGACAATTGCTTTTACAGCTTTCTTTCTTTCTTTCTTTCCAGCAGCACAGTATCACACAAATAGCTTCCATTAATTTTTCACATGAGCTCGAGTACTCTGTGTACCTTCCCACTGTTTTTTCATCCTGTGTCAAATCTGATGTTCTTTTTCTTTTTCTTTTTTTTTTTTTCCCCTCCTTTAATTCTGGTGAATGGTTCTCTTAAAAGGATAAGCCTTTTTTTTTTTTTTTTAATACTTCATGAAATACAGGGTAACAAGAATCCAACAAATGCTTTAATCTATTATCTTGGCATGCGATGTCACCTTTGTGGCCTCTCTTTATACTTGGCAGATAGATAGGTGCAAGTAACATAGAATCATAGAACCATCTAGGTTGGAAAAGACCTTTAAGATCATTGAGTCCAACCTTTAACCAAACCCTGCCATCCCACCACTAAACCATGTACCTAAGAACCTCATCTATCTTTCTTTTAAATACCTCCAGGGATGGGGGCTCGACCACCTCCCTGGGCAGCCCATTCCAGAGCCTGACAACCCTTTTGGTGAGAAGTTTTTCCTAATGTCCAACCTAATCCTGCCCTGGTGCAACTTCAAACCATTCCCCCTCGTCCTATCGTCTGTTACCAGAAAACCAAGTACGAGTTTATAACCTTATAACCAAGCCTCTTTTTTTTTTATTATTGCAAAAATATTAAGCTTTAATTTAAAAAGGAAATCTCATATATTCTTCTGGGGTAAGATAAGCTTCCAGGAGATGGCCTGAGGCACGCCTGCCTTTCTGAGCGCCGCGGCGGTGCGAGCCAGACGAACAAAGAGAGGAAACCACCGCTCCCAA
>NW_009260435.1:986612-1005904 GCF_000687185.1 Egretta garzetta | reverse complement strand
CTGTAGCGCTGCATGGGGTTGTTGTGACCAAAGTGCAGGACCCGGCACTTGGCCTTGTTGAACCTCATACAGTTGGCCTCGGCCCATCGATCCAGCCTGTCCAGGTCTCTCTGCAGAGCCCTCCTCCCCTCAAGCAGATCAACGCTACCACCCGGTTTGGTGTCATCTGCAAATTTACTGAGGGCACACTCAATCCCCTCATCCAGGTAATTGATAAAGATATTAAACAAGACTGGCCCTAGAACTGAGCTCTGGGGGAACACCACTTGTGACCAGCCACCAACTGGATTTAGCTCCGTTCACCACGACTCTCTGGGCTTGGCCATCCAGCCAGTTTTTAACCCAGCGAAGAGTACATCCATCTAGGCCATGAACTGCCAGCTTCTCCAGGAGAATGCTATGGGAGACTGTGTCGAAGGCTTTGCTGAAGTCCAGGTATACAACATCCACAGCTTTTCTCTCATCTACCAGGCGGGTCACCTGGTCGTAGAAGGAAATCAGGTTGGTTAGGCAAGACCTGCCTTTCATGAACCCATGTTGGCTGGGCCTGATCCCCTGATTGTCCTCCATGAGCGTGGTGAACATTGTATTCATACACTCTAGTTCATAAAATAAGAGGAATTTTCTCTCTTCTTTAAAAAAACCACGCACTTCCTTGGTCTTTGGTTGCATGGTGGGATGTGGCTGCACTTTGCTATAAGCTTGCAGTGCTGCCCCAATGAGAATAAAAAGACATTTAAAAAAAACCCCAAACCTGTGAGCTGTTGCTGGCATACGAGACCGCAATTTTTTTCTGTAGTCTTACAAAGAAGATCACAAGTGGTTGGTTATTTTTTTAATTTTAAACTTAGCATAGATTTTAAGCACAGCCCAAGTTCAATTATCACCCTGTATTCTGCATATTATTTGCTTTGTTAATGTGACTGTAATTTGCAGCCCTGGATTGGAATTTTGCTCTGTTTGGAGCCTGAAGATAGTAGTTGGATATTTGCTTACAAACCCTATGAATATAATGACCCCAAACTTGAAGCGAATTTAAACTTAAGAGATGTAATAGCCAAGAGACTTAGGAGCGGCCAGCCCCGCCCCATGAAATGAAGGCTTTAAAGATGTCTTTAAAATTGGTGGAGCATGAGCAAGGGCTACAGTTAAGTGCGTTCCCATAAGGCTTGATGAATTTATTATGTCCTGTTGGGTGATAAGCGAGTTCTGGAGGAAGGTCTTTGCAGCCTGCTTGGTCCTCGTAAGATGATCAAAAGCCTCAACATCTGACACACTCCATAAAATTGCAGAAGAGCCAGGTAGGAGACATTTTAATTAAAAGCAACAGTGCACTGGTGTAATGGTAAACCTGTGCGATGGCATGAGGCTGTACCTCAAAAACTGTGAGCTGGTGCTTTCAAACATGTCGTGCTCAGGCAATTTGCGTATTGGTGTTTGTATATGAAATTCGGTCTCTGATTTCAGATAATGTTACCTAGGGTGCTAAGTACAGGCTCCGTAGCATGCTTAAATGAGTATTTTACACAAAATCATGCTCTTAAAACTCCTTTTCTTTACTCTTAAAGGTAGATTTGACAGAATTGACAGCAGTAAATAAAAAGAAAATGTTTGGAGACATCTACTTTTTTATACTTAAATTGGTTTTCCTTTGCACTATCCTATTTCAGGAGGGGACGTATGTTCTTCTTGGGACACATATTCCTTATGACCTTTGCACGAAGCAAGGAGTATTTTACCAAAACAGCATTTTAGTTGCATCTACAAAACAATTTAAAAAAATAAAAATAAAATAAATAAAAAATTGCCCTGATTTAAATAGCAGTTTGGACCAGATGACCTCTAGAAGACCTTTCCAACCTAAATTATTGCATGAGGGTGATTTTTTTGGGGGGTCTATAATAAGAGCAGAAATCACAGGGGAAGAGATGAAATGTCAAGGGCAGTGAATGTGATCCAGGTTGTCACATAGCAGCGTGGGAGTGGGATCTGCAAAACTCTGATCCCTTCATCACCGAGCCTGTGGTGAATTTATGGCATGGCTTGGAAAGGAAAAAAAAAAAATTGTTTCAGGTTAGAGAGGGGATACAAAAAAAACCCTGTTGGCGAGGAATACCTGTAGACTATTCTCAGCTTCCTTGCAGAGAATAAACAAGACTAAACTTTTTTTTTTTTTTGCTGCACATCATACAGAGGAATAATACTGCTTTGCTGCCTTTCTTTCTTTACTCCTCCTATCCGGCAAGATCATCCCGTTGGGAGCTGGTTATGCCATTTCCAGTAGCCTCTCCTAAGAGCTCATGTAAGAGTTGTCGCAAACCCTCTGCAGCATGTTCAAATGACTTATTTTAGTTTTTAGTGAAAGAAGGGGAGAATTACTGAGATGCAAGTAATAAATAGGTCTGTCTTCCCATCTGTGGTGGAGACGCGAGCACAGAGGCACCTCCTTGCCCAACCGTGCCCAAGGTTCCTTGGGTTTCCCAAGTCATACGTGGCTGCTAATGTCGGTGCCACGTCACCGGGTGTCTGGAGCTGGAACAGCACAGCTACATCGTCAAAACTGCCAATTATAACTTGGGTTTCTAAATCCCTATCATTACTGGTTAGTATTGTTTGGAAGAAAAAAAACCTGTCGAGGCTTGTTTTAGCTCAACAAGCTTGAAAAAAGTATTTAATATGTAAATTAAACATGTTTATTATGGAAGCTCTTAGGATAAAATGTAAACTCCAATAAGGAGTTTTTGCAATTGTTTATTTTTTGACCATAGCCACAAGTTAACAACCCGAGTTTTTGTTGAGAAGTGGCTTTTTGGAAGAGGGGAGGGTGGTTTGGGGTCCGATTCTGCAGCTAAATCTGATCTTGCAAACTTCCACGCCCAGGTGTATTTCTTGTTGATGTAGGATTTGTGTGCAAATCTTGGTCTGCAAGCAATTTTATTTTGCTGGCTTTGGGTGAAATAGGTATCTGAGATTCTTCATTGCTGTCAAAATTTCCCCCTGCACTCCCTGCCCATAGGCTAACGCATCTGAGATCATGTTTTTCATATCCAAGTTAATGTTGGCTTTGTATCAAACCAAAAAAACCTCAAAAGCCAAACATAACATTGGGCTTGTTCTACCTAGGAAGAAATTTATATAACTAAGTGAAACAAGGTTGAAACTTTTTTCTGTGCATACTAAGACTGAAAAATCCCGGTAAAGCTGTGTTCATTTAAGTTGAACATCAGGTCAATGAATAACGCCTTTATTTTTTTCTTCCAGAGCTTATGTTGAAAAGTACCTCCTGGAGAAATCCAGACTAGTCTATCAGGAGCACAATGAACGGTAGGTGCCTATATTTTGCTTACAGGGTTGGTTTTGAGTTCTATATGTGCGGCTAGCGTGGCACAGATTGCTTAAAACCCTGTTTGGGCTGGCACGGGGGGATCAGGATTTTCACACTTCTAACCCTGTGCTTCAAAAATAAACAATGCATTTTACATTTTGCTGTTTAAGGAGGCATGTACTACCCAGGGAAAATAAACTCCCTTACTTTATTGACAGCCCTTGACTTGCATTTTCCATTGTCTTTATAATTCATGTTGTATGGATTATTATGTACCGTTTGTTTTCTTGTGCAACTTGTAAGCTGTTTACTGTAATTTTTTTTTGGGGGGGGGGGGGGGGGGAGAGAGGGAGAAAGTATTTCAGTTGTGTTTTACAGTTCTTACACTGAAGCCATTGGAGGGCCCTCAAGAAAAAGCTAAAATTACATGGACAACAAATTTAAGCAAATTGTTCTTTCCTAACTGCAACACATTATATTCCTCTCTCAGTAATTCTTACTCTGATTTTGAAATAAAAATAAATAAAAATATAAATAAATAAATTTGCTGCTTCTAGTTGTCTTTCGACTCTTGGCGCTTCTGTCTGTGTTTCCCTTTGAAGACAGAGGTTGTGCGACAAGTTTTCGCCAGTGCTCACAGGCTGATGCCGAAGTTAAGCAGCATATACAGCCTTCACAACTGTACTTCTGGGCATTCAAGATGATTAAACTTAGTTCCTCTTGGAGAACATCCAACATAGAAGCAAAGTTTTTATTTTAGAAATACTGCTACGCTCCTAGCATTAATCTGTGTTAGAGTTGTCTTGAAGCAAAACACATGAGCGTCACTTGGGGTGGTTTTAGTATTAGTAATATTCAAGTATTTTGAATATTTAAGTAGCTGTAAAAATTGAAGAATTTTCCTTTCTTACAGAACTGCAACTGGAAAATCATTACCTATGGTAAATGGTAATAAAGTATTAAGAATAGTAATAATTTCTGCATTGCAAGGAAATGTGTTGGTTTGATTCTAATAAATCTGAAGGCGTTGCTTATGTTTCTGGAGGAAAACGTGACGATGTCGGCTAGGAATTCTTTAAGTGTATTCTAGGGCAGTGGATGTCCTTGGATGGAAAAGAGGGATCTCATCTGTTACTTAATTTAATCTTTTACATCACTGCAAAGTGGGTACAGGCCATTTCTAAACAGTGTTCAGGGCTGAGTTTGGAAGCTGGAAAATCAGGTTATGAAGTTTATATGCGCTTCTCTGCTTAATGTTGCTGTTTATTTTGAAGGCTAACTTTTTTTTTTTTTTCTATTTGTCGCCAGGAACTACCATGTATTTTATTACCTCCTGGCAGGAGCGAGCGAGGAAGAGAGATCAGCATTTCATCTGAAGCAGCCTGAGGAATATCATTACCTCAACCAGGTGGGAATACTATATAGGACTACAATACACCATCTTGCCTTGTCTTGTGCTGATATTTAATGCTAATAAAGAAAACACGTGGAGTAGTAAAAATAGGTTGTGTTAATGCTCTGTAGGCAGCCTTCCATCGCTGAAAATAATTCTGCGTTGACAATCTGAACACCTGATATGAGAAAAAAATAAATCATCGTTTTCCATTTTTATTCCCTACCTGGGATATGTTAAATGTATTGTGTTTTTAATTGTCGATGGGAGAAACAGTAATAATTTACCTGCTATCTGTGTGAATGTCATTTACTCATTAACATCTCTCTGTTGAGTAGACGAAAAGAGAAAAATGGGATACCGGTAGGTCTTCAGGGTATAACATCTTGCATGAAGTAGTCCTAACTCTGTAGCTTCATGACTGGCTGTTGGCATGATCCTTTGAATTTAACAACGTAATAAGTTTAGTATGAATAAACCCACCGCAACAATTGAAAATGTGTGAATGAAAAATGAGCAAGGTCCTACCAGTGACCAACTAAACTCCTACTTTGGAAAATCTAATTTACTTCAGGTATTTAAGATACAGTTATCCACTGATGCTTGTGAATAGGGACTTTTTGCTCAAAAAAAAAAAAAAAAAAAAAAAAGGATTAGGAATATGTGGAAGAATAGTTAGGTTCTATGTTGATTTTAACTAATTGCAATTTTCCTGGAGCTGAAACACGATTAGCGATAGAGAGTGATTTAACCCACAAGCTGGAGAGAAACTTGTACGCATAGTGCAACCCAAATAGCCTTTAGTCTTTCTAGAAATATAATTTAACTCCAGAATACATCCCAATTACCCAGGGCTTTTCAAAGAGCTTTTTAAAGTGGGCTATCAAAGCCAAAATCTATTGTAATATTAACAACTCCCACCCACTCTTAGCAGGATCAGGAAATTCGCACAAATGAGGAACACACTCAGGGCTGAAGGCTTTTTGCTCGCCGTCTGTGTGCCTCAAGCATTTGTTGGAGAACGTGGTGTGATCTTCACGGCCATCTGCACTGCTGTTTTGCAGCAGGAAGGTGCCAAGATCGTTTGGACCAAATGTTTTGTCAGATTCACAGGTTTTGTTGGGCAATCTGGTAGTTTTATGTTAGTCAAAAACATTGCTTTTAATTGCAGTCCTTCTTTTATTTAATAGCAGTTTAAGGGCATTAATATTTAAAGTAAAATTATAAATCCAATGGCATGTAGTGTGCAGAACTAGTAAGAATGCAATGATTTAGGTTGAAACATTTATTTTAATCTAAATTAGGATGTCATGCGCAAGTAGGCTGGAGAAGGAGGCTGAGGTACGTCCAGTGGATCAGTGCAGCAGACTCTGGACTTGCCTGAACACAGTGTATGGCCAATAGCAACAGTCTGAATTTTGAGGGGGTTTATTATAATAATTTCTTAATTTTTAATAATTAGTGTTAGCGAGACAATTGAACACTGACAACTATGGGAAAAAGGCTCCTTTAGATGTGTTCTGGGCATCGTTTCGTATTAAGGCTTTCTCACAATGCAGTAGCAGCTTTCCCACACCCCATAGTCAAAGAGGAAAAAGGAAAATAGGGAGAAAAAAGCAGAAGTGGAGGAATAGGGAAAGGAAACTTTGGAAACATAAAAGGGGAAGGTAATAAAATGGCCCCTGTGCATTTACAGTAGCTTCTTAAACGTGTCCTAGAGCAATCCCTGCCTTTTTAAAAGGAAAAAGAGTGAGCTCAGAAACAAACCAAAGTTTTTTAACTAAAAATTAAATATTTAAAATTGAAAAGCTATAAAATATTGAGCCAAACCCCTTAAGGGGGGGCCTTACTCAGTCCTGGAGTCAAGTGTTATTTTCTTCCTCAGCTCACATGCTATGCAAAAGCAGCGTGCATTTTGTATTGCAGATAAGCAATAATCTATTCAGATATTTCACCAATATGTGCTGTTATTTTGTTGATCTTTAAATGCAAGAGAGCAAGTTGGGGAAAAAATATTTTAATTTTTTTTTTAAAAGCAAATTTACTTAGACTATGCTCTGAATTCAAATGACTTCTCTGTATCTCATCCCAATGGCAGGTATGCCTGCCGTTGCACACTCTGCAACTTGCTGAATATTTTCAGTGCTGGTTATTCACATTTATCCATTTAGAAATTAGCGATTTGCAGGATTAGGTCCTTATTTAAGTTTTTTAAGAGCTCTGGTGCCATGCGTGTCTCGCTCTTGGGACTGGTCACTGACATGTCCTTTGACTTCTCTCAACTCCAGCCCTGTCTGATTGGAAAATATATAAATTCCTTAAAAGCTTTCAAGTGTTGCTTTCCAATGGGTTGGAGAATCGTGCTTTTGCAGCACTTACAAGTGTCTAGAGCAGAGGTTAAGAGTAGAAACAAAAATCCACTCTTCAGTGTGATTTTTTTTTTTTTTTTTTTTTTTTTTTTTTTTTTAACAATAGCTCTTCAGCTGTAGGTAAACCAAAGGTTTATCCAACCGTGGAGAAAAATAAAAGATCTTGAAAACACTGTAAGGAGGAAACAGAGCACCAGAAATGCCAAAGCATTATAAATCTTCCCTTAAAAAAAATGAAAATAAGGAATGACTCTGCAGAATAACAACATTTATTTCACTTGGAAAGTCAGCGTTGCTGCCTTGGTTAAAGAGCAGGTAGTAGGAGTTATGGTGGGTCTGAACACTGCTTAACCAGGTCTGCCTTGCTTTCAGATGACAAAGAAACCCCTCAGACAGAGCTGGGATGATTATTGCTATGACTCTGAGCCGGTCAGTACAAGTACCCATGTCTTCTGTGTTGCTGGTGCAGGGCTGCTGCTCACTTGAATTTGTTAGGTGCACCAAGACCTGAGCAGAAAATTGTCAAATTAACTTTAACCTATTAATTACCCTAACCCTTCCTCTGTCCTGCAGCGGTGTTGCTTGTGTATTAGCTCATGACAATACACGTGTGTTTTTCCCTTGCCCTGTTTTGGGTCCTTCCATCTGGAAAGCTTCTTCAACAGTTGGATGTGGTCATCTAGTTTCATCAAACTAAGGGGTTTATTTTGTTCCTTCTTGATATAATACATGATGATTTATGGAAACTGGGATACGGCAGCAATGTGAAAATGTGATATTAAATTCCTTTCCGATAAAAGAGCAGATCAGTCTCTCGAAGCCCTAAGAGATGAAGCATTGGTTCATGATGGTTGTAGCAGTGTATCAACTCTCCAGCTTCCAGGGGAAAAAAAAAGACAAAACCAAACCCATCCCCTCAAAACATCTGCAAGAAAATCGATCCTGATATTATCCAAATACCGAAACAATTCCTTCTCCTGAAATAGTTCTGCTGACATTATCATCCTTTCCAAATGGATTGACCCAAAAAAGGGAACGGTGAAGCTTCTCCCCCTTCCTCAGCAACTGAGTCGGAGGTGGTGGCTTCAGTTGGCGATGGGCTTTGGGTGTCTGTATGTCCCGTGATGGTCTCTGTTCATTGTGCTTGCATGCGGAAGCATGTTTCAGATCAGCTGCATGTTGTTCTTGCTCATTTTGCTGTGTGCTTAATGGTTTCCAAACTCTAGCTGATGCATCTGGAAGAGTAAGAGGTAATCTGTGAAGGAGCTGGGTTTTACCTGGGCTAAATAAGCATCTTAACAGCAAGATTTCACTGCAGAATCCTTAGGAGAGGAGGAGGGAAGGGGAGTCTGACCCCCTAAGCTTTAAAAATGTTGAATATTGTATTGGCATTCTTAATAAATCAGCATCCTTCGAGGCCCTACAAGAGCAGGGAGTGAAGAGCAGATGCTTTTCTATATACCTTAATACACTTTACCAGGTTGCAAAGACCTTAATTGCTTAAGGAATGGTTAGGACAATTTACCAGAGGAATTAAAATTAAAAAAAAAAACAAATTTGATACATTTGTATCCTGGAGGGGCCAATAACGCCCTGCCAGCTCAGGGATTATTGTGTTATATGTCCTTATTTTGCACAGCAAAACTGTGTACTGTTACAATTTGGCTGTTTATCTGGTATTTTATTTTGCTCAGTATCATTTTCTGTGCTATTTGTGGTAAATCATGAGTTTGCTTAATTTGATGATACAGTCTTAAGCATACCCTGGACCTCTCCCCGTAACCATGGACTCAACCTGCTGCAGACATCCGGTTTATAAAGATACCCTATTTATTATATCATCTTTAGAATTCCATGAAAATCCATGGATTGCTGTGATGTGACGATAGTAAGCAGAGGACTCACTCTTGCTGGGAAACTAATTGCCCTGGTGGAATATTAATGATTAATTTGATATGTGGGCGTGGACTTTGTAATGCTTGTCTGCCCTAATATCAAGAAAACTTTTTTTTTTAATAATTATCATCCATTAGGAAACAGTACAGAGCTGAAATACTAGAGAGCATCTGCTTTTAGTAGATAAATTGCAAAAGGCCTTTCCATGCAGATTAATGAGTTTGGCAATTGTTATGTAAATCGTTAATTAAATTGCCTTTGGCATAGATTGTGCTACTTCTGAGTTGTCTATGGTATGTCGCTGTTGACTCGGGACTTCATTTTGGATGAATGATGCCACAAAATGAAATTGTCTCCTGGAATGTGGAGCGTCACTAAAAGCGACACTTGGTATCTTTTTAAAAATTTTGAAAGACTTATTTGTAAATAAATCCTGCAGACCCCACGTCCCACCTTAGTGGGTGTGAAAACTTCTCCAGGTTCTCCTTAGCATATGTGTAGTGGCCAAGCAAGCCAGTTGGCTTAGGTTTGACTTTAGGAGGGACAACTTCTTATCCGGATATTTTATGGTGTAAATAATTCCCTTGCTGATCCCTGATGATTTTACTGATATATAGTGTAGATGTCTTTGTTGCATTCCTTCGGATAAGGTGTACAGAGAGCTTATACATCCTTTAAAATGGGTAATTTTCAATAGTCTGTTCAACATCTCTAAATTCATGTTGTCCGTGCAATATTAAGTTGTTGTCCCTGAGGACCATCAATAAAAACTTTTAGATTTTCTTTTCCAGTTGAAGTTCTTTAGCTTTTAGTCAAGGAGACAGGAGAATTGGATATGAGGAGTCTCCTATGTTGAAATAAATATCTTAAATAAGAATTTCTCCCCATAATCATTAGCTTTCACTGTAACGATGCTATGGAGTGGGATGAAGGATGTACCACTGATGCAGTTGTCAGGCTTTAAATGGGGATAGGTCCTCTGAGACATGAAGCTGATGATATAGTTTTATTCTGTATATTCTATATTTATTCTATATGATTTAGTCTACGTACTATAAGTGAGTACGAGTGTCTCTTCAAGTAACAGTCATTATCCTGTGACTACTTGGTACCTGTTCAGGGATGTTCACTATAGTATTCCCACAATTCTTTTTAGTGCAGACTTTCAGAGTTAATTTGTGCATGCTTGCTCGTGTGGTAAATATGATTTACAGACAAATGGCCAAAAGCAACTATGTGGATACAGTAGCTTAATTAATTGTCACTGTAAATGCAGCTGCAATTTTTGGATTAACTTGTAGAATACTATGAGATTTAAGATAACACTATATTGTGTGATACACAATAAATCAATTTTGGTTCAGAGGTTGGGAATTTTTATAAGGCAGTGATGGGAAAAAGTATTAAATATCGGCTACAAAGCAAGAGAAAATAGTGGATAATCCATTGGAGGGTCCAAGTCAGCCAAAGCAAAAGGAACTTGGCATTAATAGTTCATGCACTCACTTAAGGAGCATTAATTTAACTGTGTTCCCTAATTATCGGTGCAGGATGATATTAGTTGGGTCCAGAACATCATCAGATTTCCCTGAAAGTATCAATGACTGCCATCAGGTTGGGGATGACCTGAAAAACTAAACTGTTCAAACACATTAGCCTCCAAGAAATATCAGATGTAGTGGATTTAAAATTCTCTCAATGCTTGCATTTTTAGAAAACTTCTTTGTAGTTAGAATAAAGTTAGTGAAAAATACATTTAAAGCTTTCCCTTTCCTGTGCAGGATTTAATTCACTGATCTTTTACATGAAATTACGTAAATTCTGTTTTAAATTGAATTCTTTCTCTTTAGCTATAGGAACTCCTAATGGATCAGGACTTAATGTGGAATAAACTGCCTGTAAATCTAAAATAAAGCCAATCATTCGTCTGGTTGCTAATTCACATCCTTTTTGTATGCTAATTGTCCCACACTGATGAACTCTCACCTCTTGCATTAAAGGTTCAATCTAGGAAATAAGGATGTATCCCCAGGAAAAATTAGCCAAAAATGTTATTTTTGGAAAAGGTATACCAGCACAGTCCCCTCTGAGGTACAGGCTGTTCAAACCAAGGCATTTGCGGCAGTGATGTAGTGTCCTTTGAAAGACCATCTCACCATGCTGTATAAAAATGCAGTACAGAGAAAAATGTTGGTGTATACAATAAATAATTATTGTATTGAAATCTTCACTCTGGTTAGCTTTTCCATAAAGTTCTTGTAGAAGCTGATTCTCCTGAAGAGCTTGATTTTTAAAAATAAATTTAAAAAAATAAAAACGAACTTTTAATTGTGCGTGCTGTTTCTAATATGTAAGAAGAAAAATTCTGCCTTGCCACTGGAGGTAATCCTGGTCTTTTATTGTTTTGCATATGTGTTTCTTGCTGTATCTGCCTTGGTGCTGTGAAATCCCCCTGTCCCTGGGCAGGATGTTGGGGGTAATTAGCCACAGTTATTCCCCATAATGTCAGTGGGACCTCCTGGATATCTCATTTCCCTGTGCCAGATTAGAAATGTTCTAGTCGCTGTTAAAAGGCATGGAAGTCACTAAATGATATCAATGAAGTGTTGACTTGGCCATCTGGACCTGTTCTGAACTTTATTTCTTTCAGTGCTGAATCTTTCTGTTTGAACCCAACAGGACTGCTTTTCTGTGGAAGGGGAGGACTTGAAGCATGACTTTGAGCGGTTACAACTGGCCATGGAGATGGTGGGGTTTCTTCCCAAGACTCGCAGACAGTAAGTCTATTTTCCATAGTTCCAAGATTATATTTGTTGATATAACCTCCATAATCAGTGAGATAATTCACCTGACTTGAGCTAACATAACAGTTGTGCTCTACGTAACATATCAGGCTGGTGAGAAGCAATAATTGGTGAGCCGCTGGAAGAGGTTGCCCAGAGAAGTTGTGGATGCCCCATCATTGGAAGTGTTCAAGGTCAGGTTGGACGGGGCTTTGAGCACCCTGTTCTAGTGGAAGGTGTCCCTTGCCCATGGCAGGGCGGTTGGACCTAGATGATCTTTGAAGGTCCCTTCCAACCCAAACCATTCTGTGATTCTATGAATAATAACACTTGACCATTCATCTAATAAAAGAGTAATGAAAATTTTCAAATATTAACAAAATATGCCCATCATTACTGTAGTTAACAGTTCTCTTTATGCAAGCGGAGCGTTGGCAGGAAGTTGGAACCTGGAAGTATTTTTTAACCATTCAGAAATAATCATGCCTTACTCTGCATGTCATGAGTTCAGGTCCTGCCTGATTCAATCAGAAATCCTGATTATTGGTCATCATATTTAATTCTTTGCATACAATTGCTGGTCCTGTAGACTCCTTTCCAGCTGGCCTTTGTTCACTAATTCACTGGAAGTGCCGGTTGAAAAAATGGACTACTTAGCTGGGTTGAGATACTGCCTTCCGCTGACTCCAGGGAATGACATGTTCCACAAGGGTCATCTTCAACCGAAACCACAAAATAAGACCTCTCATGTTGATTATTGGCTTGAAAGTCTTGAGTAGATTGAATGAATTTGACAAATGTGTTACTAAGGTTGGTAGCGGGCATAGGAAAATATGTATTAAAAGAACAAGCTCAAAATGAGTATGCTTTTGACGTCATGAGTATGGCTGAAAAGCAGGTCAGTAGCTGGAATGCAATGAGAAATCTTGGGGTTTTTTGAGTCAAAATGTTCAAACGATAATTTAATGAACATGGTTTGATCTGTCTAAAATCCTGGAGGTTTATGTGGGAACAGGGAATTACTGCTTTGTACTAACGGCACTTGAAACCGTATTCATCACCTTGGGTAAATGACATTTAAGATGCTAACGTATAACTTTTTTTTTTTTTTTTTGCAACTGAGTGGATTATCTCCTGTTCTTTTAAGCATCATTTTTTGTGCTTTTTTTAACATGTATCTGAGCCAGCAGTTAGAAGCCCTTAGCTGCGAGATGATGTCCTGCCTTCTGCTCCAATGAGAAATTTTCACCCAGCTGAGAATATTTTCACAATCACATCCTTTATCCCTACCTTGTAACAAATTAATTATGAAATTAAGACTGTTTTTTCTCTATCTGTTCCACACACATGGATAAACCCAAGTATACATCCTTTTAATGTAAATATGTTGTATGTTGGCATGGTTCCTTATCTTTCAAGAGACAGATTTCGGCAACAAGTTTTTTCTGAAGCCTCTTTAGGACGCAAGGTTGCTGTAGCGTAAGGGAATTTAATCGACAGAGTAAAGCAATCCGTCTGGACTGAGCAGAGTTGGATGTCACAGCAAATTCATGCTTTTGATTTACTGTGCAATAACTTTTCTTGGCACACAAGTTCTTGTATTTTTCCTGGTGAATTTTGCCTGTCAAAAATATAGTGGATTTTTCCTTATATGAGAAAATTTATTCTCCTTGGTGTGGTACGACTGTAACACAAAAGAGTAAGCACCTTCAGCTGAGTATGAAAAGGAAGGACATTTTAAATATTGCTATACTTTTTATAAATTATTGTTTATAGCAAAACATGGGGTTCCACCTTTGTGGAAATGGTTGCAGAAGAGAAATGTTGATAACTGCATCCCTGTAACTGATGATAAAAAATCAGTATCCCTGTTTTAGAGATAAGGAAGGACCAGCTTGGAGAGGTGAAGGTGTGTTGTGCGTTCAAGCTGGTGGCATGGCCAGGAATCAAATTTGATTTTTAGTAATTTTTGGCTCCCTGGAGAGTGTAGAAATAGAGACAAGCAGAATTTATTTCTGAAGTTAGCTGTGACTCGATAGACTCCAAGCTACTTTTTTAGAGGAGGTTTTTTGATTATTTTCTTTTTTTTTTTTTTTAGAGGAGTGAGGATATCACTTAAAAATGATCAAATTAAAAAAAAAATTGCTGCATAAATTTACTTGAAGTGGAACAACTTTTCTCTGTTGCAGTATGCTTATATATTATAAAAGCCTTTATGCTTTTTTTGTATAGCCTTCCTACCTGGGACTGGAACTGAGAAGGTGATAAACACATGTGCCAGGGAGCTGAGAAGGATAACCTGCATGGTTGAGTCCTGTCTCCCCCTTAATTTAGGCAATTGCATGATAGATACTTAATCTGGATATCTAGATTACTCGAGGATTTCTTTATCTCTTATAATATGGGGTGCCATTTTGTAACTGTGGTTTTGATGTGTTAAATAATTTTCAAGAAAGCCCATGCCAATGCAAGTTTCGTCCTTGACTGAATGAAAGTATTTTTTACATGAGGCAAATTGGATGCTTAATTTGAGCATCATTTTTGAGGAAACATTTAGAAATTTGGGACATAAACTGCTTTGGATTGAAAATTAGAGGATGAATCAAATGTGAAGGTGGCGTGTGGATGCTTGGGGATGTGATTTGCTTTTTCACTAGCTTTGAGAAAAAACAACTGAGTGAAAATGTGTTCTCTTTATTTTTCTTTAGAATTTTCTCTCTCTTGTCGGCAATACTACACCTGGGTAACATCCGTTACAAAAAGAAAACTTACCGGGATGACTCCATTGATATTTGTAACCCTGAAATACTCCCTATTGTGTCGGACCTGCTGGAGGTATGCCTTTACTTTCTGTCCTGTAACGTTCACACCTAATAAGCCACCTCTGTTTTTATAACAGAATTTATTTCCATTTTTGCTGAAGAGTAAATTCTCTTGTGTTACTGTTCATACGGTGTTTGTGTTTGCCAGTGAAAAGTTATAAAGATTTTTTTAATGAGGTTTTTAATGTAAAGTTTTTTTTCCCCCTACTCTTCAGCTTCAGGTTTAATTGACTGAAAAGACTGTTTCTATGATTAAAATTTGAAAGATTGCAAACTAGTGCCGGGTGGAAAGCAAACTTGCCATTCAATATAGTGGTTTCTTCAATCGCTCCCTCGCCAAAATTCCCTGATGCTCCTGAAATCTGTTCCAATATTTGTCTAAGAACCTGGAGCAACACTAAGACTGTCAGCCCACTCTTCTGGTTCAGGTGGCAGCTGTGGGAGATGCTGAGCTCAGTCATCACATTTTGCTGTCTGTTACCCTGCCAGCATCCACAAAAGCTGGATTAGAGATGCTGGAAGGTGCATCTTATCCCTTTAGTGCCCATTTATAGACCTATATCTAGTTCTTTTGTGAACCTCTTGATGTTATCTGCTGTTGAAGACCCTTTACCAAAAGCACTTTGCCCTCTGTAAGTCACTGCTGTGCCAGTATCATTTGGGAAGGGTTTGTAGGTCTTGGCTTGGATGGCTCAGGGCCATATCCAGTTCTGTAAATCAGTGTGAAAGCACTAAGTTCTTAGGGGAGCTGGTCTGTTAGCCCAAGCAGGTTATTAAGCTGTGGCGTTACTTATTCATGAGAAAAATCTTCATTTCAATGAGCCAACTGGTCCTTTGCTTGCCTTAGGGGTCCAAGAGCTGAGCTCAACACCTCTTGACATGGATCTAGGTGGCCAGAAGCTCTCCTTGCAGTCTCCCTTTTCTTGAAACACTCTAAACCACTTGTAACTCCAAAGGATTCTGAAATGTTATACTTGTAATTGGTTAAAAAAACCTGTTATCTTTATCCCTTTGAACTCTCTGGACGGTGTGGAGGGTTAATTTTTGCTAATTTTATGATAGCACCAGAAGATAATTTGTCATTTTGTGTACACATGATGCTCTTCCCATTCCTTCCCTTAAATAACGGCTGTGCTATCTTACTACCTAAAGAACCCGGGGACTGGCTCTCACAGATCTTCATAACACTTTTAATTAATGCTTTGAATTTAGGGAGGGGAAAGCTTCTGTAAAATATGGGTATAAGCACCTGGATGCTCTTTGCATCTTGGCCTTGGAGATTGCAGGAATAAACAGAAGGAAAATATGAGTTTGGAGGAGAACGTTGTTGGTCTTACCCTGTTAAAAATGGCCATAGCAAGAACGCCAAGTCATTTAAGAAGCAATCATTTTTTTTAAAAAGCTTTCAATATGAGAGTGACTTAAAGATCTGAAAAAGTTCCAGGCTTTGGGTGTTTGCCCTGGCTTTCTTCTGCAAACAAACTCTTCTGCAATGTCTGCATGCTGTAAGGTATCGGGTATATGGGAAATGATACATCAGTCGAGCCCTATAGATCCAACGGTGGCTTAGTGCCATGGTCTGGTACAGCACAGAGCATGGATACCATGGTCATTTGCAAGTAGTGTCAACAATATGTCAAAAAATAATAATAATGTATATATTTAACGTCAGCATTTTGAAAAACCACTAGAATCTGGTATAGCTGAGCGAAGTGATAGATTTCTGTTCCCCTTGGTAATTCTTTCACAAGCTAAATGACTGTCTACAGCATAAAATGCTTGTTAATTAGATCAGGATGATGCAGATCTTGGGTATAATCTTGTGAAATACGTTGCTGGGCTTGGGTAAGTACTGTTGCTTGTCCTTAAAGATGCATTTGTATGGTACTTTATCCATGGAATTGGACACACTGGTTGCCTCCAAGTGTAAAGTTTCCAATAGACCCACTCCCTGATCAGCTGAAATAAAGCCAATAATCTTATTTTCAGAAAAGGCTTGGTTTCTCTTTCTGAAATGCTGAACCTTTTTGCAGACCTGAATAGATCTTTTGCCGTTCAGCTTTGACCAAAAGGAGGACTAAAGGGGGTCAAACAGATGAAACGGCATCACAAAGAGCATCCATTGCACTTTATTTGTTGGTTAGCTACTTACAACTCTCCAAATTAAATGTTGTGAATTCTTCTCAGCCAGCAACCAAAATATTGGTTGAAATATTTAACACTGTATTCTGTCTCATTTGGGTAATTCTTCTTATTACTTTTTTTTTTTTTTTGTGTGGTCACTGAACATTATGCAGTTTGGCTTTTCACACCGTTGTTGCTGAAAATTGGCTTGAAAAAGTTATTAATCCCCTCTCTAGACCTTGGCATTACTCACTAAGACTGAAAAAAAAATCTCTGCATTAAAAATATTAGTTGAAAAATAGTTCAACTCCTTTTCATACAGCCCCTGGGTGCTTGGCAGGACAGTCTTGAGTTTAGCAAAATGGTGCAGGAAACCAGTGCTGCTGTGATTTGATACTTGCAGGCAAAGATTTGGGGAGTGTTTTGGTTTAGTTTGGTGGTGGTGGTGTTGTTTTTGTTTTTTTTTTTTAAATGACTCATTGGATTTGTTCAGTCAAGGATTTGACATGGAAAAGAAGAAGAAAATCCAACTGGACACGGTGGAAAGGCTCCGAGACCAGCTAAGAAGCAGGGACGCAGAAGTCCTTCTGCACAACACTGGTGGGGTGGGTAGCCTTCATGGGGAGGAGAAGACCAAACAGCCTGGCTGAAATGAGAAATTTAGGCAAAGCTAAGGTTTTTCCCCTCCAAAGGCAAGTCTGGCCTGAATTATTGTGAGCTTAGCTGGTTTACGTTAGACCCTCTAAGGACAACTGGGGGAATTTCCCTGCTGCAGCAGTTGATGCAACAACACCGAACAACTATCCTTCCTCAGTATAACAAGATTTGTGTCCCTTTAAAATGAAGCTAATATGAAGATTTTTTTAAGAAACCTACAAGGAGATGATGATCTGTGATGAATTTGATTTTTCTTAGATACCAACAACCCCATCCAATATATTTTTGGTTTATTAAAACATTCAGCCCAGCATTTGTTGAAAAAGCAAACAGTAACATAGGATTTTGGCCAGACTCTGCAGATCATTGTTTCATTTACAGTAAGACCCTGATTCAATTTTTTTTTTTTAAGAAGAGACATAGCATGTGGATTATGTGAGGCTTTTGGCAGGTTTTTCACAGCCTTTGTTTAAACTTTGCTGAAATACCGTGCCGTAATGTGATGTCAAGGTTGCCTGATGGATCGAGCAGACGTGGAGTCCTGTGCAAGCACTGTGCATATCACAGGTCCTCTACAGAAATTGTAGAGGATTGTATAAAACTGGAGAAAACTTTTGTGTTTCGGGGGAAAAGCCTGGAAAGGCTCATTTGTGGGCTTATTAACAAGAGCAATCTATTAGAAATGATCTAGAGTTGGTTGACCTTGAGAGACTTTTTTTTTTTTTTCCATTAGAAACATTTCAGTTGTGTACATTTACTAATACTGGAAATTATTTCTCTGGATGGAGCACTAAGGAAGGCAAATTCTGCCTTTGCTCAATGGAGCAGTTTTATATTTAGTTTTTAGGCTTAGGTAACTAGCATCAACACAAATAAAGGTAAATATAAGTTATCAAGTGTCCTAAATTAGTTCTGCCAGCTGTCTTTTTGCATTGATGATGTTAGCTTTTGGAACTAATGTCTACCTCCACGGGATATTTATATGCTCAAGTTCTTTTTCTACTTAAAAATTGTCTTCAGCTTCCCAGAGGGATCCCACAGACCTTGTGCTCCTCAGGTGATAAACATCTTGGAAAGTAATTGGGGAGCAAAAGGGAGGTGAGGATTACGAGGTAGCCAGTGCTTGCATCCAGCCTTCTCTTCTGGATCCATTTTCCAGATGAAGTTTTCGGGATCGTGGAAGGTTTGGGTTGGAAGGGGCCTCCAAAGTTCATCTCATTGGATCCCTGCAACGAGCAGGGACATCTTCGCCTTCATCGGATGCGAATCTCCGAGCCGGAACTCGAGTTAGATAACTCTCAGGTTGTTTGAAAGAAGGTCTGAAGAAAAGGTTCAGATCTTTTTTCAGGAAAAACTGATAGAAATCTGAGTTTATTTTCTGTTACTCCATACCAGGTAGCTTTTGAACGAGCACTCAACACTGTAATCCCTTTCTCAAATATGGGAGGAAAGACAAAAAGCAATGTTTTCTTGCTCTCGAGTTGGTGTCCTGGTTTCGGCTGGGATAGAGTTAATTTTCTTCATAGAAGCTAGCATAGTGCTATGTTTTGGATTTAGTGCTAGAAGAATGTTGACGACACACTGATGTTTTTAGTTGTTGCCAAGTAGTGCTCAGACTACTCAAGGACTTTTTGAGCTTCTCCTACTTGGCCAGGTGCATAACAAGCTGGGAGGGAGCACAGCTAGGACAGCTAACCCAAACTGACCAAAGAGCTATTCCATATCATATAATGTCATGCTCGGGGGGTGTGTGTGTGTGTGTGTTAATTGGTCGGTTGTGGGGAGAGTGATTGCGGCTCGGGGATTGATCGCGGCTTGGAGAGTGATCGCTGCTCAGGAACTGATCGTGGCTCGGGGAGTGATCACTGCTCGGGACGGGCTGGGCATCGGTCAGCGGGTGGTGAGCAATTGCATTGTGCATCA
>NW_009260435.1:978023-986535 GCF_000687185.1 Egretta garzetta | reverse complement strand
GCTTAGTTGCCAGCCGGGTTAAACCACGACAGTTGGAAATGGCTCATTTTTCTTCAGCTGCTATAACATAATACCCCAGCATTACTGGAGAAGCAATCTCTGCCTGCCTTGGCTCCAGCCCAGGCCTTGTGGGAGCCCGCTGTCTGTCTGCTCCCCACCACGCTCTGCTGACGTTTATAGCCGTGGCAGCGTTGCTGGTCATCCTTCATTGGGTTTTAGAGCTCTAGTCATCCAGTCCTCTCAGCATTGGTTCAACTTGCATGTGGCAGTGAAGTCTTAAATCTGTATTTCGTCCCTGTAATTAAGACAAACTCCTACAAACCATGTGGCTTTTTTTTAAGAGGGAGAGCAGGACTTGCCCTTTAGCACCAGAAGGCAAAAATTCATAAAATGTAACTTAGAAGGGCACAAAATAAAGAAATAAGTTGTGTTCTCCTCTTTGCTAATGTGTGAGGATGATTTTTGTCTCTTATTTTAGTGTTACACGCTTACTGGAGGAGGAAGCATAGGATGTACACGATGGGGAAGCTGCAAGTGTCTCCATGCACCAGGTGTCCTTAGTCATCAGCATGCGCTGAGTTTGTCTTTAGAAAACTCCTATGGCTTCTTGTTGGCATGAGGAGTCAGCTACCTTCGAGCTGTGACCTTAAATGAAAATTAGGATAATTTGGCTGTACTTGAGGTGTTGGCTCTCAGAGGTGATTAAGCAATCAAGATCAAGCTCCACTGGGTGGTAATTTCAGGCAGAGACCCAGGGAGACGCACAGATTACGTTCCCATTCTTGCCAAGTAGGTTTTTGTACAAGAAGATGGTTTGATGCAATCCTGCAATGGGGTGAAGATGAAGATAGATGATGAGAATGGAGATGAAGGATGCGCATCTGCGGGACTCATCCATCAGGAGAGCAGAGGAAGAAGGAAACCAGGGTGAACATTAGATGGGGATGGTGAGGGATGGGGCCAGTAGCTGTTTAAACCATTTAAAACCCCTGTGTTTGCTGACAAATCTGGGACTTGGAAGCATTTAGGTTGTTTAGGAATATTAAGTTGGGCTGTTTTGATTAGTAGCCAGCTGATACCCCTCTACCTTGTTGCCTTTGATAATTAAAAAAAGCCAGTGTGCCAGCTGCGGGTTCACAGCATCCCTGAAGTGGGACAATGGATGGTGTAAAATTCACTTTTTTTCCAAGCTGTGCAATTGAGGGAGGGCAGCCGACAGTCCCGCAGTCGCAAGATGCTGGAAAAGCGTTCGCATTTTGCTTGCAGAGCTGAAATTTTTAAAAATCGCCATTTTGCTGAACATAGAGGAACAGAAACCAAATGTGAAAACTTGCTGTGGATTTCTAGATGAACCAGAGGATTTTTTTTTTCCCCGCTTGACTTTGAAAGATAAAATCAGGTCGTAGGAACTGGGGGCTCTAGAGTATTACTGAAAACTAATGAAACCTCAAGGTCAACACCTCAAGTTGTTGACATTCGAATTCCAATGACATAGACCTTTCTGGTAGGTGAAGGTCATATACAGGTGACTTGATGTTTTCTGCTTTCCATATCACAGCAACAATTTCTTGTTAGTGGGTGTTGCAGGAAAAGTCAGTTATATAAAAATGCACTGGAGTTTATCAGGGAGACTTGCATCCCATGACAATATTTTTGGTAGAAGGTATTTTTTTGTGCAGAACAGCATCATTATCACCATGGTTTGTGAGATTTCTTAAGTTCCACTGGCTTGTTTGCATTGCTCTTCATACTAATTACTGGATTAAATCAATAAGTCAAGGTACATAAACCACTAAGTTTCCCATCATCCACCTCAAATTGTAAATAGTTTACCTGGGATAAAAATACAGCCTTACATGGCTTTAGAAATGTGGATTTGGTGCTTCTAGTCTTCATCAGGGGTGTTCTGAGCAGGTCTGGTGTCTGCAGGGAGTCCTTCAGTTAGGATAAGCACCTCATATAGACTTCAGCGTGGCTTCTTAAGCAACAACATCTCCGTATCAATCCATAGGTCCTAACTCTGGGCTCAAAGATTTTCACACAGACACAATTTCTTTTTTGATGTTGAAATTTAGCAAAGAGCAGTCAATGACTCCAAGTATTTAGGTCTAACTTATACATAAGCATATTGCCATCTGTTCTGGTAGAGAGGGCATGTGTCTGAATTTTTCCAGGGGATATTGAAATAAGAGGGACTTGAAACTGGCTGGAAGAGGCTTTCTCCCAACAATTTGTGGCAGGTACTGCTTAATTTGTCGGCACCCTTTACCGATTTGCCAAAGTGTCTGCATTTACACAACTGTGCGGGGTTTTTTTTCTGCAAACTTGTTTCTGTTATGGCTAATTAGAGATCGTTGCCTCCCTGGGAACCGGTGTCTTTAAGGAGTGAATATCAGGTGCGAATAGCAGAGTAAATATCAGGTGCTTTTCAAAAGGTTTCTTCCTCCTCCTAAATCCTCCCCACCCTGAAAAACACCAACTCCCCCCCTCCACTTGGATATCTCTTAAACTAATGACACTATTTGGCTTATTTGTAGGGTAATTAGTATGATGTCGTCTTGATAACACTAGAAAGTTGACTTCTTTTGCCAACAAAAAATGTGGGAGGGAGGACCTGCACTGGGAAGGAAGGAAACCCATGTGAAATCGCTGGTAATGCAATGACTGAATGTGGAAAATCAGGTTCCCTTGAATACAGTGGTGTCTGATTTCTGATGCTGGGTTTATGTGCTGAGTTGTCTCCTCCCAATGGCTAGCTTATTCTTATGCATTGAACGTTAACTCTCCAAGGGCTGGCAAAAGCAGTTTTAAATATTTTTAAATTTATGGAAATGTTTCCACATATAAATTTTAATTTAAAAAATATTTTTAAAAATGTATTCCTAGAATAATAATTAACATCAAGATTTTTGTTTTAGGTGAAAGAAGAGATGCTGTTTGAGGCCCTTGTTACCAGAAAGACAGTGACAGTAGGAGAGAAGCTGATCTTGCCGTACAAACTAGCAGAGGTCTGTACATAATGTTTATTATTAAAAGGGCAACTCTTGGGATGGTTTTTCAATGCTTTGAGACGTACACTCAGCTCTGGTAGAGTTCCAGGTTTTATTTATTCATGTAAAAATAATGTAGGAGAAGCTAATGTGTATGAATCTAGAAAATGATTGACTTTACCTTCTACACTGTTCTTGGAAAGCAGGTTTGCACTTAATTCTGTGATAGTCTTTAACTGTTTTAATGACTTCGGGCTGTGTAAGTGTTCTCCAAAGCAGGATTGTGCGTTGCTGAGTGTATATGATACAAGTAGTAGTCTTCATACGTCGTTACTTAAACTGTAGCACTGATTCATCCCACAGCAGAGTGGTGACCTAAGACCTCCAGGAAATTTTTGGTGGGTCCTAAGTGCCTACGTTAGTCGTGGTTCTTGCATGGAAGGAGCTGGAGATCCTCTGTAGGAGATTCCCATTATTTTTTCTTCAGACCTCTCACAACCTGGGTCCTTGCGCGATGCTTTGGAGCAGCCACAATTCAATCAACCGCTCTCAAACTTGAGTGTACTCTGTGCTGCTGCTAACTGGTGGGGCTGGCACTGCATGAAATGTTTAACTTCTCTATTATGGTCTGTCTCAGGATTACAATGTCAGCAAACACGGTTTTTTTTTCCTAAATGTGTGGTTTCCAGGAATTTTTAATTATATTCTGTGGCCAGTAAACAGAAACACCTCTGTTTTATTCTTATATTCTCCTAAGTACATAAGGTCTCTTCTGCTGCAATCCTTGTTTTGCCTGTTTCTGCACCTTGTGTTCTTGCATCCCCCCCAGTTTAAGAACATTGAGCGTGTCATCACACCACGCTCGGTCCCTTGCTTCCCCTTTGTTGCTATATGGTTGTATGAGAATTTGCAACATCTTGAGTAATGTCTCTGAGAGCAGTCTGTTGTGTCACAAATGAGTCACCATGTGATGTATTGTCATTAGGGTCAGCTGTAGATATTTTGATTCCTTTTTTTTTTTTCATTAAAAAAAAAAATAATCTTTTCTCCCCTTTTGAGATTGTGTGTTTAAGTTCAGCAACTGTTACTGAGCTCTAATCTTTAAAAGTTACGTGTTGCCTTTGTGCAAGGCTTGGATGTCTCCTAACAAAGGACACTCAAAGGCTCTTACTGTGTCTTAGGGATGGACTTAGAATGGATGTGGTATTTGCACTTTTTTCCCTGCGTCTTGGACACAGACTTAAGAAATTGCTAGAAAAGTTTAAAATGTAACTATAACCACCCTTCTGCTGGAGCTTGCTTCCTTGCAGCTGTGATGTTACAGCAACATGCAGCAATGTGCCGTCAACCACCTTGCTGCAAAACTTGGCAGTTTGGATTAAACTGTTTTTTTCTAATATCTCAACCTGGGCCACCACGTTTTATATTGAAACAGGTTGAAACAGTCATGCTCCTTCCACTGAGATTAAAGAGCCCCTCTTGCTACCTAAAACGGCTGAGCATGAATTTCTCAAGTGCCTTCCAAAATGTTTTTGGTGATGTCTCTGCTCACGAATCTTGGGTATTCACTTATAAAGGTTTTTCACCAATATCTAGTACAAGAAAGGAAAGATCAGGCTGTGGTGACTGTGGGGGAGGGCGAAGGAGCACAAGGCTCTGGTGGGAAAGGTTGGTGTAATCTCCATGACAAAATCATTTTGTAAGAAGCCATGAACTGTCTTAAGAAAAGATAGGCACCAACTGTGCTTTTTATTCACTGTCCTTACAACATTAGCATCCTGACCGCCAAACTTTATCCGACAGTGACACCTTGGGTAGCACTACCGACTTGCTCACACTCGACATACTAGAGCAGAATTTGAGATGCTCTAACTGAAACCTCACCATGATAAGAGGTCTTCTGGTCTTCCTCTGGCTTGGGGAGTAGGAGAGGTGACTTAGATTCAGATCCATCTGAATCAGGAAGGAGGAGTAGGATTCATTTGACATTTGGGGACTTTACAAAGAATACTGATGTCTGATAACCCCACTCATGACTAATCAGACTGTTGGCAACCAACGGGCTGGTTGTTCTTCTCACATGTTTTACAAAAGAGCATTATAGTTGGCTCAAATGGATGGAGAGATTGAGGCTTTGAGGCTTTTCAGACATGACTCTCTGACCATGACTCCTATAACTCATAGGCAGCTGCCTTTCCTGTTAGAGCGATGATGTATGTAGCAGCTACTTCATTTTTCAGATGCTGAAATGCTTGATGTTTTTTGCACAGCTTGTTGATATGCTTAAAGTTTCAGAGGAGTTTGTCTGGAAAAGACCATGCTTGCAGTGGCTCTCAAAAAAGATTGTAAAAATGGCATTTTGGCATGTGCTTGCTTTTTTTACACCATCAAGAGCAGCAGCTTGGATCTACCGAGTGCCTTCCAAGGCTTTCAACAATTTTATGTAGGCAGTCTGCACAGTGTAGCAGTTATTAAATGAGCAAAAACTTGGCTAAAGAAGGAATTTTAAGAAATTTTATTTGTTTCTGAAACCTGTTGTGTAAACTGTGAGCGGAAATAGTAAATTATTGGGCTCTACGGGTGAAGTGGGAGTAAGTAGCATTGGGCTTCTACCTCCAACATGACTGACGAGAGTTTGTTGTTGAGGAGATTGGGTGTCTCCTGATAGAGCTGGGTTTTTTGGTTGTCTTCTACCTCTTTATAAATTTTGGGTTATTAGCAAGGAGTTAGAATTACGGAGCTTTAATTTGAAATAAACATTCTTACATAAAAAGCCTTGAGATCTTACATTTGGGATGGGTTCTTAAGCTTTGATGAGGTTCCTATGTGCATCTACTCCATGGTGAAGTGACACATATCATATTTAGTAGAGGTGGCTGGACTTGCCTGTAGGGGTTCAGGTGTTGTTTCACATTTTGTGCTCTGCGCAGCTGCTGACGTTTGCTGATCCCTTCCATCAAACAGGTTTGGAATACATGTGGATGACAACTTGATGTAGAAATACTTTCCATGCAATGGCTAATGCTAACATGATCATTCTGTGATGACAGCCTTGTTCCTGTGAGATCTGTAACCTTGGTCCTGCTGCAACAACTGTCACCCCCCCTTAAGAGTCTTGAATGGGCAGACAAGATGGTGGCTTGGAGTAATCCTTTCCTTTGGAGGTTTGGAGCTATCAGAGCTGAGACTGGACTTTATCGTACCAAGTCAAGCCTCTTCCATTTTCCTGAGCTGTAGCCCCATAAGTGCACAGAGTGGATGACTCTGTTGGATTTGCAGCGATGCCGCGTTCCTCTCCATTGGCATGCTTGCTCACTGCGGTGTTATTGTATGCGGATTAGAAACACTGTCCTGTGGTTTGGGGCGCTTTTTTTTTTCTTTGAACAGTGGTTTGAGTGCTTGGCAACTCCTCATTTGAAACATCCTTCTTCATGACACTTACAAATTTAAATCAGGCTCTCCTCCTGGGTTTGTGCTGTTCATCTTTGCAGTACTTTATGTAAAACTAGATATTTTATTCTGGCACATTTTGGTGCTTGGGTAAAAGGTACTGCAAAATGGGGGACAACTTGCAGATGGACATCCCAGCAGCCTGAAGCCTACGGTGTTGGAGTGAGCTGCAATTAGCAACGATCTCCTCTCTGTTTATTCATATTATACTCTTTACTTATGACTTTTCTTGATGGCTTTGCTCCCATGAGTTGTGTTGGGCTTTGCACCCATCAGTTGCGTGCCATTTTTAAGTTAGGCAGATATGTTGGCTTTGTCAGCTCTGTGTTTCTTTTCATAAGTGAAGACTTTTTGAGTCTTGCCCGCGTACAACTGTTCTGCTGGATGACCTTAGAGGATCTAAATCGGGTTAATGGGTTAAAATGTTGTATTGAAGTCCAACAAGAAGGTTGGACTCCAACAAAGCAGAAGTGCTGCCTCCTGCATACCAGCAGTTGCCAGTGTCGTCACCTTCAGCCGAGCAAGTTCTTCCCAGCATGTACAGATTTTATTTTACTTTATTTCACCCAGGAAGGTACAAGATGTGTGATAGCAGCACCTGCTTGAGCAGGGCCATAGCCAGGAACAGATAAACTGTTGTGAACTGAGCTCCCATTTCGAGGTGTGCTCTGCTGTTTCTCGGTGTGTAGGCAGTGCCTGTCCTCAGGGAATTAGAAAGATTACAGAATGAGCATCTGGTTCTTCAGAAAGACCCTGCAAAGTGTAATGTGCTGTTGGGTTTTTCTGATCATTCAGTAAACTGTGGTGTATGGTTAAGAGGTTCTGTCTGACCACAGTATTAACATTTGAGTACGGCCCCGTGTCGCTGGAGCTGCTGGTATTTCTGAAATTAAGGGAGAGACAGTCAAGGAGAGCGCTGGTTTTGAAGGAAAAAATAACACAGCTTTGTAGTTGCAACCTCTCCTTGCTGTGGCACCAACGGCAAACATGGGCTTGATTGTAGACCCCATGCATCTGCAGCCCTGCGGGGAGAGCTGCCTGTCCGCTCTCCATCTGTGTCTCCAGTGCTTGTTGAAATTTAAATGAGCAAAGACACCACATCCATAAACAATGCTTATATTTACCTCTGGCAGCTGCCTCTTATCTTCAGAGCCATGCTGGCTTGTCTGCCACAGAGCTGCTTCCTGGAACCATTCATTTTTCCTGTTATAGTAGCTGGATGGTATTTTAATGCAGTGTTTGAAATGACTGCGTAATTTGGTCTAGCGCTAAGGTTTAGAAGCTTTATGCCATAGATAAACTTAGAAAAAAAGGCTGCACGGACATGAAAGGCTGCAGTTGTGTTCAGAGATCTTGGTTTGTTGTCCAAAACAGCTGCCAATGTGTTTATCAGGAGTGAGATGGTGTATTAATGGAGCTAGCAGCAGTTAGTGGATTTCCAGAGAAATTACGGTGTGTGTGTGCAGCGTGAGGGCGGTATTTGGTAAGGGCGAGCTGGCCAAGTCCATTTCATTTAGCAAATAAAATGTGGTGGTAAGGACCCTTTGAAAAGAGAAGATTTGACTGTGGGAGCAAGAGAGCCCTCAGTGGTGTTTGGGATGATTAGAGTGATTCAGGTCTGTCTTGAACGTTGGGCATCTCTCTGCAGCCACGGTATTCTTAGAATAGAATAGAATCATTAAGGTTGGAAAAGACCTCCAAGATCATCAAGTCCAACTATCAACCCAACACCCCAATGCTACTAAACCATGGCCCGAAGTGCCACGTCTGCACGTTTTTTGAACACCTCCAGCGATGGGGACTCCACCACCTCCCTGGGCAGTCTGTTCCAATGCTTGACTGCTCTTTCAGTAAAGAAATTTTTCCTAATATCCAATCAAAACCTCCCCTGGTGCAGCTTGAGGCCATTTCCCCTCATCCCATTGCCTGTTATCTGGGAGCAGAGATGACCACCCCCCTGCCTCCCCCCTCCTGTCAGGCAGTTGTAGGGAGCGATAAGGTCTCCCCTCAGCCTCCTCCAGGCTCAACACCCCCAGCTCCCCCAGCTGCTCCCCAGCAGCCTGGGGCTCCAC
>NW_009260435.1:973150-977828 GCF_000687185.1 Egretta garzetta | reverse complement strand
GCCCTTGGCCTTGTTGAACCTCACCCAGATGGCCTGGGCCCATGGATCCAGCCTGGCCAGGTCCCTCTGCAGAGCCCCCCTCCCCTCCAGCAGATCCATACTCCCACCCAGCTTGGTGTCACCTGCAAACTGACTGAGAGTGCCCTCGATCCCCTCGTCCAGATCATTGATTAAGATGTTAAACACAACTGGGCCCAGTGCTGAGCCCTGGGGGGACACCACTCATGACTGGCCATCAACTGGATTTAACCCCGTTGACCACAACTCTCTGGGCTCGGCCATCCGGTCAGTTTTTTATCCAGCGAAGAGCATACCTGTCTAAGCCATGAGCCACCGGCTTCTCTAAGAGAATTCTGTGGGAGACAGTGCCAGAGGCTTTGCTAAAGTCCAGGTAGACACCATCCATGGCCTGTCCCTCATCCAGCGGGCAGGTCACCTGGTCGTAGAAGGAGATCAGGTTGGTCAAGCAGTTCTTCCTAAAAAGATAAAATACATCAGGCACATAGATGAACTAGGGAAAAATGGGATTTTAACTTTAACAGACTAATAACGCATTCCTGGGGGTTGCTGTTGTCCTTCCCCAAGTGCCCTTCAACTCCAGACTTTCAGGATTTTTTTCATATACTCTTGTTTTTGCAGTCGTCCTACTGAGGTAGGAAAGTTTCATAAACCACAATTCGGGTATTTAAAAGAAAAAAACCCAGATGCACTAAATATTAAGTTGCTTGACTGATGTTTCGTAGGAAACATGAAGAAGCAGAGCACTTTAATCAAGGCTTTGTGGAGAACTTGGGATCAAGAGAAAGATTTTTAACAACCCCCGCTTGTAATCTGAGCATCATTTTAAGCTTAATCTGTGCAACGAATTGCCCTTCTGGGCCACGTCTGTCTTCCTACTTCTATCTAAAAAATTCAAAGAATTTTTTTTCCATCTCAGCTTACTGCAGGGCTCCAGGGCCATTAGTTTATGCCTTGACAGTCATATACCTCTCTCAAAATCCCTTCACCATCTTGACTTGTGGTTGTCACTCTTCCTTTCCATCATGCCGGAGATGAGCCCTGTGTATGACCTCCTCAACCATCCCCACCTTGTATCCATCCCATTTGTTCTGCCTATCAGGCTGGCGTCTGTCACCCACTTTTCTGTTTGTCACCCATCTTGGCATTTTTTTCCCTGTGTTCTTCATCAGATGAGGAAAAACTCGTTATCGAAGTAAATACATCTGTTAGTGAATCCTCTTTTACATCTCTCCAGAAAACACATTTTTCCATGATGCTTTCAATTTATTTAGTTCTGTTGGCATTTCTTAAGCAAATGACTTTGCAGAAAGATCTTGTTTTAATAGATCTTTATAATTTTCAGCCAGTTTTGCCCAAGGATGTTTTACCCCTAAGGGTTAGTTAATGAATTAATTAATTCACAATATTGGAAGAAGTCTGATGTGAAATTGCCCAACAGGAGGGAAATAAAAGATGCAAGACAATTTGGGCAACAAGTGACCTGATCCTTCCCTTCCTTTGATTTTGGAAAGCTGTTAGGAGCTGGGTGTTTGATGTGATGAGAGTCACTGTAAATGTGTCTTGTATTTAACTTAATGGGTATTTGTAACTGTAAGTGGAAAACGGCCATCTCAAAAACCAGAGGAACTGGAAGGGACTGAGTTTTGTGTGTCTAGGGAGGTCCCTGCGAGCAGATGTTGTGGAACACAAAAAAACCCCTGGGTATGTTATTTTACAATATACCACAATATATTGTGATAGCAAGATTTGGGATGATAATGTATATTTTTTTTTAAGTCCCTCTGCATTGCCCTAAACATCCCTAGTTCTTGGGTCTGCAAAAACTCTATGTAATGCCAAGATATTTTGACATTTTTTATTTGCCAGCTTTTATAGGATGTAATGTGCTGTCATATCTTTGTTTAACTGACTCTATGCTATTTAGCAAAGGAGCAGTCCGTGCAGGTGGTTATGTGGCCACGGAAGGACAGCATTGAACTGTTCTGTGGCAGTGTGCAGGGCACCCAAATTGCAACTGAATCTGTGAAATGCTTTTTATTCTGCATAAATGTGTGCAGCTGAAGTTCCATGTGAAATCATCTAACGATTAGTTAGAAAAGCGCTTATGCAGTTCAGGTCAGATTTGCTGAGCAGAATATTCAGTCTTCTGAAAATCCACTATATGCAGAGAAAAGCAGAGGGTTAATAATGATTGAACTGTGATTTTGGTGTGATAGTGAAGCAGGAGAGGACAGCCCAGGTCTTCTGCCTGCCTTTGCCAAGGGCTGTGCAGCCTTGCTCCGTCCTTCCATTGTCTCAGATGTTTGTCATCCCTGGGTCTGTGCTGGCGCCAGTATCCCACCTAGCTAAATCTTTGGAGTGGAAGGAGAGTTGGGTTTGTGTCTTTTTGCTAAGTTCAGTAAACACCAGCATTGTGTGGAGGAAAGGGGGAGTGAAGGGAACCCTTGCAGTGGGACAGGCACATCTCTCCCTTCTGGTGGCACAATGCCATTAGGTTTGGGGGAGTTTTTCATGTCATGAAGTGTCACTTCACCCTGACCTTCTTCCCTGGGATGAAATTCTTGCTGATGAACAAGCCCGTTCGTGAGTAACCATAACAAGATGGTTATTTTGGATGATAAAGCGTGCTGTTAGCGGGTTGAGCTTGGGGAGAACACTTAATTTTCAGCACGGTAAGGGTTAATTGGCAGAGACACAAGATAGACAAGCAGAGCAGACCTTAATGAGAGGAAAAAAGTATTTCATTATGGCAAAGAGCTGAGCAAGGTTTCATTAGCTTATGTACTAGTAGTGGTAACATCTAATGCCTTTTTCAGACCATTATAAAGAGCAAAGGGATGGAGTTCCAGAGCCAAATGGCATAACATTACCTAAGATGTTAAAAACCAAACCAAACCAAACCAAAACCAAAAAACAAAGGAAAAGATCATAGTTGCAACTCATCATCAGCATTTAACTGACTGAAAATATTAGAGGAGAAAAAGTGGGAAGCAGACAAAATAATTAATAGTGTGAAGAAAGTGGAATGAAAATTCTCAGTACTGAAGTATGAGGATAAGGGACACTTAATGGAATAGAAAGTAGCAAAACTGCTGGAAGCACCTACTTAGACCAAAGCCTATTAGCCTAGGAGACTCCTTGTCACCACAGGTTATTAGCATCAGGAGCTTAGCAGGATCCCTTTGAAGATCTGGCACATTGATGAGTGTATTCAGAATTAACAGAAAAATATTAATAGAATAAACCTGAAACCCCACAAAGCTTTAAAGAGCCAAGCAAAGTGTCTCTCCTTCAGGACATGAGGGCAACCTGTCAGCGTTGAACTTCAAAAGAAACTTTTTCATGGCATTAGGGTTCTCATTTTTCCCTTCAAAATGCAGGGAACAGCTGTGCTTGGTGACAGAATATGGATTAGATGAGACTGGTGGTTTTATTGGGCTGGTGTCCTGCATGTATTTGTTCACGGGATGCAGCATCCTTCCTTTATTAGGAAAACACAGTCCCTCAACATAGGTTTTGGGCGGTTTTTTTAACCTGTTTCAATTACTTTTTCACATGATTATATGCCCTAACGTTTTCACGAAGCAGTGGGTGGGCAGAGGTCGTCTCTATGAGGACCTCTCAAACCTGTGGAACTTCATCGTTGACAACATACATCTGAACGTCCTGGGCACCCAGCGCTCATGTGCAATAATGTTATGGTTACTCTTCTCCTCTGTGCCACTATGGAAATTCTTGTGTGTTAGGCACGTTCATACTATTTATTTGGTACTAATATCTGGGGGTGGGGGGGAAGGAAGACTCTCAGACCTCAAGATTTCTGAGTAGATTCCAAAATAAGGACTTTAAGAAGGGAAATGCTGACTTTCCATGGACTACTCTGCCCATAATCAACGTCCTTGCTCCACCTGACCTTTCTGTCATCAAATCCATTCTTGACTCTTTAAAGGCTTCTTTGAATTACATCTGATTACTGAAAAGATGCTTTCATTTCTTAAATTTAGGCTAAACTCACGTGAAAAGTTTTATAAGAAGGGAAACGAGCAATTCCTGGATGAGCAAGTCATCTCTTCCCACACAGGATGTCATTTTGGTACAGTTGCTTGGAATGTGGGTTTTTTTCTATATCATTTTAATCTGAATAAATTTAGATTGATTTCTTCTCAGCCTAAGGCTGTTTATCAACACTTGACGTAGGAGGAGGTGTAGAAGCTCCATGGCTGGACAGGGTCTGCTGCACAGATTTTTGCCTCTACAGCTGTAGCAGCCAAGGTATGATGAGAAATAATTTCTGTTTGAGGAAACTTGCCAAAAAGAAAAAAAAGCGCCTTTAGTGAAGGTGATGATACCCTGGCAGAACAAGTTTTTCTACGATGGCGTCTTCTGTCTGGGAAGGGCCAGCAGAAAGGCAGGATTTGGCTTATAAAAGCTCAAGTGCTCTTTTTGGTGATGCATTGGATGTCACAGTAGGAATGCTGCTACACTGTGCCCCTAAAGTGCTGAGCAAATTTCCCTAAACGTAGCCTTGGGTCAGGTCACACATCTACTTCTTGTGCCACTAAGTGGCCTATTAATTTGTTTATGTACTTGTTTCACTGTGAAAATGCGGACTGGATGGGATCTCAGTTCATGCACATAGGTGGATGAAAACACTTTT
>NW_009260435.1:962452-972826 GCF_000687185.1 Egretta garzetta | reverse complement strand
TTTTTTTTTTTTTTTTTTTTTTTTGGAAAAAAGTGTTTGAAACCTTTGCTGTCAGCAGATCCTTCCAATCTGGTTGCCTGGTGACTCTGTTCTTCTGCAGTTCTTTCTGGTGGGCTCATGATTGCTCTACGTGAGCACCTTCCAGTAGGGGTGTTCAGTGCCATCTTTTCCTTCACGGGGAGAAGCAAGAACCACAGACTTGTTTTCTAGAAAAGCTCTATTTCAGGAAGAGAGGTAGGGTTTTTGTTTCTTTTGATTTGTTACAGATTACATTCTCTAACCACGCTATCCAAATCAGAGGGCTGCAGGCTTTGACTGAAATATTTTTAGGAGGATGACTCTTGTAATCGCATGGCTCTCACAGTTGAGAAAATCGCTAATGAGATTTTTGTTGGTTTAGCTTTGGTTTGACTGTAACCTGGGTGCTTTTTTCTGAAAAGCATGACCACAGCATATTATAGCTCTTCAGCTACGATATGATGATATTAAGGACGGGGACTTGCAAAACACTGCTAAAAATAAATAGCAGGCAGGCTCCAGTCTGTGATGGGGATGACAGGTCTCCCGTCTGGCCTCCTCCAAGTCGTGCCTACCACCAGCTGAGATAGATACAATAGGTGGGTTCTCAACACCCACAGAAGATGATGTTCTCATTTCCTATTTTCCACTTCATTTTTCCCTATTAATGTCCATCTAACAATGGGAGGATGAGTAAGGAGGGGGAAGATTGCAGGAGCATGCTGACACTTCCCGTGTTATCCCTCAGGAGCTGTGTTAGCCCAGGAACTGTGTGAGCCATTTCAGTGGGAATGTATATAAGGTAGGGAGCAGTGTAAGGATGAACGTGTTAACCCATGATAAAAAGAGTGCAATGACGTTAAAAATGTTTTTAATAATATTCTTTTTTTAAATTATTAACAACAAAGTCTGGGTTTCTTATTTCCTAGAGTAGCGGAAATGGGAGCTCTGAAGGACTTTCTTGTCAATCTGATGCTATATCGATGCAGGAAGATTGTCTCACTGGACAAATCCATTGATTTGACTTCTCTCGTTGTGGTTGGGATTTCTTCAGAAGAGTGTCGGCATAGTTTGGCAGAGCCCCTAAAAATACCTCTGAGTAATACAGACTGGCAGGTTGGAGACGGACCTTTGTCCAAGGAAGGTGATCGTGGAAGGTGCTGGGGATACTGGTCCAAGGAAGGTGATCATGGAGGTACTGGGGATACTGGTCCAAGGAAGGTGATCATGGAAGGTACTGAGAAATTGATACAAGAGAAGGGAGAGCACACGAAGAATAGAATTCAAAAAGATGTTTGATATATAAAATCAGAAACTAGTACCAAAAAAACATCTCTGAATCTGAGAACTTTATAGCTGGTTTAGTGGAAAAATTCTTCCATGCCTTCTTACTTCAGTGCTGTATTGAGGAATAACTTGGTATCGTATGGTAATGACATTCCAGTCTATTTTTTTTCTCATTGTAAAATCCACCCGTAAGTTCTGGAAAACATCATTGACACTTGCATCTCTTGGATAAAAATCCATTGGCAGGACACCCCACTGCCTCCTGGCTCCGGGGTGATAGTGGAGGTTTTCTGCCGGGACGTGGCGGTCAGCCAGAAAGGCAGGAGCCAGCAGTTGTGGGTAGTGCAGGGCTTAGAGCGGGTATTTTGGGGGTATGTTTTTTGCAGGTACATTCATAGAAATAAAAGATAAAAATGAGCCTTTGCAGGAAAAGTTTATAGCATTTTTAAATTAACTTTTCCTTTTTGTAATTAGGCTCCTCTTGCTTTTGTCAATCCTCTTCTTCCAATGATGCTTTTAAAGGTAATTTTCCTCCTCCTTAATCAAACATAAAAATCATAAAAAAACCCAAACCTTTTGCAGGCTGGAGCCAGCATGATGCGTTAATGATTCGAGTTCTCTTAGGAAAGGCAAACATGAGAATGACAGAATTTTAATATGATGCTAAGATAAAATACGAGCATGGAAAATGACATCATTCTTATCCAGCCCGAGTATGATATAATACTCCTCGATGCCAAGATAGGGATTAAGCTAGAGTCTGATATCCTGCAAGAGTACTTTCCTCTGGGTGTTAAGCCTCTGAGAAAAAAAAAAAAAAAGCTAAGCCTGCCTGTCTCAGCCTATGTCCCGTGACCCAAAGGGGAGCCACAAAAGCTGCTTAATCTATCTCCCGTTGCAGGACATGGCTGTGAATGTAAACCAGATGCACGATGTATTCGGTAATAAATAGAAAGCAAGCAGAACAGCAGGAAACCATAATTCTCTGTGCACACACACATGTGACTTGGGACCCACTGAATAGGCTGAACCTGATGTGAGATAAGAGTGAGACACTAAAACCTGCGTTTGGACAAAAAGAGGGCTGTAGACCTTGCCTAATTCCATCAACTTACAGTTTTGCATCTATTTTTCAAGCCCAGAAATATCAGTGGCTTCGGTGATGAGCCGTAGACAGGCTGCGATGTGCCAGCAGGTGTTGCATGCAGTGCTACTATACTTCATCGCCATCCTCCTCATTTTCGGCTCCTTCCCAAATTTAGGTCTCTTTCACAGCCGTGTGTCTCTCCCTTCCTTAGATGTTGCTCCATCTTAGAACAGGAGTGACAGACCCAACAAGCCATCCATGTCCATGCAAATACAAACCCACGTTGAATCCACCTTATGCATGGTTTTTTGCCCCAGCCCTCACAGAGCAGTAACAGCATCAGAGATAAAAACTGGTTATTAATATCATTTTAGTACATGGGGTAGCTACTTCTCTGACACTTAACGCTCTTATTAGTAGCTGGCACCCCTAGGCCCTATTAAAATAAATTCATTTTTTGAGTCTGTTTTATTTAATCATGTCATTTATGATTGCTGCAGAGATCATCACCACCTAGGTGCCTATGTGCGCTGTTTTCAATTGACTGCAGGCCCAAGAGAACAGAGCCTCAGCTTCTATTCCTGTTCATTAGGCCCCTTTATGAGATACAAATCAAGTCCATTAGCAGAGCCTGAATTGCTCTTGGTTTTCCTTATTCTAATCTCAGATAAGTCATGTCCCTGGCAGTAGTATAGCTCTTCACACTGGCTAAGCATTGCTAATATTCTTTTTTAAAAAATAGAGATAAATGTGGATTTTTTTTAGAATAGAAACTGATTTTTTTCATCATTTACTCATGCATGCAATGTAATTATTGTTGAATAGATTGAGACAAATAAGAAAACAAATACGCTTTTTTTTCTGTGGTTCTCCCCTCCCCCCATTTGAAAATTACTTCTGTCGCCCAAATCCACAGAAGTGATTGAAGGAGGGAGGCATCATCAGAAAATATTAGGTAAATACCACGGGCAAAATTCAGTAGGTATTAAAATGTGTTTTTTCCTGTGAGTCATCTTGGAATAAGACATTTGTGTTACAGTAAGCACAAATGTAATTATGAAACCAAATTTCACCTTAGAGAATAAATAGGGGAAAAATGGGAACGGCTGATAAGGATTTTAAAACAGACATCAAATGATAACACAAATCAAATCCTGTGTGTGATAATAGCTCACTAATTTTTTTTTTGTACAGGATCAGCAGGTTCCTGGGATTTTGTGCCAAATCCCTGTGAGCACAAACGCCAGTTGATTCTTTGGGTAAAGCACTGAAAATTTGTTCCACCTATTAAAGGAAAACCAAAACCCCAAAGCCCCTGTAGAGCCACTAAAAATCAGTATATAGATTTGATTTTTGGAGGGATTTCCTGAATAGGAAGAATCCTCGTGCTGCTTTTTTATTTTTTGTCCCCCGAATATTTCACCTTTCATCCTTGTATAGAAATTGTAGGAAGTCTATCAAAGGCCCCAAGGGAGAACGGGATATTTCCTTTCTTCCTGTGTTCATATCTTATTTCCTGAAGAGAAGAGGAATCTCCATTTCATAATATTATAACATGAAGTGTTTTGCGGTGCCTGGCTGTACTTAAACAACTTAACTCCTATCTTTGTGTTTTACATGAACTCTTGCAAGCTTCACTCTCAGAAAGAAACATTTGTTGCCACTCTGGAGTTATTCTAGTTGGGTTTTGACCGTATTTGATGATATGGGTCTGAAAGGAGAGCGTGCATTGCTTGTTTTCTTCCTAGAGGGCAGGAAACACCCACACACGTGGGTGTTCATGTATGTGCTACAGAAGAGCTGTTGGGTCACTGGGAGAGGAAAAATCCATAGGTAGTTTCTACAACTGTGTTGAGCTCATTCCTATTTTAACAAGTCAATTTTCTGAGACTATTAAAAGTTCTTATTGGGAAGTTTGCAAGGAGAGTTGCTTGTAAAGCCAGTTTTTTGGGGATGGGTGGGAGTTTTGCATTTGTAGGAACACAGGTGCTGGCAACAGGTTTATCCAGATGGGAGCAAATAATGTTGATAATGTCCATCATGATACATGCACACATGGTCTCTAGGGGAGATGCTGAAAAACTGGAGAAAGAAAGCACCATGACCAAGGTGGCAACAAGTTGTCTTCTAGGCTAGCAAGAAGGCAACAAGTCATTGCTGTCTTCTAACAAGTTTTTTCTAGACCCAACACATTTTCCAGAGTTGTGCATGAGAAATGGTACTTAAACATCCTGTTTGCAAGTACTCACAGCTTTTGGAATATCTGGAGTGGGTGCACTGACCTCGCTCCCAAGTCTACATCATCCCCTGGTGAAAAGTTGGGATTTGACAGTGTTGTCTTGACCAAAAATTGTCAAAGGTGTAATAACATCGTGTTGACCAACTGAATGTCTTTATGGATGTTTCATAGATCTGCATAATGCTGCAGAAATTGGATCAGGGTTGCACACTGCCACAGTCAATGAACTCCATGGGGTTTTAATCCTCATTAGGGCTTTAATTTGATTTGGTGCTTACGCTTACTCTCCAGCTCTGCTTTTTAAGTCCACTTCTCATTAACTGAGTCTCTACTTAGGAACTGAGGTCCAAAAACCCAGCTCTGGGCGCATGCAGCCCTCATAAGCTGCATTTTTTACAATAGCAACCCAAAATAGATTGCTGCTCTCCAATATGTGTGCGTTAAAGGGCATTTTTTCAGTGCAAAATGGTCTTTGGGGTTTTCTGCCTCGCTTTTCTGTAGAGGAGCATGTGGTGCTTCCTACTCTCAGGAGGTAGTAGGGATGGGAGGGATGCTCAGCATCCTCAGCTCCTGAGCAAACTCAGTGGATGTTAAAATGTAATATTAATTGCTTTTTCAATGAACTGGTCATAAGAGCTGCCCGTACCCAAAAATCCATCACCCAGCCTTTCTGTGTTATGTGTCCAGGATCAGTCTCTCTCTTCCTTTGCATTAGCAGTGAGGGAAGATGGGCAAATCTCTCAACAAGCTAAGATGTTTAAAGTCTTTAGAGGTTTGTAGCTGTCTTTTAAATACCACTTGGGAATCATTTCTCACCCAGAATCAATCAGTACATCAATATAATGCTCTTCCTAACTGATAACAAAAGGGATGAGGTTTGCTTTGCTTTGCTTCTGCCTTATTCTAATTTCCTGAGTCTCCATGTCGAGTGATGCGCTGCACAGAACTGGTTACTTATTTTATGGAGGCTTTTTTAAAACAAAATATTAGTGGAACAGTTTATGCTGGTTACAAGAGTCCTTTATGCTATGTTCTTGTTTGGGTTGAAAATGCTTAAAGTTGAATGTCAGAGGCTGGTTGCTGTTCCAGGTACGGTCAATGGTTGGGTTGGTTTGGACAGAGAAACTGGGGAGAGGATCTGGCTTTTGCGTTTCAATACCCCCCTTGATCTCACTGGAGATAGTTGGGTCTGTGCTCCAGAAAATGCTGGTCTTGGCTGTGGAAGTGTTTGATTAAAACCACGTACTTTCCAGCAGTCTCTCGGTGGCTTTTTTTTCAGCCGGATCCGTTTGCCTTTTGCTACCTGGGATGTTGCTGCAATTCTGCATGATAAACAGGTGCTCTTTGCCTTTCAAAGCACTTCAGTATTTGTTTCCACCCCTCCTCTATTCTCCAGGCTTTATTTATTCCCCTTAATCACCTCTTCACCTTGCAAAGTCATCTACTGGTTTTACAAGCAGTCGATATCCAAAAGCAGGGCAGAGCTTGGCGTCTCTACTGGGCTGCGTCAAGATGATATTAAGAGCTGTGTTTGGGAAGGGTACCTTAAATTAGGCGTTCACTGACCACCACACCCATCCAGCCGTATAAACGAAAAGTGGATCGGTTGTGATGGACCACCTTGATGGCAGCCTGTGCTCAGTCCAAGATGGGGTTTTTGGGGATAGGAGGTTCCTGATTAGATTACAGGCTGGTAGATATCTGAAATGCTGATGTTGCCCCTACAACAACAGCCTGTGCCTTACTTAATAGCATATTGGGGTCAACGAGCTGGAGATTTCTCCTCATTTTGGCTCCAGGACCAAGTCCAGAGTCTAGAAGATTTGTGACAATGCAATGCCAACGCGGACTTTGCACAAATACAAGCCGGAGATTTATTATTTCCATCAGCCCTGCATCTCCAGAAAGGTCCAGGGAGATAGGGAGGGGAAAGACCTAAAGTTTGAAAAGAAATTGGAAGGAAGAAGAATTTGTTTTGAATGAGTTTTTCGGAGTCGGTACGCCCAGTGCCCGAGCTGTACAGCAAGGGGGCCCAGCTGCTTGTGAAACACTGTGTTAAATACAAGCCGGAGATTTATTATTTCCATCAGCCCTGCATCTCCAGAAAGGTCCAGGGAGATAGGGAGGGGAAAGACCTAAAGTTTGAAAAGAAATTGGAAGGAAGAAGAGTTTGTTTTGAATGAGTTTTTCGGAGTCGGTACGCCCAGTGCCCGAGCTGTACAGCAAAGGGGCCCAGCTGCTTGTGAAACACTGTGTTTGTGGCAGTCCTTTTTTTTTTTTTTTTTTCAATATTTAAGTGCTCCCTTAGATTTTATTTTATTTTATTCTAAGAAAAAATAAGTTGTGGCAGGGTGAGTAAAAAGTTGCTGGTTTAACTAGGGGTTTAGGAAGCAAAAAGGATGCTTTAGTCTTGGTTATCTATGTGTAAGCTGCTGCGGTTTCTGAGTATGTAGCGAGGTGAAAGAAGCCATCATTCTGGCATTTATTAGAAAAAAAATATTTTAAAATCATATTTTTGAGAGGTTGATACTCGCTCTGGCCATCCAGCCCCCTGCACAGGCTTTAACAGCAGCCAACAGAAGCAGTGCAAAAAAAAAAAAAAAAAAAAAAATTAAAACCCCACCATTTTACATCATGACATGCGGCTCTCTTTTACTGTTTTTTTTGTTCTTCATGAGTCATTCCTTTTGTGGGAGGAGGTAGTATGGGACAGCATAATGCGAAGACGGAATTGCTATAGCAAAGAATCTTGTAAAATTGAAATTTCATAGATAATAATTTTGCAAAATACTGGGGTTTGGAATTTGGTTGCAACCAGCAGAACTATTTTTTAGGGTAAGGGAAGAAAATTTTAATTAATTTTTTTAGGCACACAGATGAGAGTGTTAATGCCTTTATTTTTTTTTTTTCTTTACTTGATTCCCTGTTTTTTCTATTTATAAGTGCTGGGGGGGTTCTAACCCTTTTGCTTTCCCTGGATTATCTGGGTATCGGCAAATATTTTCACTAATCCCAGCAGAAAAAGACCTTTACTCAGAGCTTCAAATCTCAGCTGAGTGCACAACAGCGGGGGTAAGAAATCCTGACCCTAGGGCGGGGAGCGGTGGCGCTGCTGTAGGGACAGCAGCAGACGGAAGATGTACTTGCATGTGTTTAGAGAGTTTGTAATCTTAAAGAATTAAGAATCTACTGAATTTATACAAATATGTTTTACAGAAGCTTTTAATTTGAGCCTGTTTGGTTTTCTTAGATTATATCTTTTGCCATCTCTAAAACACAGGCTGTCACTGCCGAAACTTGAAGACCTTGCTCCAAAACACTTCAAAGAGAGATTTTAATTCTCAAGTCTGTCTTCCCCTTGTTCCTTTTGGCCGGAGATGTTTCCAAAAGTATATCTATTTTTAAGGTAGCCTGAATCCAACACCCATCATGAAAACTTTCAGGCCAATTAATTTGGCAATGCAACCTTCTGAAGAACCCCAAATATCTTATATCAGGATCGTAGCAAAAGTTGGCCAACCCCAACAAGTGGCGTTTCTAGTGTATGATAAATAAAATATACATCCTTGCTAGCCTGATAAGCAGGAAACCTATTGATTAAAACCTTTTCTTCAGCTTATTCCTGAATCGCCAAGTTAAAAGTGTGTTTGATCCATCTTGTTTTCAAATCAGCAATATTTTTGCGTGCGTGCGAGTGAGATGTTGCGTTCTCTTTGATCCCTGAGGGATTTGTTTTGATGGTGCAGGAGCTATTTTTATTTTGCTTTGTGAGCAAAATAAAAATGGTTTGAGTACCACAGTGTTCCAGATCTGCCTAAATGTCATGTAAGACTTGCAGAAGAGACAAGAAGCTGTAGGTGACTACCTGAAGAGGAGCCATATTTAATATGTGCTATATATTTCAGAGAATATTCATGTTTAATATATGTAGGATAATTAATACAGGAATTAACAAATACCCCAGTAAAGATGGGTATGAATGGTTAAGTGATTATTTTAAATGCTGTGCTGCATAGGAATGAATGTAAGGACGTAGTACAATCCTTTCTTCAATAATAAGCCTGTAATTACAAGACAAATATCCTGACTATTGCACACCGGGTCATGATGTGACCAGCAGGGATGGTTGGGCAGGCTGAGCATCCTTTATCCTGTCACTCCTTGGCAGCTTTACCCTGTTGAACAGAGAAAATGAGAGCAAGACATATTGAAAGGGACAAACTGCTGTACAGGATTACTTTTTATTTATTTATTTATTTATATTTCAAGGTGTTTATGGACTAGTGGTATTTTAATCTGCCTGTGTGGTGGCATATGGCAATGATAGTGAGGGACTTTATCTACAATGTGATGTCATCCGGGATCTATTCTAAAGAATAAATACTTCACTGAAATGGGGAAAAAACAAAAACAAAAACACCAAAACCAAACAAACCCAAAACTTGAGTCATATAAAACAGATTAATGTCTCCGCTGGTATTTCATAAATGGATGTTGCATGAAGGCAAAGGTCTGTCTTCAGCTCTTCAAGCCAATTAAAAATATCTCATTTTAGAAAGCAGCTGCTGGTTTGGGTACTGGGACTTTGGGTACCATGGATGTTGGGGACCATCATCTTCATTCCCAGCACTGGTGGACATCATTCCCTGTGAGCAGGTCCATCATGGCACAGGGAGGTGAGCTTGGAGAGCCCATTTTGGTGGGACCCCATAGAAGCCAGCAGCACTGAAACAACTTGGGTGTCTGAAACCAGATTTCTTTGCTGTGTGCATGGTGGAAATCCTGTTGGGAGGAGACTGCATGTACCACGAGGCAACGCGAGCGTCCCACTTTCGGCCCCGGTGCATTTCATTGTCTGGGGGAGCGTGTGGAGCAAAGTGCTGTTTACTCCGCTGCAAGCCTGCTATGACAGCATGTCTGTCAAGGAATTACCTGGATTTGTCGGTACAACGGAGAGAAGGAATTGGTTTATGAGGAGCCAACAAATTTGCAAATGAGATCCATGTGTACAAGTGCTCCACCCCCCCATATTCTCTACACATTGCTTTGCCAGGAATTTCCTACCAGCTTTTATGATACAGCCATCACTTCTAAAAATAACTATTGAAGAATTTGAGATCTAGGCCATTGATCAAGTTTTTGGGTCCCAAGTATAGCAAGGAGAGTGGCTCTTCATGGCCTTCCCAGCTTGCCCATTTTGGGAAGAAGAGAGCAATGGCTTGTAGTCCACCCTGCGTGTCCCTGGAGGAAACTGGGCGATGCTGTGGTGGTGCAGGCTTAACAATATGCTTATCTATTTTAGTAAAAATAGATGAAAATCCAGCAGTGAAGTCCTGCATGTGCCCTATAGCCTCTAATGAAAGGGGAAAAGTGTTGCAATATGAACCTATATATGACCATATAGAGGATGTGATGCTGTTCCTTGTTGGCTTTAAATAGAAATGGTTTTCATTTCTAATTGCACGCCTTCATGTTGGAGCAGTTAATTGGGCTGGTTTATGCTAGGACAAAGTGTTACGGCAGCAAGAAACATTCCTGGGTCTTGACATTCATCTTTTCCCCAGAGACTGACTTTTTTCTGGTGTGATGGTGGGACTGGTTGCATTCCAGCTTTATCCAATCAAATGAGCTGAGCAGGAGCGTGGGGTTAGAGAATTGGTCTTGAAATTTTCTGAAATATTCCCCCATGTTTTGGGAAAACGTACAAAATAAAAACAACAACACCCCACCCCACCCCCCCCCC
>NW_009260435.1:910283-962435 GCF_000687185.1 Egretta garzetta | reverse complement strand
CCCCCCCCCGCAACCAACCAACAAATCTATTTTGTTTGTAATAAAAAGAGCAAAACCCCCTTTACTTCAGTAAAGGGAATTAAAAACGGTTACTGGAAACTAGACCTGTTTGTATTTCTAAATGCCAGCCTCTTTCCAACAGTTGTTGGATAACTCGAACATTTCAGCAGCTCACACTTCAGTCTTTAAAAGCACTATTTTGCTCCATGCTGCATCAAATCCTTTCGGTCCCATTGCTCATATATTTTCATTGTACGCTTGGGTTTGTTTCATAGCGATGCTTTTTTTAGGTAAGCCAATAATTCCTTGTGAATTGTTGCAATATTTCATAATTATCCTTGCAACATGGCTTATGTGACAGCATTTTATTGCCACCGAGCAATGGTTAGCAGCATACGAAGGCTTGTGTACACCATGAGCTTGTGAGCATCCTTGGTCATGGACTGTGTTACTGCCTTCTCCTGTTCCAACTCGAGAGGGAGAGAAAATGAGACCACGTACTGGATTTAATTGCACGTTAAGAGCAAAATATTGGCTGAACAGTTTGTGTTCATGCTAAAAGTTGCCATCACAAAAAACTTGAGGAAAAAGAGGTGGGAATAAGCTAATAGAGATAAATGATGCTACGTGAGTTTTCTTCTTTTGCCTAGGGTCAGCGAAATCAGGGCACTTGTATGATGTACCTTGAAGGGAGAGTTTGTGAGAAGGATTTCAAGGCCATGTGTGACAAGCCACCGATTTGTTCCAGTTCAAGGCTTTATTGAAATAGTTATGCGTGAACCTTCTGTTTCCTTGTTTATTCATCTACAGTGGCCAAAATGCACTGAAATTTAACAGTCGCGGCTGGTATCATAAGATGTTAGGTGATTAGTACGTACCAAAGCACTGCAATACAACTTGAGGTAATATTTAAACCAAGGAAGAATCACAAGCAGCAAGAGCAAACATAGCCCTTAAATACGAATTACTGCTTTATGGTTATGTGTATAGAATCACAGAATCGTTTGGTTGGAAAAGCCCTTTAAGCTCATCAGGCCCAACCCTTCCCCTGACCCTGCCATCCCACCACTAAGCCCTGGCACTAAGCACCTTGTCTGCCTGGCTTTTAAATACCCCCAGGGATGGGGACTCAACCCCTTCCCTGGGCAGCCCCTTCCAGTGCTTGACAACCCTTTTGGGGAAGGAATTTTTCCTCATAGAATCATAGAATGTTTTGGGTTGGAAGGGACCCCTAGAGGTCATCTAGTCCAACCCCCTCGCAGGAGCAGGGACACCGCTAACTAGATCAGGCTGCTCAGAGCCCCATCCAACCTGGCCTTGAATGTTTCCAGGGATGGGGCCTCCACTATCTCTCTGGGCAACCTGTTCCAGTGTTTCACCACCCTCATGTCCAGCCTAAACCTGTCCTGGCTCAACTTGAGGCTGTTTCCCCTCATCCCATCGCTCGTTCCCTGGGAGCAGAGACCGGCACCCACCTCACTACCCCCTCCTGTCAGGCAGTTGTAGAGGGCGACAAGTTATGTAGGTGCCTGTCCCAATGCATGTGTGTGTGGGAAAGCACAGTCCGGGTACCCTCCTCTGGTCTTGGTTTTCATCACTGCTGATCAAGCAAAATCTCTTTGCCTCATGGCTGAGAGCACCACAATGGGGATGGCTCTTCAGAAGTATTATTCCCATTGCTAGGAGAGCTGTTGGGGGAGCAGCGAATCTGCCTGCCGTGATTTGTAGCTCCCATTGGCATTTCCTGGGAAAACTTCAAGTTTTCAGTAACGCTCATGGATTTGCTGTAGGGGTTTTAGCTTCCCTCTTTGCGACCCTTCTGCTGGTACCAGGCACTGCCTGCCCCAGCCTGTGCTTTCACATCACTTGCTATCATTGCTGTGTCACATCACCCTCCTCTCTCCTTCTCCTCAAATAAACTCTTACAGGATCTTGGTGAATTTAAATACTTATTTTTAATTTTTTTAAATTTTTTTTTATATTTTTATTTCTTTTCCTTTCACCACCAGTGATAGGATTTATGGCATGGTCTCGTGCGTCATCCACTTGAATGCACCAAAGGAAACCAAGCCAAGGGGCACATCTCATGCCCTGGGATTGCAACCAACTCCCGATGGCGTCAATACACAGTGCAAACTAAACCAGCAGACAAAAGCTTTGGCAAGGGAGAACTATGAATGTTGGATGTGGGCGCTCAAGAAGCAAAACCCGTTTCAGTGCAGAGTAGGAATCGTTTCCAATTGCGTTTTTCTTTTCTCTTTTAGGCTGTGACCGTGCGAAACTCCATGGCTAAATCATTGTACAGTGCCCTGTTCGACTGGATAGTGTTCAGAATTAACCACGCGCTCCTCAACTCAAAGGACATGGAGGAAAGCACCAAGGTAATATCTTGCTAGCTCTTTTTGCTATGCTCTTGTGTTTTTAAAATAGGTAACTACGGGATAAAACATTACCTGAGTTCCTAACAGCATGTTGCTTAATAGAAAGTTAACTTTTCCTCGGTTAACATTTTAGACGTCATTATTTTAAGTGGTGTCTGCTGTGCTGGGAAGGGTGAAGCACCTCAAATAACATATCGTCAAAGTGGCTGGGGGAGAGGTTTTGCTGTAGCCACAAAAGCCTGTTCTCCCACCCCCTCCAGGAGCAATGCCAAATAATTTTCCTCATTGTGTTTAAAACTATAGGACCATATATAACTGAGGGGAAAAAAGGGAAATCTTGCTAATGTGGGGTGTTTTGATGAAGTTGCTCCGTAAAAATGAGCAAAGGTGAGCAAGCTGTGGTGTTGGACAGTACTGAGACAGCGCATCTATAACAAGCAGAAAAGTGAGATTAGGGGGGAAAAAGGTCATGATGGGAGGAGTGAAGCTGGCACAGTGCTGAAGTGTTTTCCCAAAGAACTGATGGAAGGGATGACATGACATTTCCTGTGATAGCAGGGGCTGGATGCCGCAACCCAGGACATCCTCTCCAAAACTTCTTGTGTGTTCATCCACACTTGTCACCATGGGTTGATGCTGACCCCAAAAAGCACGGGCATATGGATGCATCCATGCACGCACACGCTTGCAGCTCATCGGCTACCCTTGGCTTGGAAATTTTGGGCGTGGGCCAGGAACGCGTGTTTTTGTGGGGGGAGGAGTGTGTGTACATCCAGGCTGAAGCTGCAGCTGCCAAAAGGAGGATTGTTTTGCTAAGCACTAGCGTTACGTTTGAATTATGCTCTAGGACCAAAGTTGCAGAGGTTTGCAGAGTAGCTGGTCCTTTATTTAACTCCATAAAAATGCTTGCGGAGCATAATTATATACTGGAAATAAATACGTGTGTACAAAATTCAGTGATACGCTTTTCTAATGTAAAAGGTTGTTAGAGTGGGTAACATCCAGCATGTCTTCTGACTGCACGCGCTTCCTCCCTCTCTGTTTAATATTTTACAAAATAATTTTGTGGTTTTTTTCAAGTCATCAAAAGTTTTGTCTGGCCTGTCAGGAAAAAAACCCATTTTTGTATTTGGTGAAGCAGAAAAGGTGGATTTGTTTTGACAAGGAAATACATCTCATGTATTAATTTTTTTTTTTTAATGATCTGATGATTTAAAAAAAAATATTATCTGTTTCCTAATATTTAAATACAAAATCAGACTAGGACACTATTGCTTGCTCAGGCAGCAGGTCTGTAGTAGCAGGGCATAATGGTAGGTATTTATGGGCCATTAAACTTTGGTTCCCAACTTCAAATCTCAGCAGGTGAGAGCCAGAACAGCCCAAATTCATGCTGTTTTCCAGCATCACCGCTCCATATTAACCCTCTGCTTCCTCCAGCCAAGACTCCTGTGCAGCCTAACCGCCTTCCCCTTGGCCATCTCCCTCTATCATCTCATGAATTCCCAATTCCCAGTTTTCTGACTCATTTTTTTGGCCTGAAATGGCACAGTCTAGCAGTAAGATCCAGGTCAGGCAGCAGGCACTGGGAGCTGGGACCAGCGTTGCCCTTGCACAAGAGCAGATCCGCCTATGCTGGCAAATGCCCACAACCCAGAGCTGCAGGAATGTGCAGGCTTGCACTGAGATCCAGAGAGGCCATCCTGGGCTGTACACAGGCCAGGTTTTCTGAAATGGGAATATACTGCACAGAATACCAAGAAATATATACTTCTAGAAACAGGAATGTAGTGTAGAGGTTTATCTTCAGGGTCCTCTGTGAACATTGATTTTTCACAAGTCCCCCAGAAATCATGAAAACACATGAGTCCTGCCCGTTTTATGAGTAGAGAGGTTAAAGAAGAGAGCTTATGTACCTTGCACAGAGCTGCAGAGAACAGCTTCATTAAACATTGACTAGCCAATTTTCTCTCAAGTTGTTCTCCAGTGTCACCTACTCCCCCTCCTTTTAGCACTGGACTTGGGTCCTTCCAGCACAGAGGGAAGAGAAGCGCCTGCCTGGACCAGGCAGGGCTGGGAATAGCTGCTCCTTTGCCCTCAAGGAATAACGTCTCTGCCAGCAAGCGGCCAAAGGCTTCCCAGGCTCTGCAGCTGCCACTGAGACACCAACCAGCAATTCCCGCCCTTCTCTGCCCTGGAGGAACTGAGCTGATGCCGATTAATTTGCATTTTCCTACCACTTCACAATCCTCCTGAAATCCTTTTCAGCTCGTGGTTGGAGAAACCCCAGATGAGGATATAGGTTGTTCTTAACCTCATAGAATCGTAGAATAGAATCATAGAATCGTTTAGGTTGGAAAAGCCCTTTAAGATCATCAAGTCCAACTGTTAACCTAGCATTGTCATTCCACCACTAAACCGTGTCCCTAAAATCCCACCTCCCATGCATGGTCTTGAGGTTGGGCAACACCAACAAGTAACTGGAAGGTGGACAGGGAACAGGGACCTGGGAATAGGTCCCCGCTGCAAGACAACATCTCAGCACTTGGATGACGCCTACTTGCTGGCATCACCAGCTCCCTCAAAAAAATCTCCTAAACACACTGAGTCTCTGATTTATGAAAGAAAAATACAATCTTGCACCTCACCACGAAAGGTTGCTCAGTTTGCAGTGGGTGAGCAATATGCAACTCACCCTGCAGCAAATGTCCTGGCTTAATTCCAGCCCACGCTTGCCACCAATATCCCTCTGACTTTTAAGATGTATTTTGAAATAATCCCACAGGTCGTGAAGGTTTGGGAGGTTGTCAGATGATGGATTTTTGGCAGAGGGCTTTCTTAGGTGACGGTCATGTTATGCAGAGGTAAAATAAGACTCAAACCCATCTGAATTTCGAGTACATATGGGAGGAGACCTGCATCTGAAGTTGATGAGAAAAATTAAATGATGAGAAAAAATGAAATTATGAGAAAAATGAAATGATGAGAAAACAGAAGTGTATCCCTTTGTGAGTGTAAACTTTTATTTCAGTGCTCATACACAGTTGTCCCATAAAAACCACTTGAGGAGGGCTTGTATAGCCTTCACAGAAATCGGCTTCACCTGAGCTACCATTTGCCTGGTTGTGGTAGCTCAGGGTTTTGACGTGAAGGCTGGAGGTTGCAGAAGGTGACAAATACTTACAGCCGCACATGTGGCACACACACCAAATCTGGGTTTGCTCTGTGTGCTGTGGAAACATCTCTGCATCTGGCCAAGTCCTTTTGCTGGGACAAAGCAGCATTGCCCCAGCCACCTAGGACAACCACGTTGACCAAAACTCATGCTCAGCCAAACTGGTGGTGGATGTAATATTCATTGGTGCAGATGGTATTTGGTGAGGAGGCTCTTTATAGCTAGTTAAGCCTGTTTAATTACTGGTGGGCTAGGTGGTTTGGTGATAGGTGGGAAGAAGACCTAGATTCTAACAAAGTCCAAACCCCAGGAGAACTTGGGACAATGGGATGGAGATGATTTTCATATCCCAAAATCTGTGTTTATTTGATGTCAGCAGTAAGGAGAAGATCAAAAGCTGAAGCTGGGTAAAAAAAAAACCCACCCAACCATCATTCTTCCACTGTTTTTTAAGCAAGTATTTGGAAGATGTAAATCAGACCTTTGATATCTAAATTTAGTTAAATGTGCAGTGAATTATTTTGGGGAAACGCAGTGGGATTTGGCTTATCTTGCTTGCTGACAGGATTAATAGTATATTATTTCTGAACCGAGTTGTGAAGAAGTTATTTGACACGGCTTGTTTTATACTCATAGCGTGTTGGTTTCACTCCGATGCCGTTTTCCTTGGTCTTCTCTCTATCACTTTTAGCTTCTTTTATGTTCCCCTGATCCCTTACAAACTGCCTGAAATTTGACCTTTATTAATGAAGTTGGAGACTCTTCCTCCTCTTGAGAACTAGATGACTAAACCTGAGAGAGTCTCTTATTTACTTCCCCTTCCATAAATCAGGTTAAGAATTGTTAGAAGTCCATCTCATTGCTTAAAATGATGATCTAGTGTAGATCACGGTGGACCAAAAGGCATTTCTTCCAAGGGTTTTTTTTTTTAAGTTTTTCCCATTTGGTTCTTTTGAAGTGTCTTAATTTCTTCCTAAATAACCCTGCTACTGTTTTCAGATGAGGTGCTTCATAGGTGGCGATGATGGTGAATGCAAATTCATTGCCATGAAGAAATTTCATTCAAATTCATGGCCACGAAGAAAATTCATGGTTGAATTCATGAAGAATTCATGGCCATGTAGAAAATTTATTTAAATTTAATCAGCTAGTTAATTCTTGGCTATCTGACCTGAAGCAGAAGAATTGCTGAACACACAACGGTTTTAATGCACATCTATTCATTATTTCTAGGTCCCAACTTCCAAATTTGTGGCAAATCACTGCTTTTCACTTTATAGACTAAGTCATCATGTATATTGTGGTGATGTAGATTGGAGGAGTGCTTTTACATTTAGTGGTGATGGGTTTTTGCTGTTCTTGGGTTAGTCTTTTTTTTTTTCAGTATTGGCTGTGGAATAATGTAAAAAAAAGAAATTTAATTTTTTTTTCAAACAGATTAAAAAATAATAATAATAAAAAAGACTTTTCCCCAGAATTTGAAGCAAACCTGTTTGTGATTGCCAAAATATACTTCTGTGGTGGAATGACATCACCAATGTGCATTTGGGTTGACATAAACCAGCTCCAATGATCACTATTTATTGGTGGTTTGAGAATCAGAGAGCACGTAGTTTCAAGGCCGTCATTTGCCAAAACCCCTTAAAACTTACGCTTGGTGTTTAAATGTTGCAGCTGTGACATCTTTATAAAAGCATATGGTCTCTTTTTGTCATCTCAACCAGAAGGTGCTCACTAACCCAGGGTTCACCCAAATCTGAAAAATCCCTGTAGACATACACTTCTGATTTCAGGAATCTTGCTATAGATTTGATGTACTAATACAGTCGTTTGCTGCAGGCTCATCCGTGCTGCGTACGTGGTGATTTTAGATCTTATTTTTGATAAAGGAACAACATTAACGCATAAACTAGATGGGGCTAATTGACCTCTAAATTATATTATGTGTTTGCAGGATTTCCTTGCAGCACTCATTCAACGTGTGAATTTGAGACTGAAGAATTAGAAGATTCGTAAATATACAATTCTGTCATTTATTTTCTTTACATATTGGACTGCAACCTTAATCCTAAAACCAGCCAGATTATGTGCTGTTGTCAGGCAGTTTAACAAAATAATTTAATTTACACATACTTTAATGGAAATAATTTTTTTTTTCACCTTGCGGTCCAAAATGACTTGCTACTGGTAGGTTTGGGCTGCTTTGGAATGGAAAAACTGACATAACCCTTTTGTGTAGGTACCATGAGAATTTGGTTTGGGGCCAGAAAGCAGAAAAATAACCATAAAATCCCTGTTTTTAATTTTTAAAAGTTTTACCAACTTACATGCATTGACCTCTTTCTTTCGGGAACTCTGTGACACTGCCTCCTGTAATAGAGGGCAAATGACCCAATTCACCCCAGAGCTCTGCCCTAATTTCTCTGGTGTGAAACTCGGCAAACCCCCCCGATCTTAAAACTTGTATTCTGGAGGTGAGTGGGAGTTACCCATGTAGTCAGCGATGTGAGAAAAATGCTGCTTTTCCTGCATTAACAACCACGGCAGAATTAAACCATCCCCATCTCGTACGTGCGGTTTGATGGCTGTAGTGACTTTGTTAAATGCAGATTATTTTTATTTTTTTTTTGAGTTCTGTGCATTTTGCCTCTCTGAGCTTGTTTAATTTTGGGGGCCAGCAAAAATTTACATAAAAACAACTTTAAAGTGTATTTTAAATGGGATTCTTTTATAACTGCAATAGCCTTTTTTTAATATGCTATGCTATTTTTTCTATATACTATATATTTTCCATATATATAACTGTTCTTTATAAATGTATTTACACACACATTAAAATCTATTTCAGTAGCAGTTTCAACACAATAAATTAACCAGCATGAAAAGAAATGGGGAGAGTTTTTGTGCTCAGATATTTCTTATCATTATATTTGTGAGAGCTTGAAAACCCTGTTTAGTTTAAAGTATTCACTCATGGCAGGGGCTTAACTACGTCCACACGGCACCACCATTTGTGAAAACCGGTGTCGGTAATTCCATAAGGATTCTGGAAGCATGAGAGTTTTATCTTCTAAGTCTTGTTTTTACATAGAGTAATAGAGGCTTTTATTTAGAGTAATTTAGGGGAGCTCTTGTGTATTGTAGGGAGAAGCATGGAGTGGTTGGGGCCAGGATTTGCTTACGCAAGGATGATGTGAACGGAGCATCAGTGTCATGGATGAGAAAAAAGTCACTTTGTGTTTCCATCATTGCATAGATAAATCACGAGCTGCTAATTGTATAAAGAGCTTAAGAAGAATTCTTAGTGAAATCTGTTAAAAAAAAAAAAAAAAAAAAAAAAGATGGAGCAGAAGATTTCTGCTTGTTAGGCTGTTGTTTAATGAGTATTATGGCCTCAAGTTGTACCAGGGCAAGTTTAAGTTGGACATTGGGAAAAATTCCTTCCCCGCAAGGGCTGTCAAGCACTGCAAGGGGCTTCCCAGGGAAGGGGTTGAGTCCCCATCCCTGGGGGTATTTAAAAGCCGGGCAGACGAGGTGCTTAGGGCCAGGGTTTAGTGGTGGGATGGCAGGGTTAGGGGAATGGTTGGGCTTGGTGATCTTGAAGGGCTTTTCCAGCCTCAATGATTTTGTGATTCTATGATTCTAATATATCTGTGAATAAAAGGGGTTGCCATGTTCATTGGGACAAGCAGGAGAAAGGTGCTTGAGCCTTGGGAAGCAGCGAGTGAGAGCGAATCCCTCTGCCAGGCTTGGTCCTTGGTCCAGTGGCTTCCAATTTCTATCTTCTGGTCAAACGGTTGTTTCTCATGGGTGTTTTGCCAAGTGGAGCAAAATTCTAGGAAGCTGGCCAAGGAGCTTCAGTAGTCATCCTTGTCATGGTGTGGGTGGGGGCGAGGAGGTAGAGTCTGGCCTTGGAATAGAGAGAAAAGCCTGAACAAAAGATAAAGTAGCCGAAGACCTCTTGGAAAAATGAGTTGGAGTCTTATTATTGTGCTTAAATGCTTTTTTTTTTTATTGTTCTGGTAGCTGAAGTCCAGATCATACAAAGCTTCAACTCACAAGCCGGGTGGCCTCTCTGCCCACAGCAGCTCTGTCTGTTCCAGCCGTAGGTGGTTCCCTGGTCAGGAGTCGAGCACAGAAGGAATATTTTCTTCCCACGTTATGTGGCCTCTTGAAAACTGACAAACCGCAGTTTAGAGAGGCTTATGGATAGTCTGGTTTCTATTTCTGGCAGTGTAGTTAGGCGAGTCTTAGGAAGGTAGTCTTATGAAATCCAGAGTGCAGCTAAGACCAATAAAATTAAAACCAGGGTGCCTGGCAGTTCTCAGGTTCTTCCGAGGTGGAGTTATTTCTCCTCCCTGCTTGTGATTTGGTTCGTTTGACCAACCCTGATGCTTTTGCCTCACGTAATATTTTTACTTAATGAATTGAAACATATGAACAGAACCTGTGTATAAGTGAGACGGCTTTGGGTAGACATGGAAGCTTACCCCAGAGCCAAGTTCGCTAACAAACTGCTGGTGGAGCTCTCTGTGCACATGTCCTTCAAACACGTCTCTTCTGATGACAACAAGCTTGCTAGGTTGGACATCATCTGAGTTTTATTTGTAACTAATTATTAATTACTCATTTAACAGAACAATCATACACAGGTTTGGAAGTTGCAGCAGAAATTAGACCTACTTAAGCTTGTTTTTCACCGTGGCTCCCTGTGTCAGGGAGGTTTATCTGTTGTCACATCCTCGCCCCTCCCCCCAAATTCATCCAGCAAGCAGAGGGCTCAAGGTACTGGGTTCTCAAGTTTTATGAAATCCAGTGCCTACATGAAGGAGAAACATCTGCATTTCCATTCCTGTTAAAGGAAGGATGGAGAGTCTGAGTGTGGGGAGTGATAGGTTGCACTTCCTTGAGGGCCAACTTATGTGTGGCTGGGGTCCACAACTGCCTCTTGCCTGGAGGAGCGGGTTTGGTTTAGGAGGAGAGGAGGGGGACAGGAGATTGCAAAGCACGCTGTGAATTCACAGCAGTGTTAGCCTCATTTTGCCAACAGAAAAAGCCTTGGTGTACCTATGTCTTGGTGACCATCTCAAGAGCTCATTGTAGGTGAGAGGAGAGAGGAGAGACCAACCAGGGCTAGGGCGTTTCCATTTGGACAAAAGGCTGGGGTGGGATATGGTTGAGGTTTAAAAAAAAGTCATCAAAGTGGTGGGAAAAACACACTTTAGAACTGTAACTCACCAAATCCTGTGATTTATGTTACGGAGTATGGATTTAGTAAAAGAAAACACTTCTCTTGTTGTGAACATCTAGAAGTTGGCCCAAGGGATCATAGCATCGATGGGTTAAAAAAAAATTGGATGGGTACCTCTTTGTACATCTCTTGCTGATGAACTAAAGGGAGCACAGAGGTGCCTCTCTCCCTTCCTCATCCCAAAACTGTGTGTGCTGGTAGAAAAGGGTGATGGCCCACAGACGAGACATGCTGCCATACCCAGGATGGGATGTCCTGCTGCCATGGTTGGAGATTCTGGGCTGGGAGGAGCATTGGGCTGCTCCTGCAGAGCATTTCATATGTCCTGGTGGCAAGGGCTGGGATGGCTGTGTCGGAGCACGGTGCCCTGGGACAACGTCTGTGGGAAATAAGGCTTGGTTCCCTTTCTTGCCCAGAGAACTTCATTCAAGACAAGCAGGAGCCAAGTTGTCAAAGGGCACAGAAGGCAGGGAAAGCCAAGTCTCGGGTCGTTAAATTAGAAAAGGAGCTTTTTTTTTTTGTTTGTTTGTTTGCTCAACAGCTCTGTTGCCTATGTTCTTAATTATGAAGGAATCTGACTCAGGGGATAGATTTGAGCCCTCCTTTTCAGCAGCATTACAATTTTTACATTCCTTTACAACCCCTTCGGTAAGGTGAGAGAGATTCAACAATTCCAAACATCAGTCCGTCTGGGTTATGCTTCTCGGTAGGAGACATTCATCTGATCCATCTGATATGCAAGGTGGATATTTTATATTCAGTACTATTTTGTTTCTGACCAGACTTCTTTTCCTTCACTGCAATGGATTATTTCCATGCAAACCCCTCCCATGCAGGTGTTTCTTTGGAAGGCTTGCAGCTGGAGCGTGTTTGCGTAGACACCCCGTATTCACCTTGTAGGCATGTTGCTGTGAACTGTCTTCACGGTGTAAGCCTTTTCTTCTCAACCCTATCCCCATTTTTCCCTTCAATAGATAAATACAGTCTCAGGTCCAACAGAATAACTTGGAACTGGGTTCAGGTTTCTTCAAAGATGGAAACTTGTCTATAAATTTAAAAAAAAACAAACAAAAAAACCCCCCAAAACAACAAAAAACCCGCAACTCTAAAAGGACTTTTCTTTTAGAAAGAGGCCATCTGTCCAGATATCTAAAGTTACATGTTGTCTCTCTGGTGGAGGCGAAGTTTTCCAGGTGGCATAATACCAACAAAGAGTCCTGGTGGACGACAAGCTGACCATGAGCCAGCAGTGTGCACTTGTTGCCAAGAAGGCCAATGGTATTCTGGGGTGCATTAAGAGGAGTGTGGCCAGCAGGTCAAGGGAGGTTATCCTCCCCCTCTACTCTGCCCTGATGAGACCCCACCTGGAGCACTGCATCCAATTCTGGGCTACCTGGTTCAAGGAGGATGAGGAACTCCTGGAGACAGTCCAGAGGAGGGCAACGAAGATGATGAGGGGACTGGAGCATCTCCCCTATGAGGAAAGGCTGAGGGAGCTGGGCTTGTTTAGCCTGAAGAAGAGAAGACTGAGAGGGGACCTTATCAACATGTACAAATATCTTAAGGGTGGGTGTCACGAGGACAGAGCCAGACTCTTCTCAGTGGTGCCCAGCGCCAGGACAAGGGGCCATGGGCACAAACTGAAGCAGAAGAGGTTCCAGTTGAATGTGAGGAAGAACTTCTTGACTTTGAGGGTGACCGAGCCCTGGCACAGGCTGCCCAGGGGGGCTGTGGAGTCTCCTTCTCTGGAGATATTCAAAGCCTGCCTGGAAGATGTCCTGTGCACCCTGCTCTGGGTGAGCCTGCTTGAGCAGGGGGTTGGACTAGATGATCTCCCAAGGTCCCTTTCAACCCCTACCATTCTGGGATTCTGTGTAATTCCAGTAAAAATTAAAAGTCCTGCAATTAAGTGTATTTAATTCTGTTTGTATGGTTTTGATTATGTACCGCCTACAAATAATCCATTTACTTTATGTGATTTTATTCTAATCTGCATTCTTACTTTTCTTGCAGACTTTATCCATTGGAGTACTTGATATTTTTGGGTTTGAAGATTATGAAAATAATAGTTTTGAACAATTCTGCATTAACTTCGCCAACGAGCGCTTGCAACACTACTTTAACCAACACATCTTTAAACTTGAACAGGTAGGTCTGGAAATATTTACTCTCTGATGCCAGTGAGCATTGACATGAGTTTGTGGCACCGATAAAGTTCTTAAATTGTCCCTTTAATTCTCTTATGTTAAGGAGTGTACACTGAGTTATTCAAATTTAACTTCTGATTTACCATATGACTTACTGCCACCTGTAAAATAAAATCCAGCCAGAGATTTTCTGGTTTAAAATAAACATTCTGGGATACAGGTATCCTCAAACATCATGAAGACCTTAACTGTTGCTCTTTTGTCATCTTGATACATGCTCAGAGGGCTCATCCATGAGCATTTTCTTTCTTGCTTTTGCCTGGACTTGCTGCTGTGTCATTTAATATTGCATAAAAGTTATTTTTCAGCATCCGTTGAAAATGCCACTGCAACCTTCTGGTGTGTTTTTTTTTTTCTTTCCGCTGTTAATTTGTGGGGAGGAAGGGGAAATGTTCTCATACATGTTCTGCAAGGTCAGATTTGAGATCCTTACGACCTCCAATAGCCATGGCAGATTAAGAAAGGTTGAACCTTAAGCTTTGCTTTAGGTTTGTTAAGACTGGGTGTCGCCTTCCAGCCTCAAATTAATGTGCTGTAAGAGAGATAGCAACACAGGCCATAATTTAGCAGGTAAATTAGATGACAAGATGGCATAATCTATTAATTAGGATGGGAGGAGGCTTCTCCAAACATGAAGCAGGACAAGAAAATGGCTAAAGTACATGTTGTTTCAGGGATGCACAACGAATAATTGGGCTGTTTAATACAGTAAATATGTTATAGATCTTAAAAATGCCTTTTTTTTTTTTTTTTTTTAAATGCCAGTCTGCGTGCCCTCCCTTCAGGTGAAATTCTTCTTTGGGTGAGGTCAAGGGAAATCCTCCTTATCATTAGTTTTGGTAGAGTTAGTATTTGATGAGCTATGCTTTGCAGCCTGAGTCCAGCTGAGATTAAAGAATTAAACCAGCCCTTCCCAGAAACCCTGATAGTTTAATTTTGGGTCACTACTGTGTTATAAGAGATCTGAAAAGTCAGAAAGAGAAGTCTCCTCGAATATGAGGATGGTCAAAAATAAACAATCTAGCCCTGAGTGGGTCATTTGGGGGATGTTTGCTCTGGAATTTGATGCTTTTCTATTAACTCTCTTTTTTTGGTCAAAAAGATGGAGCAGAGCTGCTCAAACCCATTTTATTTCAGTTTTTTAACTGGTCTTTGTATGCTAATGCACCTTATTCATTATACACTCTTAAGAATTTAATGGGAAAATCTGTCTGTATTTCTAGGAACAGCTCTATTTTACCATTATCCACCATAAAAAAGCAAACTAGAAGACTTTGCAAAGCCAGTATAGCTATTTTTTTCAATGAAGGTAACTGATAACACTTTCTAGAAGAGACCTGGGGAGGGAGTACCCTTCCTGAAAGCTGGAGAGGGATGATACCGCAGTGAGGTGGGATTTCAGGGTACTTGGGTTTTGACAGCTTCTGCCATCTTTGCCAGAGCGAGCTGAGATGCCGTCATCCGTAAGGGAATTTCTGTGCTTGGGCTGGGATTTCTTAGCTTGCTCCTCCCCAAGCCCAAGGTACATGCAGAGCTCCTGATTGCAGCAATCTGTAATTCTCCTTGGACCATCTTATAACCAGTGACCTAATTAGCTTTCTCCTATAAATCTGTCAAGCATGTGAAGTCATTACAGTCAGTATTTGCTGTATGGATGAGAGGAGCGGTTGCAGAGGCATCTGATTGCAAAGGGCTCGTTCTAGTTCTTAATGCCAGAGCATGTCATCTGCCAAGGGCTGGAGCACTGCGAGCTCTGCTGGTGGAAAACACGGTCACCTCTACATAGTTTGCTTTCTATAAATATAAATAAGCTGTACAGCTGTGCGAGCGCTAGTTCTTGGGTGCATTATTTGTATGGTTTAATCGTTTACTTTTCCTCTTCTTGGAGTTATGTGCTGCATGTGGAGGAGTGGATTTGATGGAATGATAACATCTTCGGATCTTGGGTATTCAGAATATCCTTCCTTCCTAGCTTGCCCCAAAGATTAAACCTGCTTTTTTATGATAGTTGCCAGTCTACAGTTGAAGACCAGGTAGTTAGTATTGAGTTTCAAGATGGCAAAATAGTTATATTACTGTGAATTGTGAATTTATCTGAGGTATTTGCGGCTTTACAAGGGTTTATTTAATGTCTTGATGGCTGAAAAACAAGTGGAGTTATTGGCGATGGGTACCTGAAGTGGAGGGATCATCCTCTGCATCCGGAGATAGGCGGCTTGTATCTCCAAAGCTTGCAGTAGGCTGAAGACAAATTGCTGAGATATTTGGACACTTCAGCTAAAAAAGAAATGACAAATTTAAACATTCGCTGAGAATTTTTCTTAAAATTGTCACAGAATTTGTGTGCAAGAACAGCGTTGAGCCATGCTGTAATTGTTGCTGTGGCATACTGCTAATGTTGTGGAAACCAAAATTCCTACCACAAAGTCATCCAACAGAAGCGTGGGATTATTTTAACCTTCCTTGTCTTTTTTTTTTCTTGGTGAAATCTAATACATTGCGCCTTGCGAATCTTTTTTTAGCCCTTCTGTCTGAAGACAATGCTATTTCCAGTGGTTTGCAAACAACTGACCAAGGCATCCTCGGGCTGTTTGGCTTCAGCCTTCCTATAAATACAGATGCAGTTGTGCTGCATACCGAGAGTCTGCAAAGGTCTTTGCAGTGGCAACCTCCCCTCTTTGAGCCAACCGTGAGAATGAGGGTAATGCATCTCTGCCTGCTGTTTATAATGAAATAGGAGGAAAAGGCAAAAAATGGTAAATGTTAGCGTCCAGCCTTGAATAAAGACAATGGTGGATGTTTCTTTACCACTTTCTGTTTAAACCGACTGTTCTGGATCGCGAAGGAAGATTTAGTGATGATGTATGGGAATCTGCTTTGGCAGATGATGGAAGAGTACAAGACAAACCCGAACCAGAAGGTAAACTCCAGGCTCATAAATCCTGGTCTGTATCTTGGATTCAGACTGATAACAATCTATTTATTAATCTAGAAAGATTGCTATCACAGGAGAAGAGGAGGCTGAGAGGAGACCTTATTGCTCCCTACAACTGCCTGACAGGAGGGGGGAGCCAGGGGGGGGGTCGGGCTCTGCTCCCAGGGAAGGGATGATGGGATGAGGGGAAAGGCCCTCAAGTTGTGCCAGGGCAGGTTTAAGTTGGACATTGGGAAAAATTCCTTCCCCAAAAGGGCTGTCAAGCACTACAAAGGGCTTCCCAGGGCAGGGGTCGAGTCCCCATCCCTGGGGGTATTTAAAAGCCGGGCAGACGAGGTGCTTAGGGCCAGGGTTTAGTGGTGGGATGGCAGGGTTAGGGGAATGGTTGGGCTTGGGGATCTTAAAGGGCTTTTCCAACCAAACGATTCTATGATTCTGTAAGTTTTTATTTCTTTATGTATCCCATTCTCCAAACTTTGTCATCTTTGACTTCTCCCATCCCTACTCAGGCTCATCTGACGATCGACTTTTCGGTTACCCCATGCCCCTCATCTTTCCCTGTTTCAGCTGATGCTTTGCAATGGTTGAAAAGTCATCCCAGAGCATCCCTGGGATGCCACAGGCACTGCTAGTTTAAGTTCTTTTCTACCTTATTTTCTACCTTTTGTTTACCCACCAAACCTCAATTTCAAGGACATCCTTTTATTGTTTAAAAAAATAGATGGATAACTGAGGTTGAGACTGGAAAAAAAAATATTATTTGGAGCATGATCAACTGGCATGAGCTCAGGTGTTGAGCAAAGCTTAATTTTTGGCATGCTCCCTGGTGAGCTTGATGTCCCAGCTAGCAAACCTCAGCCTGCTCAGATAAAAAAACCTTGATTTCCTAAAGATAACTCATCCTATGAAATGCTTGTGCAGCCACCTAAAGCTCTGTAAATAATTAGGAGGTGGCTATAGGTTTTAATGACCCTGTGTAATAGGTGGAGAAATCTGCCAGTACGGACTAAATCATGAATATTATAACAATTTGTTCATTGCAGCGGGAGTAAATTAATTAAAAAAAAAAGCCTTGATTCATCACAGGACGTGGTGTTAGGTGCTTTATTTAGTCTGTGAAATGGCTGTGATGCCTGCAATATTTGAAAGCGTTTTGCAGACGTGGGGTTTCTCAGGCTGCTCTGTCTCCCAGAAACCTTCCAAGTTGTTTAGAGAAAATAAAATAGGAAAATTGAAAATAAATAAATTTTAAGTATTAAAATTTGAAATAAATACATTGAAAATAAATAAATTTTAAATCAGTTATGAAAAAGGGTCTTTCTCCTACTGCTTGGAGCACCTTTTCCCTCCCTCCAGTAAGAGTTGGTTTGTATCTCAGCGCTCTGGTTAGGCATGAATGCCTCTTTATTGCCTCTGAAGACAAAGGCCAACCATCAGAAGTCAACCGTTGAGTGCTGGGAGGCTCGGTTCAAATTTCTGTTTTCGTTGGAGATGGGAGAGCGGATGCCTTCTGAAAAATGCTGCCATCAGCTGCCTGCCATATGACATGGGGGGAAATAACAGGCTGCACAAGTTATTGATTTATGATTTGGCCAGGTGCCATTGTATGTAACTCACGTCTAGGGAAAAAAAAAAAAAGAGTACGTAACTCATATTAAAAAAAAACCACAAAGGTGCTTGGAGTTGTTTACACGTTATCTTTAGGATAGGAAGTTTTCAAACTACAGGATTGAAATAAAACATGACTCTGGTTGTCATTGTCCCTCAAAGCGTTGGCTTGGGTCCTCCCCCTCCTGGAGTGCTGCGTGGCCAGGGCTGGGTCCAGGGGGCTTCATTTGCCACCCCCTTGTTCCTGGGTTTCTCAGATGATGAACATTCATAATATATAATAAAATACATAGCAATGTATTCTATTATGTATATATACTATGATATCATAGAATAGTTTGAGTTGGAAGGGACATTAAATATCATCTAGTCCCAACCCCCCAGCCATATATAATATATAAAATATATAATATATGAACACCCAGAAGCAGTATTCTTAAATCTGTGTATTAGCGTCCTAAGTAGGCAAATTGGAAAGCATGCTTCAAGTATCATTAGAAAATACTCTGGAAAGCTTTCCTGGTGTGATGCACTGGTGTGAAAGGCTTGGCCATTTTCTGCATCGTTTATACGTTAGAATTAGGTATCCAAAACAAACAGGTTTGGGTTGCTTTGTTGTTCAGGTTATTTTATTTTATTTTTTTTTAATTTAATTCCCTGACCTTTAATTTAAGCCCAGTACAGAGAAGCACTGTACCTGTGAAGGCCAGCTTTTGTGAAAATACCATAATTGTTGTTGACGTCATAAAACTCTCAAGATAAATGCACCGAGAACTCCTATTTGCAAGTTGGGTAATGTGGAATTTTAAGGTTCAAGCTCATATTTTGCCTAGGAGAGAAAAAAGCATAATTGATTTGGGAGATGGACAACAAAAAGTCCAAACTTTTTTTTTTTAATTAAAAACACATGTGATTGTGCTAGAGAAGAATTATTTGGATAAAAAGCTGGTGAGCTGAACAGGCAGGTTCAACACGTGGTTGTCACCGCTTCATATTGCGCGTGGCTTTTGGTCAGCGGGTTTGATGCCATCCTTCCCTTAATGAAGGACAGGGTTGGAGGTAGTTTGTGGTGCAGATGATCCGAAGAGGGTCTGGAGTTCCTGCGTGCGTTGGAAACATGGCTCTCGGGCAGGAGGAGGATGAGCGTGATGGTCACGGTCCCTTCTGCTCGTCACCTGCATGGGACAATCTTGCAACGGTGACTTAGGAACGTGGGCTGCTTTAGAAATTGTCTTGTAGTGAGTAAAAGCGAAGGTTATATTGATGAAGAGATTGTCTCAGTGCTGTCCCCATGTCTTGGCCTTCACAAAGTTTTTTTGTGAGCCAGGCATCCCGCAACAGCTGAGCTCATCCCCAGGCTCTGCTTGCAGCAGTACTGCACCTTCCCCAAACCACCTTGGTTCCCCCACTCAAATCCCCTCTTCCATCCCTTATCCTGTGCTCCTTGCTGGAGCTCTCCGTGTTGCAGATGCCTCGCTCCAGGTGCCATTATCCCTCTCCCAAGTCAACATCATCTCTTGAGCCCTTTTTACCTCTTCTCTGAGCTGGTTCCTTTATTTTTTTTCCAGTTAGATGATATTTTCTGCTGATTGTGGCTCCTTCTCAATTATATTGGCTAAATACATGTGGGTTTGGAATGGGCCAGGGGACAGTCCTGTCCCCCTAATCCAGCTGAAGCCCTGCACCTCGGAGTCAGCTTTGTCCTGGGAACGCCAAGCCTGACTTTCTTCTGGGACTTGCTCCTGAGATGCAATTCAATATATGTATATTTATTTATTTTCAAATTATATACCTGTACTAATATTATGTATGTTATGAAGCGTCTGCCTCTCCCCCCCCCCGAAAGAAACTAAAAAAGGATGAGGTGAAATAAACACTGATTTTTATTTATTAACGGTACAAAAAGTATTTTCTTCCTGCACCCCAATGCACACCCTGCTTTGGAGAGCACTAGGTGTGATCTAGGATGCTTCTGTACCGGTCTCTTGGAGGCCAAGCCCTGGGTCATAGTCCAGAACTACAGTCATGGGGAAATTCTTGCAACTTCCCTATTCCTTTGAGCAAAATTAGGCAATGGCACAATTAAATCTTTGGTTATTTCAGCAAAAAAACACTAGCAATGCTTGTGAGCAACAGCTTTTCTTTAAAAATAGAAGACCTTGATGCATGCGGGTTCTCACAGGACAGCGCTGTGCGATGTGAGCTTAAGCAAGAAGACGAGAGAAGCCTCTAAAATACTTCAATCCATCTGAAAAATTGTGGTGTTGAGGCAGAACTGGATGGTCCGTCCTGACCACAGCTGTACCACTCGTTACATGCAAAATTCCTGCCTGGACAGTTGGTTTGGTGTGGCAACAAGATTTTATAAGGGTAGCATAAGACAACTATGTTTATATGTGTATATATACATGTAATAGGGAGTACTGCGAGCCCGCTGTAAGCATGAATGAATGAGAGAGGAATCAGGAGCGAGTGTATTTATTGACAAAAGTTTGGAGTGAGGTCTGGAAGGCGAAGAAGACGTTTAGCCTGGAGGGACCAGTCTGGTGTTGACCATGACCACCGTGGAGGTCCCCTTCACTTTTCTGAAGTCCGATACATCTTGCAAGGACTGCATTGATACAGATATGTTTCTTTTCCTCTTTAATTTAGATAGCAAGAAATTAATCTGCCATCATCTTTAGGCTTACACGTCTCCTGGCTGTTGTAAGAGTGGGTTGGGAAGAAGGATGATCCCACAAAGGGAGTGAACAGGACTCATGGCAATGTCTGTTTTGCCAGATGAATCATGCAAAACCAATTTTGCCCATTTTGAGGGCAAGATATAATTTATGACTGAAACCTGCTGTTGCCACTGAAGCATAGGGAGCTGATCTGAGCTCAGAGACAAATGCTGCAGAGCTGGTGTAGCACGTATGGACATGTGCACGAAACCATGAGCTGAACCTACCATTTTAAATTACTTTCTCTAATAATGGACAGTGCAAATGAAAATAAATTAAAATCTCTGGCTGTGTATGTAAAGCAGATGCAAGGTTGTCAGCAGGCCAAGGATCAGCCTCAAAATAACACCAGATTCACTTGCTACTTGCCGAGGGGCCATTGAAATGGTTGCCTCGAAGGAGAAGACCATCTCAAGGAGCACCTTTGCTTTGAAGCTGGCTGCAAACGTGCCATAAGTGGTTTGCAGCTTAAAGTGGGTGGCAGAAGAAATGCAGGGAAAGGCTGTTTATCAGAACCCCTGCATTACCAGACGGTACTATTAAAATAGAGCGGCTTATAAACCTGGTTATAGATTGTATGTTTATAGAGCATGCATATATATTTATGTATACCATGTCTGTGGGTGCATTATTAAAAAAGATATTATATCTATATATTTAAATATAGACACTTTTTAATATGTGTTTGTATTTTTATATATATGTATGGCTGTGTGTTTAAATTCCTCTTCTACTTAAACTGAGAACAAACATTAAAAATCCTCATTCATAACTGAAAGCCCCAGCATCCTCAGCCTTGGCATCCTCTCCTGGAGGGATGTCAGGAACTTGAGGCATCTGCGTCGTCTGCAGCACATAAGCGCTGGCACCAAACCAGACATTGGTCTCGTTCATTTGGGAACTCTCTAATAATAAGGTTTTCCCATCTAGAAGATTTGTCACATTGAGCTCATTTTAATTATCAAATTATGCTGGCATGATTCTGCTGGGGCTGGCTCACGATGCCCACCTGCCTTTGCTGAACGAGCAATTAATTCCCCACGGGAAGGGATTCATTCCTGGATGGGTGGATCCTGCATGGATCTCTCCTGGATGGAGAGATTTCCCCAAGCCTTGCTGCCATTTCTGCCTTAGAAAAGGTTTCCCAAGCTCCCCAAGATGGATTTTAGGATAAATATGTATGCAGATGTGTCCAGAAAGGAGCTTTTACAAGGTTTAGCTCCTCTAGTTTCTCATACAACAATGACCTATTTGAATGTAATTTTTAAAACATTAAACATTATATTCTTTCCTGGAAGGTTTTCAATATAGTTGGCAACACATGGCTTCGTTTCTGTTTCTTGAACTGAGCTTTTTGAGTTGTTATTGGTATCTTCTTGCCCATCAGCATCTGCAAGGTTGATAGGACCTTGCTACAGAGTAAGCAATCATGAGAGAAACAAGCTTGAGTTTAGCATCTGTAAGTTTGTATTTGCAAAGGTTTCTATTTTTGTGGGGGTCAAATTGACCTGGAATATTTTTTTAAGAATATTTTGAGATTATTTTAAGATGGGTTCCTAGTTTTTCACTTTGCAAACACTGCCTGAAGCTGAAGCAGATGGTGTTAGAGCAAGGAAGAGAGGAATTTCATGCCTTTCTGTTAAGTCATGAATTTTTTGGCAAAATATATACATTTAGACATCCAAAAGTGTCTGCCTATGGATCACGTCAGAGTGTATGGCTCTGGATTACACGAGGTTTAATGATAGGAACACGACAGGTAGTGTTCCCACATGGAGCTACACTGGAAAAAGGGATTTTACAGTTGATTTCTCACTTTATTTTGGGAATTTTCATTGTTTAAACAAGGTTTTCCTATGCCTTGGTTAGTGAAAGGCTTGGGCAGGTGAACTCATGGGGCTTATCTAGCCCCATCTGGGAGGAGGTGAATGAGCTGATGGGGTTTTCCTTTGCTCTTGTGATTTACTCGAGCATTTCTGAAGCAGGGATTGCCGTGCTTTTGGAAAACAGAAAATGCTATATTGCCCTTGTAAGTGGTTCCGCACAAATAATTAATCCTTTTGTTTTACGTTTCCTTCTTAATGTGCTTTAATTTTTTAGGCAGACTCGTTAAAAGCTGAAACAGCACCGCACACCTAGGTTTTACTCTTCTTTTCACCTTCAACCTTGCCCCATCCCAAGGAAAGAGGAGAGTGCATCATCCCTCTCTTTGGGTTTTAAATATTATTTTTGGGGGCTGCTTCTCAATTTTCACTGTGACCAATGGCAATATCCCTACAGTATAAGACATCTGCCCTCCTGGGCACTGAAGTGCTGCGATATTTTCATGAATCTTGGCTTGCAGGCTATGTGGACGGATGCCCAACACCTTCCAGACCTCTTTAGATCGTGACACATTTTTGACCTTTGATATCCTGTGATAGGGCACAAATGCTGTACATGGTAGAAAACCCCATGCCTTTATATTCAGGCCTGATTTTTCACTGCCTTTTGATTTGAATTAACTAACCCCTTGGGTCTGTGCTTTAAGACAGATGGGAAACTTAGTAGGTTTTTTGTTTTGTAATTTTATCGTATGTCTCCTCCTTCTTCTCTGGGTTTTGGTGCTCCTCTTCTCTAAGTTTTTCAAGCTCCCAGTCACTCCCTCCAACCACTTCTTAATTTTACTGTACAGTTTTGAGGAGCAGTAGCCCGCAATGAGCATGATACTCTAGATAAGTGTGCACTTGAAAATCACGTTTAATGCTTTTTTCTCTAATTTGGTTTTACTTACTGTTGACCAGGGCTGGATATGGAGTAATTCATAATAGAGCATGTGTGGATGTTTTCCAGCACCTCCAAGATGCTGTTGGGATCATGGGTATTTTCTCCCACTCAGGGTATATAAACCTTTAATTCTGCTGCAGGTTAGAGCGTGTTTCTGTTTGGTTTAGCATCGAAATAAAGTCCCAATAAGAGAACCAATGCAATGCCCCTGTAAAGATAACTGGACTTGTTTCTCTACATGTTGAGCTATAAAATTACGGATATTTTCTGTTCACAGCAGTAGGGTTTCCATCAAACCTTGCGTCCCAGTTGGAAAGGTTTTCCTGATGCTCCGTGCACGTATTTTAATCTGAAATTCATTAGGCTGTGTGGCATAAGCAGTGTTTGTACTCTGGGGTCGGTTGGAGGCCTTCTGGGTTTCTCTTTAATAATGCTTAGCTCTCTCTTTACTAGAGGTCCTTTAATTTTCATATATAAAAACATTGTAAATTTTTGCCACGTTCTGTTTATTTAGCACCTCAAATCTCACACGCTGATGTGTCTTAGGTAATATTGTGTGATATTCAGTAAGGCTTATGCTCATATTCTGAATATATGCATCAAAGTCTGGACCCACGTTTTATGGTTCTTTTTTATGGTCTTTAGGGTATGTTTTTTTATGTTTTAATATCACAAATTGTGTTTCATGTAGTAGCATTCTGGTCCACTTGAGCATTTTAAGCTCTAAAAAATAGCCCTTGCAAACAAAAAAACCTCAAACTAATACTGCCTTTTCTCATGAGCCACCTCCCTGCTTAGCCACATCTTTCTAAATATTGAATGCAATGATGAAGTACATATATATGTATTTTTTCCCCCTAAAGAGAGGCAAGATAAAGTCACTGACCCCCTTCTCTCCCAAGCTTCAGTTGAGTTAGAGAGGCCAAATCCATGTTACACAATTTTGTTGACCTGGCTGCTGCAGCGAGCGTGCCGATGCAGCTGTGGCGATGCAAACATAATTTTGTTTTAAGTCAAGGTATAAATTTAAGCTGATTTTTAACTAACCTCCAGTTTGAGGGTTTGGTTCTTTTGTTTGAATGGGCTGTAAGTGTTTTGTATTGTCTTCATCTTGACCATACGTTCGTTAAATGAAAACCTCACGTTGTTTGGATCTCATTCCTTAATAATTTGCGCACTGTGAGGACCCTACATCTATCAAAGGATGGCAGAGGCATTATTGTCATACTCTTAAGTGAAGGAATATTTTGGAGGTCTTTTTAAGGATATCTCCCGAATTCTGCAGGAAGGCAGTCATGAATGTAGCAATCATTTACAAATCTTATAGAAGATTAAGAACTGACACTTAATTGGGTAAGTTTAATGTATATGTATGGACAGCAGTAACTTTACCCTAAAGATTCTGCCTTTCTGTGGACAATTTGCACTGTGTTCTGCAGACCAGCGAACACCTAAGGAATTGTATCAGTCAATCGCAAAGCCATAGTTCTCCTGGGCTGTGACTCTGAAGACAACCGAACCGGTAACTGGAAAAATGCTAGGAAAAAAGAAATAAGGGGAATTTTTTTTCCACTTAAGCTCTGGAGCAATTGCTCTGGCATAGTTCCTGCTGCTGCGTACGCGCCTGTCTTGAAATGAGAGCATATTTCTGAGTTCTTATGGAAAATGTTATTAGTTGAGGACTTCAGACCCTCTTCATATTCGGCTAATGCAGCCAGAGGTTGCTTTGGGGATGGAAGGGAGGGAGCAATGGATGGACAGATGTGGAGAACAACTGCACAGCTTGGGAGCGAGTGTTTCTGACCCAGCCTGGAGGAAAAAGGAGGCCAGAGGAGGGGAAAATTAGCCAAAATCCTGCAGCTGAAAAAACTGAGGCCAGGAAGTACGTGACGACCGACCACAGGTCATGCACACACTGTCTGTTGTAGAGCTGAAGCTGAGCCTAAAGAATTAGAGACCTTGGGCTCAGCGGTCTTTTATGGTCATTTACTGGAATATATTTAAAAAAACCCAACAGCTGGCATTGCTAATTAGTTATTTCACACCAGTTTTAGGAGCAGTAGAAATTTTTAGTGTGGTCATAAGAGTTTCACAGCAACGTTCACTGTGCAGCTGCTGGACATCCCATGCAGAGCTACAGACGTCTAGAGAGCTTCTAGAGCGGAGTGATGGTGTGTGCCTGGTTTGGATGTATACAGGCTTAAAATTCTAGATAATGGGGGGTTCGGGGGGAAAAAATAGACCTGTAAAGCCCCCATACAAGTAGTTCAAACAAGAGCAGCAATGCAAATAGGTAAGCCACGTCACATGCACCAGCCACCCATTGCCGCTAAAATAAGGCTGCTCTTTTATCATCCTGGCAAGGTTTATTGCTGGCTGGGTGCTCAGGACCAGTCCTGAGTGGGCTAAGCTGGGACTAATGGACCCTGCATCCGATTAAGCGGCTGTCAGAAGCAGGCGGTTGATAAATGATGCTGACTCCCATTACGGCTTCACGCATCGCCGTTTCTCTCTTTTAAATCACTTGCGAGAAGCTCATGCTGGCTCAAGAAATATGCAGTCTTCTACAGCTGGCTGGGTTGCCATCCAGAATCTTTTGCCCTGACTTGCACTGAAAATGCAACGAGTCTTAGTCAAATAGATGAGTTTTAAATGCCTATAGTATGGCAGGGACTTATCCATGTTACTCTGTGTGCTTGCTGCATCCTGGTTGCTCTGCAGGGACCAAAGAAAGAAAATTAAAATAAAAAATAAAATTCATAATGTGGCATTGTTCCTTATGTTCAGGATTTGTTTTCCAACAGGATGTGTTAAGTTTTGAACCTGGAAGGCCTCAGGGCTGTTAAAAACTCCTCCCTATGCCTGCACCCATATCTATAGAGGATTCATCATTGGTGTAAAGGTATATGATGTCTCTAATACTGAATTCAGGACCCTGCAGGTTTTTAGCAAGATTTCCCTGTGAGATGTCCCAAAGCACTTCAGGCTCTTTAATTCTAAAATTAATATATGTAGAGTTCACATAAATTTTGGATGAGAATACATTGGAGAGTTGGAAGAATGTAAGGTTTTTTAAAGTTTTTTTGCTCGTATTAAAAATAAAAGTAGAAGCAGCAATAAAAATGAATTGGATTGTTATAAAGGTGCATCGTATTAGTGCAATTTTGAGGATTTTTTTCCTTTTTTTCTTCAATTCTGCCATCAAAATGTCTTACAACAGAGAAATAAAAGCACAGCTTGGATTGGTAGGGCTTTTTCTAACACATGGAGTGAGGGGCACTTCCAATATCGCTGTTTTGAGAGTGAGTCACAAGTCTTAAAAGCATATAATAATAATTACGATTTTTAAACTCTGTATTCTTCCAGATGCACTAAAATAATTTTTGCGGAAGAATTCTCAAAGTAATCCAGTTGAAAATCTGTCTTGGAGGAGATAACCTTTCTTTTTATAAAGCAAGGATTGGAGTTACTTTGGTGGAAAATAAATAGCTGGGTTTTTTTGTTTTTTTTTTTGCTTGGCATGAATCTGGGGACAGATCCTCACTTTTACTGTAAAGGGTCATAGCTCTGCTGGTCTTGGAGCAGTGATTTCTTCTAGCTGGAGGTCTCTTTTGTTAGCCCTTATAGCACCAGCCATTAATATTCTGAGATACAGAAGAGTAGAGCCCAGTGAGGCAGGAAAGGGCATTACATTGCTTTTTCTCTGCAATTACATGAATATGTCGTACCACCATTTTCTCCTAGCACCTAAATGCTAAATATTAGCTCTTAATATTCATTGTATAATGCTTTAAGAGCAAGCCAGGAAAAGGAAAGCGAGAAGCAACGATGCGTAGCACACCGGGCATCCTCGGTAGGCATGGTCTGCCACACAGCCCACCTATGCATGAGCAAAAGGCTGGTGAGCCTGAAATTGTAAAATGCTATATGGTTCCCTGTGGTCTAAGTTGTTCAAGTGGGTCTTTATAATTTTCTTTTGCATCAAAAAAAAAAAATGTTGGTGGCATATTAGCAGAAGAGATGTTCATTTTGGGAAATGGTGCACCAGTGTCCAGAAACCCTTTGAATTTCACCATTGGTTTTTTTGCTTGTATCCAATACCATTATAATATCTGTGGTTTGTGGGGTTTTTTAGGAGGAATATAGAGCTGAAGGAATTAGTTGGCACAACATTGACTACATAGACAACTCCAGCTGCATCAACCTGATCAGTAAGAAGCCAACGGGCCTGCTCCATCTGCTGGATGAGGAAAGCAAGTGAGTAGGAAACTGTTGGGTTTGATAACAATATTTCTTTTTTCACTAAAAAAGTCTTTATCCTTAAGTCTCACCTCTTGTGATTCTTCCCAGAAAGATGCTAATAGCTTGCTGGGCCGATTTATCTTCCCTCTCTAGTTTTGTTTCCAAGGTGGTAACGCAGACAGTGGAGAATCAGCCAGCTGAGCAAAAAGCCTTTAACAAATGAGAATTAAAATTCTGTTTCCAGAATTTATTCTGTTAAAGGGAAGGGCAAAGGTTTCCTTTGCTTCTCTCCTCATTTCTCTCCCTGTTTCTTGCGGTGTAATGACATGACAATGCTTGAAGTTGAGATGAGTGAAGGGAGAATCCAAGCACATGAGTTCAAGCAGGTCATGTGGGTACTGTTATTGAGATATAAGGTTGGATTTATCAATTTACTTTTAAAAATGAAACCAGAGTGAACTGAGGGCACTTGTAAGTAGGGGCAGTGCTTCTGTCAGGTTTCATGGACATCAGGGCTGCAGCTGAGATTTGCATCCTTGGTTACAACCATCCAGCTTGTCTTGGTAGAAGTTATCAGATGAGCATGTGGCTTCTGGGTTTGCCTTTGGGTGGAAACTTCCAAGTGTAAAGGATCTCCCATTGGATGCACATGCCAGTTTTCTCCATGTGAAGGGCACGGGAAGGCCAGGTGGATTTGCTGGTGTCGCCTCTGATCCACATGGCTCCAGTCCAGGCCGCAAGCACTCCTCCCACCATTTGCTTGCAGATTTCTCCTCCATTTCTTGTCTTGTTGATCAGACACACAGCAGTGATGCTGTCCCAGTGGTACTGTACCAGCTAAACCAACTTAAATTAGGTAAAGTTGTGAAATACACCCCCAAGTTGCAGATTTATGTGAAGTTTGAGGATGGAGGATTGGCTTGCTCTTAGCAATACGGTCTGCGCAAGCTCCCTGCCCTTTTTCTTCCTCTTTCCTATGCCAGGATCAGTCAAGTAACTCCTGAAATTGAAGTGAAATTTCTAGGCTCAATATTTCCTAAATGTGTGAACAGATATAGGAGCAGTCTAAGCCTCAAAACCAATGACAGGAACTTTGGGTTTCCAATAAACGCTCTACCCTGGATAATTTCCATGCAATGGGCATACAATGCAGTATACCACGGTAAAAATATCCCTATTTGTGCTTTTATAACTGATTTCAGACCATTATTAAATCAACTAAGAGTTCTTCAGACGCCAGAAATACCTTGTATTTGTATATAACCACATGAGAGCATGCAAAATGGCACTTGCTTAGTATCTGCAGGCACAGAAGTGGAAGCTCAGAATATCTCTATTTTCCCATTTGTGGTCAAGAAAGAAGCTTAAAAGCTTTTCCGTTGGGTTTATGGCTGTTGTCTTTTTAATTCTTCCCACTCATTTTTCCTCAAGCCACAAACCAGACACTGCTGGACAAGTTTAAGCGTCAACACGAAGGAAACTCCTACATTGAATTTCCAACAGTCATGGAGCCAGCTTTCATCATCAAACACTATGCGGGCAAAGTGAAGTATGGAGTGAAGGTCTGTAACCCAGCTGTTCCCCAGCAGTTGTTTTCATTTCAGTCTTCTAGCTGTGATAGGGAAGGAGAGCCCCAAAGGCTCCACAGAGACGTTTGCAAGAGGACTTGGCTAGAAAAGAGATGCAAGGGTTGGGAGAGAAGTGTTTGAAAAGCTTGGCTAAAATGAGAAGGTGGTGGGGATCATGTCTTCCTGTTCCCCACGTTGCAAGCTCGTGTTGGCATTTTGGGGAAGAATTAGGGACGTGCTGAGGTTGATGCTACAACCCAGCGATTTTGTTGAAATCGGGTATTTGGTGGCCTTTCTGGGCTTGGTTTGTGTAGAAAACCTGATGTTTTTTTCATAATTAGCCATTTTTTAATACACGTTATGTGAGTGTAGGTCTCAGCATCTCACTGCTGCAGGTACTTTTTAAAATCCCATGCAAATGATTTCAAAGTTGACCCTATTTATATTCATGCCACTTATTAGCAGAAGCAATTCTGGTGGGCAAGTGAGCCTGGATGAGAAACAGCCTTGGGATTTATAACTGCAAATCTGTAATTGTGCTTCTCATGCAATAATTACACATGATAAACTTCAGCATCAGCTTTGAAATGCTTCAGAGATCAGTGCTTTGGGATAAAATGTTTATTTTCTGAACATGAAGAGGTGTCCAATATGGGGGTGGAAAAAAAGATAGAAGCAGGATTTGATAGTTGTGCTGTCCAAGGGATAGCTTGGCAGATCTTACCCGGCGTATCTTGCAGATATTGTTTATTTCCCTCTTTTCTTCCCCTTCCCTAGGATTTCCGTGAGAAAAACACAGATCACATGCGCCCGGACATTGTAGCTCTCCTGCGAAGCAGCAAAAACGCCTTTATCTGCGGGATGATCGGGATCGACCCGGTGGCCGTGTTCCGCTGGGCAGTCCTGCGGGCATTTTTCAGGGCCACGGTTGCTTTTAGGGAGGCTGGAAAACGATATGTGGAGAAGAAAACTGGTATGTGTGCCAATCCCCTAATCCTAGAGCCTGTTTTGCACCAGCAGCATTGATCTAATATATTACTACAGTATCTTAAGTAGCCTGTCTGGCTTATTAGGAGCTATTAATCTTCTGATTAAGATAGCGTATAGATTTTTGCTCTCCAAAAGTGATGTTTAAAGGTACGTTTGCAGTAGGATTTTAACACACCATAAGAAAAAATTTTTAATTTACTGTTGCTTTAACTTTTCCCTTTCTGTAGGATACGTGCATAGGAAATCCTGAATGATTTGAACAGAGACATAAAAATTATTTGGCAAATAAGGCAAATTATTTTTGCGAAGAACTCTCAAACTGTTAGTTACATCTGGAAAAAAGAGGAAATAATTCTTCTCTGCAACTTCTCAAGCTGCTCACCCTTTAAGCTCCAAGAGAGCATGTCTCTTGTCTAGCAAAATTCATTGCTTCACAGTCACCCAGAACCACCTCATGCTGAACACAGGGGCATTAAATTAAAGGGAAGTAATGGTGCATCATCATGCTGTGGCAGGCAATACCTGGCTGTGCTTTTAGACCATTTCTCTGCATAAAGCAATTTCAGAAAGATGGGTACAAGCTATTACTATTAATTTCTGGGCACCAGAGGGCTTGAAATTCATGATGAAATTAGAGCCTCAGCAGGGAAAATGTTAGCTGAGTTAAAATGAAGCACAGAGCTGTCCCAGGAATTTTTTTTTTAGTTGGAGGGGTGTGCATCAAGAAGAGCCATGGAGTTTGGGACAAGAGACCTAGATTATGGAAACTGTACAGGCGGAAAGAATAATTTCCTTGCTCAGGGCGATTAATAGCATCCCAAGAAGAGCAGGAGGCAAAAATCAGCTTTCAGCTCTTGTGGCTCTTCCTGTTGAAGCACTCAGAGGCGGCATAAGAGAAAAGATGTTTCTCGTGAATCGGGGTCTACCCGGCACATCAAAGCAGCATCTACAGACAGTGTTTCGAAACGCCGAGAGATAGATGGCAAAGACATTTGTCATTGGGAGAAACGTCACTCGAAAGAGTTGGCTTTGGAAATTTGTATTTGTGTTTTCCTAACAATGCTTTTTCATCTTGCATAAAGCCTGGGCTGAACTAAGGTGAGCTGGTCAAGGAGATAAAAAAATAGGTTCAGTCTTGGGAAGTAAGAGCTAATGTCAAGCCCTGCTTCGCTTTCTATGTCTCTGGCGATCAATCGTACCTGCCATACTCCTCTCCCCACAAGCTCGCTCTCTGCTTTTCAGTCTTGACTTTGTGGCATTAACTTGCCTGCCCCTCCCTCCCTCTCTCTCTCTCAATATAGGTATAAAACAGAGTCCAGGAGGTTTTCAGACAATTCTGGGAGACTCACTTCTTGCACTGTCTTCTCTTTCTCTACCAAAACTAACACAGTAATGATCGAGTTTCTAAACCTTTTCTGGCACATCTTGCTGCTGGTTTATCTACTCGGTGTCCTTCGGCCCACTTTCAAATGGCTTTGTGCTTTGTAACCTTTGTTTTTTGAGTCAAAAAGAAAGAAAAAAAATCCCAGAACCCCTCAAAAAGATGGATAAGCTTTAACTTGAACTTCCCGCCAATCCTCAGTTGATTTATACCCTGAATTTCTATGTACATCTTCAGCCTAAATCGGGAAAAAGTCATGAGAAAGAGACGAGGGCAGAACTAGTGGGAGATTACCTAAATCCCATTCCTATATTGAGCTATACATTATCCATCGGGAAAGCTTGCCCTACAAGCGATGGCGGAGCTGGGACTACTCATGCTCAGCTGCCTCTGCCCTCTTTGGAGAGGCACCCATCATCTCCTAGCATGACTTCTGCCCAGGTAGTGGTAGCACTTAGCAAGGTGAGATCTGTAGCAATGTTTTCATCATGCTTTTGCTGGCGAGACCTCATGCCTGTCTCTCATTCAATTGTCCTTCTCCAAAATCCCATCTGTCTTGCCAAAGCTCCACAAAGCAGGTGGCTGTACAAGAGGCGAACTTGAGCAGGGGCTACTGAATGCTGCTGGTCCCTCCTGCTCCCCGAAATAACACAGAAAAGCCTCAAACTGATGCTTTGCACCTGTGGCAGAAGGTATTTCTGAATTACTAAAGAATCACTGCCCCATCTTGATAGGCAAAAGCAGACAACCAAAGAGAGCATGTGGTTTTGGTTTATTTCGTTTTTTTACCAAACATCGCCAGCTTTAATTAGCCTGACCCAAATGCCTTACTGCCCACAGATCTGGAGCTTTTGATAAAATTCTGGTAGATTAGCTGAGAAAAACTTCACACACATACGTTCATCCAAGTGCACACACTTAGTATTTGTGTATAATTTTTTATAAGGCGTGCTGCCCTGTTCTTGGTTTCTGAGGTCCTGCCTGCTGCTGCTACTGTCCATCAGGCGGGTGGAATTAATGAGTAGCAAAATATCTGAAGCATGCTTTTTTTTAAAAAAAAAAATTTAAGGCTCTTTGCGCTCTTTTGTCTTAACCTCAAATGGATGTCCCTCACTTTTACCTGTCTGAAGGCCTGTCTGAGTCACGCTTACAATACCCAATAGGGATTTTAATGAAAAATCTCTGGCTTCTGTATAAGCAGTTCTGCAAAATTTTGCTTTGCTTTCTTTTTGCATCATCCTTTCAGTTATCTTCTCTGTGCCTGCAGTGCCAACCAGTGCTACAGATGCTTCTGTAAGCATAATCAGCATTTTTTTCCTGCTGGCTTTAGGGACTCTCCTCTGTTTGTGTTCCTAATATCATCATAGTGCAGCTTTTAGTGATTGTGTGATTGTCCTCATTAATCTGATTGTCCTCGTTAGCCTGGAGGTGAAGAACAGCGAAGCAGCGTCACAGGGAATTTTGTTGGGTACCTTTCTCTTCTGCCCAGGAGATATCTCTTATGGTGCTGCCAACCTTCCTCAGCTGAAACACGCTGGGATCTGCCAAGATGCAATTAGCTGATGGGTGGACTTTTTCTATTATTATTATTATTATTATTATTATTATTATTATTATTACTGAGTTTATCAGGAAGGATTGAGATAGTCCAAAAGAACTACACGTTTGAACTAGATTTGTTAATGAACTTTGATTAAAGGAACATTATCAAGCTTTTTAGGAAAGAAATTTGGCTGATTGACTTTTTTTTTTCTGTATCATCGATATGAATTTATTACACAAAACCCCCTAATTTTTTATTAGTGAAAACTTGATGAAAGAACCAGTGCTGTTCATATAAACCAGGCTGTGGAGACTTCCAGCTTTCTCATCTTGGTTTTGCTGGACATGAACCTAAATCCTCGTTCTGACAAAGGGTTCATGGTCCTGGGGCTGTGCCCTCCCTCGATGGGCACTGCATTGGCATTTGGCCAACATGGTTGCTCCTTGCGTTGGGCTGTTGCAGCTGACCTACACCATAACCTCTTCCCAAAACCAATCCCATTGACTTCTGCAGATTTATTCGTGAAGCTGAGCACCAAAAAACCAACCCAACCCCCTGAAAGAATAAAAACCGCAAACTGTATTTGCCAAATAAGGGTGAGAGCAAACAAAAAAATGGTCTTTGAGGTCTCACTGAGCAGCAACGAAGTGGTGTTAACATGAGGCAGACACCCCTTGATAGTGTTCCTCTGGAAAATTCAGATTGGCCCTTTCTGATGATTTAATGCATTGGTATGAAATGCTTCCGTATGTGCTGACACAAGGTAACTCCTCGGTGACTTCAACAGGAGCGTGACATATCCCTTGACTTGGTGACTTAAATGATGATGGCGAGGTGCTGCTTCTTTGCTCAGTGTAACCTGCGTAACCAGAACCCTGTGGTCGGAGCTGGGCCATCAAAAGTCCTCTAGGCCACGCAACAATGGTTTCTTCCAACTTTTGACCTCAAACTCATCCTACCTAACTCCAGAATCTGTGTCCCCTGCCCCTGAGGAATACAGAACCCTTGTTTAATACAAATCATTTCTGTTTTTCCTTTTACTTGTCAATATCTGAGCAAAGCGTGGCACTGGGATGCCAGATGAGAATTCCAGGTGGCCGTGTCCAGGAAGCATCTGTGCAGGGAATTGTGGATAACACCTGGCAGAGACATGGAAAGGATTTTAAAAAGCAGTTAATAAAAGTAAAGATTTATCTAATCATCTATTTTTTGCCCAAATAATCTTGGAGTGATTACGCTCTGGCTAATATTAGCCAGAGCAGGGTTGGGATGCAGTCCGGCCCATCGCTCCTGTGCCACAGCGTCGGGTCAGGAGGAAACCAAGGTTAAGTTGTGTCGAGCATGAAAAATGCACAACCCTCGAGCTGTCACGTCCTTCGGGCTTGTTCTTTACCCTCTCCTGATTTCTGCATATATAATCTTTCTCTTCTCTCCATTTTTTTTTGTTGTTTTTATTTTGCTTCCCAAGGGCATGATGATGCAGTGCCATGTGCGGTTTTGAAAAGTGTGGATAGTTTTAGCTTTCTCCATCACCCAGTTCATCAGAGGAGCTTAGAGATCCTGCAGAGATGCAAGGAGGAGAAGTACAGTAAGGCTCCACCACCTGCCCTTTCCTCTGATATGACATTCACACACCAAGAAATGGAAACCAGGGCAAAAAAAAACCCAGCCCAAGGATTGAACCAGCTGCCTTACAGCAATTTTGACCCTATCGGGAAATTATTAGGCGGAGTTTGAAGAGTAAAACTAAATGCAAAGCCACATCTCTTGAGATGCGGCATTGCTTCATTGGCGGTTTCCCTGTTCACTTGCTGACATTAAGTCGGGATGCCAATGCTAGGGATATTTTTTGTGTGTTTTATTGTTATCACACGTGTGATAATAAGTTCAAAGTGCTGCAGGTCTGGTAGGAATATTCCTATCTAAGGCACGTGGCTGATACAGCTGGAATTTGGCTTTATTTGGATTTCATTGGACTTAAAAAATAACTTTAGCTTCTGAAAATGCTGTCTCCGAGGGCTTCTACTTAGAACTAAAGTGGTTGGCAATGTTGTTTTACAGAATGAGTTAAGATGCACTTGGTCTCCATTTCTTGCTCGTCACTCCTCTGTCACGTAATAAACTCATCCTGCATGACAACATGGACACTTTTGCCTGCACTACTACATATATTTAAAAAAAAAAAAATTTTGTGCTCGTATCTTTAGCTATATCATTTTTCTGCCATTATTCTCTTCCTTCACATTGCACATTAGAGCTTACAGAAATAGAGTGCTGCTGTATGCAGTCTTCAAGGGCAAGTTCTCAGCCCGAGTTGCTCTTTAAAACGTCATGCAACTTAAGTGTAAATGCAAACCACCCAGGTTTTTCCTGCAATGCTGAGCATGGTAAGTACCATAGTTTGCATGTGAAGTCTTCACAAATATGCTTTTCCTGCTATAGAAACCTTATATCAGAGTTCCATGCTTTCTGCAGCAATGTAGCATTGAGGGAGCACTTTAATTCCTAATTTAGACTTTAAATCTTAATTTCAAGTATATTGTTTTTTCCTACAAGTTCCCACCATTGCTACCAGGAAATATAAGGCAGTAAGACAAACGCGACAATAGATTTTAAGTGGTGTTGCGCTAAGTGATCGTCCTGATACTACTAAGAAACAATTTAAAAGGAAGGTGATTATCAGTAGAGTAGTTTTAATTGCAATGAATTAATTTTTAATTTGTAAGTTAGTTCAGCAACAAGGGAAGTCTTGGGGGTTTCATTTGCAGTTGCTTAGGTGTGAAGAGGAAAATTCATACAACACAAGAGACACTTAGAAACAGAACTTTAATTTAAGGTGGAGCGGTGAAGTTGAGCTCCGCATGTTAAAACCTCACTTATTATGGACTTGTCCACACAGCTCAGTCTATCTTAGGGTAGAACCAACACCTGGATCTGAGAGTAACATTGCCATAGTTTGTGAATTGGCCGAGAACATCCGACCTGACAAACAAGTAATTCGTGTTCTGCGTTCAGAAACCATTCACGTCTTCCCATGGGGTGTGCTCCTGCAAGCTGTTTCCCCAGGCTTCATTTCTTTGGCAGGCTAAACCGGCATTGGAGCATGTATCATTTTGGGGTCCTGAATTCAGTGGGCTTGCGGGCCCTGCAGGCAAAGATGCTCAGGCTGAGGTTGGCCCTGGGGACTCAGCTTTTCCCAGAAGTCAGATGAGGTTACAGCCATGTAACAAGATAGTCTCCTAGTCTTGAATTCTGCAATTAGTTCTAGCTATGCACAAAGAGAGAAGATGAATTGATTTGATGAGTACATTGCGATTCCCTTTGGTTCACTTGGTGTTCAGCTCATGTAGCTGACTGATCGCCCTTCCCGTACCATCTCAGCTGCTTCACTGGTATCTCGGAGTCTATCAATTCATTTATGGTTTTCCACCAGAGCGAGGCACTGGGTTTAGGCATCTCTTGAGCTCAAGACTAAAGCTCTGCTGGTTGACATTTGTGAGTAGGGAGTAGACTGGGATTATCCAAAGCTCTTCTCAATGAGGGCAAAGACCTATTAGGCAAATCAGCTTGTCTTTCTGAAACACTACAGCTGAAGAAAAGGGAACGTGCTTGAAAAATCAAAAGAATTTTATTCCTGAAATGTAAAATTGATCAGCCTGCATCCAAGCTGGGCGAAGGGAATGAGTGGTTTCCACTCACACCACTGTTCCTTGTGTGCAGTGTATTAATTTATACCATTTAATAGCCTGTATTCTCTATGCAGAATTCTCAGAGCCACATGTGAGTCATCCGCTTAAATCTAAAACCTTTTTGCCTTCCATTTCTAAAAAAACCCACTCTTTTCCGGGAAAGGGCCCACATCAATATGACAACTTTTATTTGGCTGTGGCACGGATGCTTTTCTTCTTTTAAGAGCCAAGTGATGGCACAACATAGAAAAGCAATCCTCTTTAATCCAGATGGTGCACCATAACTTTTATTAATCAAAAAGTTGCTGAAGGTGCTAAACTGGCTGAATTAGGATGCAGTTTTAATGCAGGTATTATCTGGAAGCCTGAAATAGGAATTGCCTTGTCCCGAGCAACTCAAGGTGCAGACACAGTAATACTTTGATAAAACCTTGTCTTCGTAACTTCAGCCCAACTTGTTGGGTTAGCCGGTGGTTTGGGCCTTTTCTTTCAGGGATTTATTTGGTGGGGAGTGCAGGAAAGTGGAGGAGGACAGAGTTTGCTCCAAAAAGATGGGCGTGGACTAAAAAAAATTTAGAAATACCAGTGAAAGCCCATTTTTCATGAAATGCTTTAGGTTAGAGAAGCCTTCTGTGCCTTAATGGGGAAGCATCCAGGCATATATATTATATAAAAAATAGATGCAGCTAGACATTAGGTGCTTTCTTAGTGTAAAACTGGCTACAAAAATTGCTAATGCAGTATTTTAAGCAGATTCCTGGTTATTCTCTTTTTTTCCCCTCTTATAGTTGTGTTTCTGTGCTCTAAACAAGCAACTTGTGGCACAGAAATGCCAGTCTTGAAAGAAGTAAACACACGCTCCTAGGATGAGTGTATTTAAGCCATATAATAGCTTAAAAGGCAAAAAGGGGGATTAAAAAGAGAGTTTTGAACTCTAGGCATAGCTAGGCACTCAGATTATCTGGCTTGCTTTCCAAAAATCTCCGGAGTTGGAGATTGCAAAAGCTTCTCAGCCGGAGTCATTTGGTCCCACCTCAGAGCACAGGCAGGATCAAAGATGACCCATGGCAGCTCATTCCTGAATTTTCTTTTGCTCAGATTTCTAGGATATTTGGACACCTTTAGCTACAATAGCTTAACCAAGTGAACCATCAGCCTTTTCAGGCATCTCCTGCCCAATGTTCAAGACAAGCCATTGTAATATCTCAAGAGGTAAAGAAGGACAGTAGATGTCCCATTAAAGGGATGTCACCTGCTGAGTTTTGGTAGGAAATCATCTTCTCCTTAGAAATTTCAGGCTCTGAGGAATGGCAGATCAGCAGGATGGGCTCAGATCTCTGCGTGTTTGCTTTGCATTCGTCTTCAGAATAAGGAGATCCTTAAGGACACTTTTTAGCTCAACAGCCGGGCTATATTGAATAGGAAAATTATAAATGGGAGGGGGGGAGATATGCTATTGCTGCTTCTTACTCTGTTACAAACTATAGTTTAGACTTCTTTCTTTTTAAGGAGGTTTTTTGCGCTATTTTTTCCACTGCAGAAATCTCAGGGTAAAGGAATATACATTTTTCCCATGTTCAGGTGAACACTGCGATATTTCTTGTCTCTCAGCAGTGATGTTGAGACAGTTAAAAATTGCTTGGCTGTTTTCATGTCAAATTCAAGTGTATCAGGTCTTAAAATATCTGTAGTTTAATGACTTGAGAAGTGTTTTGTTGTCTACAAAACTTGTCTTCTGCCTTCCTAAATGCTTGGTTACAAAACATTTCCACTTTGGGGAAGATAATAGCTTGAAACATCTGTAACCGTGCATGATAACTTCCTTGGATATTTATTAAATATAAATTACTCTAAACCCTATCAAAGGATATAGGTTCAGTAGGCAATAAAGCCTCCCCACGCAGTATATACCACTTGCTATATGTGTCCCTGTTGATATATCTGTAGGAAGGGAAAAAGTGTGCAAAGAATAGATGACTGTTATTCAAAGCACCCTACTTATGTCCGGGTGTTTTGCCCGTGCAAGCAACTGTGTTGTCCTATGGACAGTGGAGAGCTTAGGAATATTTTGGACATGAAGGACATGAGTGGCTGCTCCCCGCCCTCCTCCATCACAGCAACCTCTTCCTTCACCCCGTTTGCTTACTAGCTGGGACAGCGTGTCCCTAACACAACATGTGTGTGTGGGAGGGGAATTAGTAGGCCTGACCAAACAGCATTACTCATAAGGGTGACGACTCTCTGGCAGAGAGGTAGAACTTAGTAGATGATGGGTACGTTGGCATCCTTGGCACCCTTGTATGCCCAGCATGTGCTATGACACGTACATGCTCCTCCTCGCTGTAGTCAGTGCTAAGCTATGGCTGTGCTAATTGCCTTTTGGTGAAAAGCCAGGTAGAAACATCTTTTTTCATGTGCTACTTTAGGTATTACTTGGAAGAGCCCGCGGACACCACTCTCAGATCTCCAGGGAGTCAATACCATCAACGAGAGGACCCAGCGGTAAGCCTCTTGCTTTTCCATTGCCATGGCAAGGAAATCTGGGATGGGAGAGCACTGTCTGTTGTTATAAATGACTGTGTTAATGCTTATACCAGCTTGCTGATTAATTTTGTCTCCTCTTCATTCTTTCTCTGCTATGTGATCATATCTAAATATCTTTACCCGACTGACTAAACGGCAGGCAGGGAAAGCCACTTTCCTACATCAAAAGGCAGCAGTTGTAGGTGGTGTGGCGTACAAGGCGGTAAGAAGCTTGCAAACAAAATTAATGAATATGCCAATATCAAGGAAATAAAAATTTACTGATGATTTTTCTGGCATGAAAAAGCCAACTATGTGTTTGGGTGCAGAATTGCACGCAAGCAGTGTGATGGTGGCTCTAGGTGCCACAGAGTGTGGAGGACCTGGGAAGGTATGGGGTTTGAGATGGTACCTTGTCAAATGTTTGCTTGTTTTTAAGGGAAGGAAGCTTATTAACTTCAAAAAAGTTTGATCTTTACAATTTTTATATAGAGTTTTATTTTTTAATCCTTCCTGGAAGGTTCTGGCCATTCAAGCAATTACTTAATGAGACCTTTTTGTTTGAGCGTCAGATCTACACTTTGAGATGCAGATCTACCCCTCTTCTGCAAAAGGTTTTCCAAATCCATTTCAGAATTAAGTTGCTTGTGAAGCAAAGCATCTTCATTTCAGAGGGAATTCTGGGCGCTGATCCTCTTCCTTTTCTCCAGCTACTCTTGTGCTATCCTTCTGCAGACACCAGAACGTCTGATTATCCAAATACCACCTCTGAAGGGGTGCAGTGCCTCTCTGCTTCCCCCTGACCAGATGTGTGTGTGTGCTGGGCAAAGATATGATCAGAGCATCCTCAACTCCTAAAACTATTTCTTGGAGCTGCAGACAGCCGGGCATAACTTCATGGCTGCTCTGAGTTTCATGAGAACAATTCCAGAACAAGTCGAGAGGAGTCCGACACTGTCTCCTGAAACATGTCCATCGAATCCTCTGTAATGGGCCTTGCTCAGTGGGCTTCCCTCCCACACAAAACAAAATATCCTGAAAATATATTATTAAACCTCATTTTTTATTGGTTTTAATGCCAAGTGGCCAAGACAGAAATTCGATACACGTTGTTCTTTTTTTTTCTAGGGGGAAAAAAAGTGGCTTTTATTGCCTGGCTTTGTTCACCATGTGCCCTCTGAGTGCCATCCAGACCAGAATATTTCCCTTGCCCTTTCTTCCCTTTGAGAGTTGTGGTGGGACCCTGCTGAAGGAGAACTAAATATTCTCGTATCATTTCAAGTTGGGTTATTTTCAGAGCTCAGAGGGGATGTGATTTCCATAAAATTGTTGGATTTAATTCATAAATTTGTGCGACTTCTCAAGTTAGGGCAGAAATCCAGCTTGGGCAAGCGATCTCACCCTATCATGGGAAGGTGGATGCAACCCTGGTTGTCCTCATGTGAGTCTTTCCCACCCCTCCTTTTCCTTCTCCTAATGCCGTAGCTGCTATGGCTCTAATCTGTTAGGCTACGATGATAGTAGGTACGTGGTTATGTTTGAGACAGAGAAGGTTGGTGTCTCCAGAGGTGACATTTACTGTTTCTAGCATCTCTGGTTGCGCGGGTTTCCCTAAATGTGATGTAATGTGAAACTTTGTCCCTGTGGAGATCTTCACATGTAGATAAAATATGTTCTGCAGTTTCCCTAGCAAGCTTTCAAATCTGATGGTGTGTGAAGAACGCCCATGAAGTGGGATGGGGCTTTTCTTGACTGTCCAGCTCCAGCTTTGGAGGCACGTTAGTGCAGCAGTTTGGGCTGTCCAGCGTTTTCATAACCCAAAATATTTTGATTATCTCAGATAGGGGCCATTGTAAAGGCAGGGAAGCTCTGCTTGTCCCAGGCAACTGTCGAGTTCCATCTGTGGTCAGCTCTATTTATTTGGCTTAACCCAAGCCAGCATAGCAGGCAAGTTGCCTTAAACAGCCAGGATCAAGGGCAACAACTACTGTGTCTTCTGTCCATCATCCTCCGCAGTTGTATCCTAACAACAGGGTCAGGACAGTTTATTCCCTTTACTGATCTATTTGCAGAAAACATACTTTTGAAGCTGGCCTAACTCCTACGTTCCTCCTGGTGCGGTGCCACAGTAGTACGGTCCATGATCTTTGCTTCTCTTGGGCATCATCAGTGATGGTTCCCCAAAACGTCATCTATGCCTCTTCCTTCTGAAAGCACAACCCGGGTGTCTCATAGGATCTCTAAAATCCAGCCTGCACTTTCAAGTAGGCAGGTGGTTTTGATACCTTTCACTGTGGGTCATTTTGATCTGAAGAGTCATGGTTTTGATCTGAAGAGTCATATCATGCTTGATAAGTGGTGGCATTTCGGTTAAATCGCACTTGTTGAGCAAGAAGGGGTAAATACAGGGCTGAAGGTAACATGTATAGAAGAGGGATTTACTTTAACAGCTTTCCAGTAGATAGACTGGCAAGCAATTTACGGAGCTAAATTAAACAGGAATTTGCTTTCAAAGCCATCTCATGATCATGCGGTTGCTGATAAGTCTGTGTCGTACATCCAACCCACAGGATAGCCCGGGGCTTGCTTCTAAAAGCAGATTTGAGGCATGACATCACGCAGGAAGTCATTGCAGAGGGTTTAGCGAGCCAAGCGCTCTCCTCTGATCTCAGAAGAAAGCAGACGGGTGGTTTGCACATGCTGGGGGGCGAGGAAAACCCAGGCTTCAGCAGAGCATTGGAAAGCCGGCATGCTTTGGAAGTGCCTTCACCAGCCATCAAGTAATGAAAGCCATGCCATTGCTAACCAAAACCGCTTGGGATGTCTGTTTTCCTGCTGGTTGATGTTCATTGATGAAACTCTTTTATGTGCAGCGATGGCTAAGCAGCACACAGGAAAGCAGGTGTTGATCAGTCTATCTTGAACCAGTTGGGCTTGGTGAGATGATTGACCTCCCAAGTACCAAGCCAGCTGTGTTGGTCACCATATGCACGTATCCATCCTAAAGTGTCCATAATAAACAGAGTTGTCATTTTATCTTTTTTTTTTTCTTTTTTTTCCTCCCCAAAAACCACATGGGTATTTCTAGGGTTTTCTGTTCTCTAGTCTCATTCACAGTCTGTATAACCACAGTCAGTCTCAAACCTGAGAGTGCGTTGAGGTTAGCCCAGATTAATGATGGGTTGTAGATCCTGAAAGTTGCCATTGAGGTTTAGTGGTACCTGTCAACTGGTAACTTTGTTTTTCCTCCTGCAAATAAGAGGTTTTCAATGGATGGGACCTTAGCTGTAAAGAGCAAGAAGGTGGACAGGAGGGATCACCTGGGTATTAAAGTTTCTCACTGACCTTCCTTGAATTGAATGGCCTGCTTAAAAAAAGCAAGTCCTGGAGTGCTCAGCCAGGAGTTTACTTTGCTGTGATTCATGCTTTCTTTTAATAGTGGTACCTGTCAAAATGCTGATTTAGTGGGGCAAGACAACTTGCACTCCAGCATCACGTTGCTCCAAGGATCTGGCTCCAGGCTTTGAGCTGGCTGAATGAATAATTTGACATGCTTTATTTTTTAATTTCTGTCTGGCACTTCATGTTTTCCCTTCCTCCAAATCAAGACTTTAAGGCAAAGGGCTGCCTTGTTGCTTGACTTCAGAAGTGCCTGGTGCCAGAGGCCCCATTTAAACCACTGTGTCCTTCAGCGTCCTCATGACCAGGAGACTGGTGCTGCATCACGTCTCCTCCTATTCCTTTTCCTCCTGCCTGAAATAGTGTGGGGTGGGGGAGTTGCAGACCCTACATCCTTCATTAGATCACCTTTCTTTCATATGATGGTTTCTGGAAGGCTGGTAGAGAATTAAATATTAAAAAAAGACCCCAAAGCCCCACCATCAAACCCAAGTATTACAGTTGGGTGCAGCCCGGGAGAGGCTTTGTGTAACCCCAGACACCACAGGGAGGGTCCTCAAGTCTGGAAGTTATTTACCCTGATGTGAAGTTTGGTCAAGTACCCATTTCCCTTCCTCCAAGGGAGGATTTTGTTTCCTCTTGCCCTTCCCTTCAGTCCTTCCGCAGCCAGGTGAGCCTTTCTGGAGACCAAAGCAGCTCTGCTCCATGGCAGAAAGGACCAAACTGGGCGAGCAATTTGTGGTCAGGTCCCAGTGAGTGATTCTGGGCCAGCCCCCTAGTCCCTCTGGGGCTGGCATCCTTCATCTGTGGCAAACAATTAGTTTATTGCAAATGATATTTGCTTTTCTTTTCCTAACAAAATGATTGCATGAATTAGAAAAGGCAGAGTCAGCACCAGTATCATCTAAAGTTGTGACTATTAACGATGGTAAGGCTGATGGCAGAGGTCGTAGTCTCATATCCTTCGTACCACCAGGGTACCTGCAGACCCAAGCCTTGCGAATGGGAGAACTGGGAGCTGTGATTCTCCCGCTGATAGTTTTGATCCTTTGATGAATATCTTATTTTTAAATGGTGCTTAATTAGCTGATCACTTCATATGGTGTCTGGCATCATGAACTCATCCCTTGGGAGCGGATTTGTGGTTAAAAGAATAAAGTGGCAACTCTCACTTGATACCAATGGATTATTTTATTATCTTATTTTTTATTTTGTCATAGAACCAGGGTTTTTTTTATGTCTTTATAACACTGTGCGATGTTTGGTGTTGCAGTGATGCCTATGCTGTTGGCTGGAACAGCCGGATGGGGATGCGGCACAGCAGGCTCGCCAGCCCCAGCGCCTTCCTAGACAAAGATGGGATATTTGTCAACGCGACCAACAGCAAGCTGCTGGAGAGGGCCCACGGCATCCTCATGTCAGTGCAAAAGGAGGGGATTTGGGCTTTATTTCTGGAGCGTAATGAGCAGCATGGATGGTTAGAGGAATGTAAATAGCCAGAATACAAAAATATCAGGGTTTCAAGTAGACTTGGAGGTGTTTCACAGTTGGGTCAGAGCGACCCCAGTGTATTTTACGCGTCTCATTTATTTAACTCTTATCATTTGTTTGTAATGAGAGACGCAGGGAAGAGAGAGAAGGAATGAATCTGCCGGTCAAACCAGTCTCAAGATACAACCGTGATGTAACGCAGTCACATTTTTTAACATGATATCAAAGTTTCCATTACAAATTAGGTGGGGAAATTATGTCGATGATTCATGCTGCAGCCTCATCAGAAGGTTCGGAGAACATCACCGGGGTGGCTGGCATTAACATGGGGTATGAGAAAGCAGGAGGGTGGTCAGTCACTTTGTGACGCCGCTCCCTTGCTCTACCCAAAATACCAGCATCCCCATTATTTCCAGTGTAACGATTCCCTTTCAGTTGGATACCTTTCTCTCAAAACTGTGCTACTAAATTTGTAAAACTACTTTGCGTCACGCAGAAGCAGCCCAGTTTCAGTACAGGTTATAGGAAGCAGCTGCTAAAGGGGATTTGGGAGGGCTTGTTTCATAAAATCCTCCATTCTGCAATTGCACGCGTGGACCTGAGCCATTTCTTATCTCCCCAGGCGAAATAAGAACTTCAAAGCCAAACCCAATCTCCCAAAGGTGAGCAAGAAACAGCATTTTTACCTTGCTGGTCCTTGGGTTAAAACCATAGGTACAGTGTTGAGATCTGCTGGGTGTGAGGAAGACTGCATGTGTCTACATTCAGACCCGGGTCAACTCAGCTCAGTTCAGGGCTCTCTTAATTTCTATAAAACCAAAGGATTTCAGCCCTGGGAGAGGACTGCATGAGCGCTTACATCCTCCTTTCTTGGACCTACTCTGGCTTGTCCTCCTCTGGGAAGGAGTACATATGCAGTGGTGAAATTTCATCATTAAATCTCTAAATTAAAATGAGTGAGTAGGTTATGCAAGAAGGCCAGTACCCCATAGACAATAGCCTTGCTTAATACTCTGTTTCCTCCATCTTTGTTGTCTTTACTGTATTTTAAGAGATACCAAGATATCAGTTGTATCTAGAAGAATAATGCTTGTGGTCCTTGCTGGTGCTGCGTCAGTTGTTGGGAAGGGAGGACCAGGAGGAGCAAACTTTGGTTTTACTCTTCTCTGCGTGCATGTTGCACCTGGAGAGGCAGAGATACAGTTAATCAATGAACTCATTAACAGTGAAGTTTGTCTGCAGCCCTTTGCGGGTAGGAGAGCCAAAGTACCCATGGTCAAAGATGCCCTTGGCAAGCCCTCAGAGGAGCTCAGAGGAATGTGATCTGTGGGATCTGGCTCTGGCCAAATAGAGCAGAGCTACATTTCAAGCCATCCCTCGGTGTTTCCTGTTGAGATTAAGCAAGGTGGTCACCTAAGGAAGCCCTGCTAGGATATAAAGAGGGATATAGCAGATAGCATTGCAGTGAGATCTAGTTATTCTTGTATTTATCAAGAATAAATGGAGTCTCTTTTTTTCCACAGCACATGCTGGACGTGAAGTCCCTCAAGCACTTAACCAACCTGACACTGCACGACCGCATTACCAAATCTCTTCTTCATCTCCATAAGAAGAAAAAACCACCCAGCATCAGTGCCCAGTTCCAGGTAGTCCTTTGCCTTTGACACAGAAAGCTGAATTAAAAGCAAATTCCCACTCTGGGTCCCCAGGGTGCCTAGGAGGACGCTTGCAGGCACAGTCCTGTCCCATCCTCACTGCCACTGAGGATACGGATTCAGCCAAGGGGGTGTCTTGGGTAAGCTGGGAGACACCTTGCAGGTATCAAAATGGTGTAAACGGAGAGAAGCAAGAGCAATAGTGGATGTCATGGGGGATGACGCAGTGGGGCAAGGTGGGACATGAGGATGAGCGGCAGAGCAGAGATGTCGGTGCATCCCTGTCCGCTGGTCCCTCACTTTTCAGGCCATCACATCGTAGCGCTTTTCATCAAATCCAGGAACAGCAAAATCCTCAAACGACGTTTTTACAGCCTTTTTACTTGCATTCAGCATCTGAAATTCAAGCTGTTTCCAAGCCAGCCAGAATGTGAATTTTAATAGGAGCAGAAAGGTCAAAATATTGCTGCATTATCTCCAGGCAGGCAGAGGAATTCAGAAGAGGGATTGATGCAGCATTTACTGAGCTGTTGTTGGCGCTGTGCGCCAGCTGGCCATCCCTAGGAATAGCTGCAGTGAAAATAATCCTCCAATATGCGCATCAGGGCTTGGAGACTGCTACAAGACGTGCACAAACAGCTGGTAACATTAGAAAGCAGCTTTTCAGTGAAAAATTGGTTTCTAAGCAAGCCTGGCTTGGTTCTGACGTGTAATTTGGGTGAGGTTTTTTGGAGATGTGGGTCATTTTTAGAAAGTCTCCATGCGTAGATCTGTGTAAGGTTAAGTAATTAAACATATACATGCATGCACACACATATATAAAAATCTACGTATATTTAATTTGCAGAATGCACACATATAGATATGTATTTTAAGCTTAGTCTAGTCTCATGGTATGCTGGTTAAAATACACTTCTGCGGAGTTTAATTCAGACATTGCCATGCGGGGGTTGAAACAGGGGATGTCTGGGAGTGAAACGCCTTCCCGAAACCTATTGATCCTTCAAATGAAAATTTGAGAAGCCTCAGGGTGCGTGCTTGAGATTTTTATATCTATTTTTACAGCACATACAAATAAAGGACCACGAAACACCAGGAAGATTTCCCCTCTGCCCCTATGCAGCAAAGCAGATCATTCAGATACCCATTTCCTTACGCTTCCTGATGTTTGCCAGTGGTAACTTTCATTTCACACTCGTAAGAGAAAAGCATTTTCTCAAGAGAGCAGCCTGCGAAGCCACTTTTTTTTTTATCAGGAGCAGGCTAATAAAATTATGATGCGTGGAACTCAGTCACAGGCAGGAAACAAATGTTTCCTATCATGGGGGCTTGGGTTTCGGTTTTTTTGCTTGATAAATGCCTGAACACCGGGCTTGCAGCTGCTCCATCTCCTATTGATTTTAACCATGCCTATACTTACGTTAATCTATATGTGAAATATCTGTATTGGAGGATGTTGTGAGAGCACCAGGGCAGGTTTAGGTTAGACATTAGGAAAGACATTAGGAAAAATTTCTTCCCCGAAAGGGTTGTCAAGCATTGGAACGGGCTGCCCAGGGAAGGGGTCGAGTCCCCATCCCTGGGGGTATTTAAGAGCTGGGCAGATGAGGTGCTTAGGGCCAGGGTTTAGTGGTGGGATGGCAGGGTTAGGGTAACGATTGGGCTTGATGATCTTAAAGGTCTTTTCCAACCTCAACGATTCTGACTCTAGTTGAAAATGAGACCGCTGGTACCTTAACTGCAGCACGGTGATTTATAGCCTCCCCTTTTATCCTGCGTGCAGGTGGTACCCTAGAGAAAAGGATGCTGCCCACTCTAGCACGGGGTGACACTGAAATGATTCATCGTGCCCTGAAAGACCGAATACAGGTAGCGAAAGAGAGCAGGTGGCTGGGAAGTTTTGCAGGCAGAGGGACAAAGGAGCAGGGTACGGGGTTAATCTGGGGACCTCGTATGTCCTTTATGGATTCCCCATCCCCGAAGCTTGCACCAGATGGCAGAGGCTGCCTGAACCATCTGCCGTGTGCCGCATGTCGCTGGCTGCTGCTGAAATGGAAATACCCCCTCCTCCAGGGCCGGCCGTCGCAGCGTGATCCAATTTTCACAATTTCCAGTGCTGGGAGCACTTTGCTTGCTGGGCTTTCGGCAGGGCCCTTTGGCAAAGGGGTCACATCCTGTGTGTCCCCTCTTCCCCCCACCAGCCCAGTGTGGGGCACAACGGGATGCTGCAGCATCATTCCTGATTGGTACCTCCTAATAGGCTTTTTTTGTTGTTGTTTTTGGTAAAAAAAGAGTGCTTTCAGTCTACTTTTAAGAAAACCAGGAGTGTATCAGTGGCGGTCGGCAATGTCGTGGCATTCCCACTGCTCCCTGGGATGGGAGCGACAAGGGCGTTTGCCCGCAGCTGGATCGCACGTGCCTGGGATTCATCCCTTACTCTTCCCCAGATCCTGGATGTGGATAAATTTTTCTAAACATGAAAGGCTTCCCATAACGACATCTTTAAAAATGATCAGAAGGAGCAGACAAGGCTTCCTGCAGGCAGATCGGTAGGCAAGGTCCTGCTTTCTAATCCCGCGCCATTTTATTAACACACATGTTCAAAAATTTATGCCCCTGCTTGTAGTAAATATGCAACAGAATATCTTGGACACAACTGAGTTTTGAACACTGTTAAAAACAGGAGTAATCACCAGGAGCGTGTTACTAATGCCATGTCAGCAATGTGCTCGGCAATTAGAGAGATTCAAAATATTTATAGGGCACAGCAAAAAATAATGCAGTTGAGGTGCCCGGCCAGGCGCAGACTGACTGGGCCTGCTTTGATTTTCAGCATGGTTCTATTCAAAGAGCTCGCTTCGTTGCAAAAGAGTCAAAGATTTGCAAGGTGGAGGCATAACTTGGCATGACGTCCCCACTGGGGCAGTTGTGTGTAGCGATGATGCCAATATAAATTCATTTTTATGGGCTAGACTTTTATTAATGGTGGAGAAATAAGGGGCAATAGAAAATGGGAACCTGGCAAAGATTCTCAGTTACCTCAATGGTGCATTTCAGCAGAGGAATGTGGCCAGGAATATGCCAGCAGTGAAGCTATTCTCCTCTAAAACCAGCCAATGAAGTGTTTAGGGCTCGCAGGAGTTAAAAATCATAATAAATTAAGTTATTTGGCAGAATGGGAGTTTGCTAAGGAAGCAGGGGGCAGGCAAACAGCGGAAAGCAGCGATTAGAGAAAGCTGCCAGATCTTCCCTTTGTAAACCTGTCATTAACAAAACTTCCTTCTAGGCCGGCAATAAAGTTTTGACAATTTAAAATCAGGAATAAATGCTGCCTGGAGTCGCTTTGGACAGGGGAAAATTTTCATTATCCGTCATGGTTTCTTCTCTGTTTCCCAACAGAAGATGTCTTTTCTGTTGCAGGCATCACTTAACAAGCTGATGGAGACCCTTGGCCAAGCAGAACCTTATTTTGTCAAGTGCATTCGATCCAATGCCGAAAAGGTAAATCCCATTCCCTGAAAGCAGCGCTACTAAAAATCATCTTGGAAATATCTTGGAAATTTTTATGAGGAGGAGGCTAAAAAGTAAAAGAAGGCCCCAGATTGAGCTGGGTTTCGAAGATATTTGTATATGAGCAATGGGAAGCATGGATGTTAGCGCTTGGGTGTTGCTCTTGATAACTTGCACTTGGCTTTTCTTGTAGTTGTAAAAACGTGTACGTGAAAAATATATGGGTTTAATTTATATGACATGTATCAGTTTTAATAAATGAATCTGACTCCTTTGAAGCTCCTGCCACCCGCAGTAGAGACTTGAATTCACTTGTGCTGTTGCTGAGCCCTAGCACTCCTTTAAAATAAAGTTTCTGTAGGTAAAAGCAGATACTTTTAGAATAAGCCGTATTATTCAGACTGACTCAGTGACACATCCTATTTTTTGCATTTGGCTTTACGGATTGATTTGTTTCATGGACTAAGGGCTAAGGACTCTCGGTTTAAAATGAAAGCTGCAGTAGTGATGCTTTCTTGTGGATTAGCCCTTCGAAGTTTTACCTGGGTGTTTAAAAATGAAGCTTTATGCCTAGGAGATGATTTAGTTGCTCACAATCTTACCCATTAGCTGTGCCCTTGGGAGGGTTTTATTCAGTTTGGGGGATACAAAAAACCTTCTTTATAGCTTTATATACCCAGCTGGCTGTTTGAAAGTCTCCATCTGATGGCTGCTGAGAAGCAAACAGGATTCGACCCTGGTGGGATTAAGTATGGTCCCTGGGGACCCACGTTCCTTCCCTCCCTTCTCTAGCATCGTTGCCAATATGTGTGTCCTGCAGATGTGCTACATCTGCTGAATCCTTTTACCCATCTGTGTGCTTAAAAAGCTTTGGTTAAAGGAAATATTTGCTCATCATTGGCCTGTGTTTCCCCTTCCAGCTGCCCCTGCGGTTCAACGACAGCCTGGTGCTCAGGCAGCTGCGGTACACAGGGATGCTGGAGACTGTTCGCATTCGCCAGTCAGGATACAGCTGCAAATACTCCTTCCAGGTTGGGGAAAATCTTTTCAGTCTTCAGTCTTTCCCCACCTTTAGCATCATTATCAGAGTTGTCTGAGTGTTGCTGGCTCAGGGTTTTTTGGAACGAGGTGATGAATTTCTAGCTCGTGCAAGGCAGTGGATGTAATGAGCTGATGTCTGGCATGGAGTGGGCCTCTGCTGCGCTGCTGGTTTCCAGCAAGCTGGTCTAGGCCAAGTTGAAGGCTATGAGCCCCTCTGCAGATAACGTCATGGGTTTTGACCAAAAGCAGTATCTTTTTGTAACATGGACTTCCTTTTTGAAAAAAAAAAAAAACAGGGTATCCAATCTGCCGGTGCTCTTCTGTGCAGGTTTTGAAATCACCTGGGAGCAGCATTCACCCCATTGTGTCAGTGCTGGCTGTGTCCCATCGGGAGGGTGACCGGTATCCTCTCTCCAGACTTATCCAGCTTTTCCTGTTTGCTTCTTTTCCATGTGTTTGCCAGGTTTTGTGCACATGTCAGTTCTTTCGTGCTTCCCTGGTGTCGATTTGTTTCCTGCTGGCAGCTGCTTTGGGCCAGATGTCGTGTCCTGCACAGCAGCTGCTTAGAAAAGGAAAGCTGCTCAATTTATTTTTTTTTTTTGCTGTGAGCATGGATCCCAACTTTATTTGGGAGGATCTCTCCTCTTGTACCCCCTCTGCTCTTTGAGTCCTTGCAGCAGTAACCAATGGAGCATCTCAGAAGTGCTTTGCAGATGCTAGTAACCCCCTTCCATAGCAGCCCTTGCTGAGGATTTGGAGCATTTTTCACTTGAGGTGACCTTGTGGGTTCCGCAGGACCTCTCCTCCCATGCTGAGAGATGTTTGAACGTTGCTGGGTCCCTGCTTTGATGTCTTTCCTGTCAAACCACAAATGGTGGATGAAACTTCGTGTTCACCAGTCCATAAAATGCATCTGTCCTTCTGCTTGCTCAGATCCCATTTCATAGAATCATAGAATATTTTGGGTTGGAAGGGACCCGTAGAGGTCATCTAGTCCAACCCCCCTACAGGGAGCAGGGACACCGCTAACCACATCAGGTTGCTCACAGCCCCGTCCAACCTGGCCTTGAATGTTTCCAGGGATGGGGCCTCTACCACTTCTCTGGACAACCCGTGCCAGGGTTTCACCACCCTCATTGTAAAGAATTTCTTCCTTATTTCATGTGGCCACTGGAGCAAATCCATTATTTATGGAAGAAAGGGACATGCAGCAAGATCCATCTAACCAAAGCTTGGTGTTTCTTTTTTTTTCCTTCTCAGGATTTTGTGAAACATTTCCATGTCCTTCTGCCACAAGGAATCAGCCCATCTAAGCACAATATCCATGAGTTCTTCTGGAAAATAAAACTCAATCCAGACAATTACCAAGTTGGAAGAACAATGGTAATGTTTATTCTCAGCTCAGACTTACGTTTAAGATGCAGATATAACATTTGCCTGTATTTTTGTAACAAAGTGGTGTCCCCCAGGGCTCAGCACTGGGCCCAGTTCTGTTTAACATCTTTATCAACAACCTGGATGCAGGGATCGAGGGCACCCTCAGTCAGTTTGCAGATGACACCAAGCTGGGTGGAACTGCTGGAGGGGAGGGGGGCTCTGCAGAGGGACCTGGCCAGGCTGGATCCATGGGCCCAGGCCAATTGGGTGAGGTTCAACAAGGCCAAGGGCCGGGTCCTGCCCTGGGGTCACAACAACCCCACGCAGCGCTACAGGTGAGGGGAAGAGTGGCTGGAAAGCTGCCTGGCGGAAAAGGACCTGGGGGTGTTGGTCGACAGGCGGCTGAATATGAGCCAGCAGTGTGCCCAGGTGGCCAAGAGGCCCAATGGCATCCTGGCTTGTATCAGGACTGGTGTGGCCAGCAGGAGCAGGGCAGTGACCGTGCCCCTGTCCTGGGCACTGGGGGAGGCCACCCCTCGAATACTGGGTTGAGGGTTGGGCCCCTGACGCCAAGAAGGACATGGAGGGGCTGGAGCATGTCCAGAGAAGGGCAAGGAAGGTGGGGAGAGGTGGGGAGCCCCAGGCTGCTGGGGGAGCGGCTGGGGGAGCTGGGGGTGTTGAGCCTGGAGAAGAGGAG
>NW_009260435.1:889574-910221 GCF_000687185.1 Egretta garzetta | reverse complement strand
AGGGCCAGGGTTTAGTGGTGGGATGGCAGAGTTAGGGTAATGGTTGGACTTGATGATCTTAAAGGTCTTTTCCAACCTCAACAATTCTATGATTCTATGTTTTTAATTAATTAATTAATTAAACTCTTTCTTCTATTTGCCAGAAGCCAATGGCTCAAATGAAGCTTTTGAATATTGCTACACAAAATAGTGAGGAACATCTTTGTTTCATGTTAACCAAGTCTCAGGTCTGGTTGTAACAAGGCAGCCTTCAAAAAACTATGTGTATATGTAGACGCAGCTTGGTGCGATAGCTATCGTTTTGCCTCCTCTGATGGGAAAGCAGAGGGTGTGTAATTCAGAGCTCGGACAGTCACAGGCTGTCGATGAGACTGCAGAAACCCATTAGAGGTGGCTTAACTAAAATCAGCTGCTGAACTTTCTTCTGGGCATCCGGGACACAGAAACCAGGAGGATTAAATCATTTGTCTTGTGGTGGTAGGAGCTTTCCATGCTAGTGGCTTTTTGGTTTGGGTTTTTTTTTTTGGCCAGGTTTTCATGAAGGAGAGGGAGCGGCAGCTTCTGCAGGATCTGCTCCATCAGGAGGTGCTCCGCCGGATCACGCTGCTGCAGCGCTGGTTCCGCAGCATGCTCTGCAGGAGGCAGTTCTTGAGCTTAAGGCAAGCTGCAGTGATCATCCAGGTAAGTCACAGTGCCCAGTTTCGTTGCAGACTACAATCCATGAATCCTACAGATACAGCTCATGGGTAAAATCAGATTCCCTCTGAGGAAGGAGCTTACAACCAGGCTTTGACTCCTAGCACCATAATAAGTTGGGAACAGGGGAGAGATGGAGCTGGAAAGGTTGCATGAAGGCAGGTGCTCTCCCAGCCCCATGCAACACCCATTACAAGGAACTGCCTGCTGTGTTTGCAGAGATTTTGGCGTAGTTACCAGAGCCGAAAGCAAGGCAAACCATCCTTGGACCCTCTCGCCCTCGGCAAAGCCGCCGTGGTTCTCCAGACCCACTGGCGTGGCTTTGTGGAGAGGCGGAGGTTCCTACAGATGCAGTTTGCTGCCCACCTCATCCAGAGCTGCTGGCGGGAGTACGTCAAGCGGCAGCACGACGCGGCCACCAGCATCCAGGCAGCCTGGCGAGGACACCACGCAAAGCAGTCCTACGTAGCCAGGAGAAGCAAAGTCATCTGCTTGCAAGCGGTGTGCAGAGGATATTTAGCGCGACAAAGGTAACGCCGTTGGCCTCGGTTAAAAAAGAAAGCATTAAGGGATGTGGTTGATGCGAATTCTGGCACTTGCTCAGACTACGGTGACTTACAGAAGGTGGTGTCCCTTTGTAGGATCCCTGACCCTGTCCCAACTTGTCCTGATCCTTTGCTTGTCCATGCTTTCTAACAAAGGACTTTATTTAGCTGCAGGTCCTACTCTTAGAATAAGCAGAGCCTATTTCAGGTTGGAGCACGTAGGCGATGGAAAGCTGAGGCCATAAATACTCATGAGTTGGGTTTTTTTTTTCCCCTTGGCAGCAGCACCAGTTTAAGTAGCTTATTTTTAACTCAGATTGCCCAGCCAATCCACCGCTGTGCTGTCTCACAGGGACAGGAGATACTGGAGCCAGTCACTGTGAAGGGGAGAGGGTTTCCAGCCATGCTTTGGCTTGCTGGCCACGGGGCAGGTCTTGGTTCGTCCTCCGGAGGTGCTGCCTGCAAGGTGTGGAACACCTTGACATAGGGTGGAAGAGTTGGGAGCTGCAAAGAGCTCTTGGCATGGGGCATGAGTCCCTGCTAGCTGTACCAGAGGCAGCCCAGGCAGGATGGTGAAGATGGAAAAGCCAAGGGGACACGATGAATTAAACTCTTCTGGATCTGTCAGCTTTCAAATGAGCTAGACCAGGGATGGAGGCCGGACCTGCTGCCATCAGTGTGAGAGGAGCTTTCAGGTGCTTTGGGGCATCCTTGAGTAGGAGAGATGGCATAAGAGGAGAAGATTGAAAACCAAACATGCACTCACTTAGTCTTGCACCAGACGTGCAAGGAAGGTTGCTTGAGATGGTGATGGTGGTGAGGTGATGATGGTGAGGCACCAGTGCAGTGCCTTGAAGGAACATGAGTGGACATGGGGGTACAATGTACTGTTTTTCTGCTTTCTTGCAGGTTTAGAGCTTTGAAAGAGCAGCGATTAAAAGAGATGCAGCTGGAGAATGGCCTGTCAGTAAGAGAAGAGGATGGACTGGAGGCAGATGATGCTTTGAAAATTAAGGGCTCTGACCCATCTAAGTGGGAGGATGGCTCGTTTGAAGAGCGAGTGAGAGCTATAGAGGAACATATGTCGCTGATGGAGAATAATCGGGTGAATCACGTGGACTTGCTGGATACTTCTGCAAATTTATTGTACAAGAGGCATGAGAGAGCCAGTAGCCAGAGCGGGATGGACACTGAAGAGGAGGTCGTTGTTAGAGAGAGACCCAAGTCACTGGAGGATTTCAACCAGAAAAAAGTGGTTCGTGCAAAAAGAGAAAGCCGGCGGATGCGTGAACTGGAACAGGCAAAATTTAGCTTGGAGCTGCTTAAGGTCCGGTCCACTGGCGGGCTGTCACCTTCAGAAGAGCGGCGGTGGTCCACTGAGCTTTTCTCTGAGGCACTTCATTCCCCTCAGGGAACCCCAGAGAGCGAAAGCTCTCAAGGGAGCTTCGAGATGTTAAGCTGTGAAGATATCCCAACTAATAAACGCGTTTCCTTAGTTTTAGATGAGCAAGATGTGCAGTCGTTTTCCGCTGACTCTTTGCAGAGCAGCCCCCAGGCTCATCTGCAGGAGAAGTCTTTCTGTGCAGCAGATGTGAACAGCAACTTACCCAGTTGCAGAAGGATGCCTTCAGACCTGGAGCTACCTGATAACCTCACCACCAAGGAGCACGTGGTCTGCGACCCCCAGGCTCATCCGAGAGAAACCTTCCTGTCTGGCAACCTACCTACTTTCTACATTCCGTCACAAGACAACGTGAAGGTGAAGCTGGTGGAGAATAACCTGAGGAACAAAGCAATGGAAAGAGAGGAGAGGACAGTTACGTTCTCTGAGGTCAGGAAGGACTCTGAGCCAGGCCAGGGCAAAGCCCTGGGAAGGGAGGAAGAGGAGAAGTCCTCTACCAAGAGAGAGGAACACGGGACAGCGACTGCGACACAGGCCCATTCTCCAGACTCTGTCATCGAGAGACTGGAAAAGCTCAATGTGGAGAAGGAAGAACGACAAAAGCAGCTTCAGCTGCAAAATGAGAGGGAGATGATGGAGCAGATCCGTCAGCAGAAGGAAATTCTGGAGAGACAACGCAAAGCCTTCGAGCAACAAGGGAGGGTGGAGGCTTTGCAGAGGGCTGAGCAGAGCAGAATGAAGGACCCCTCCCTCAAACCAACCAAAAAACCAGACAGCCGGCCTCAGTCAGTCCTCATCCTGCACCCCCAGAGCAGAGGGGAGCACAGCCCCACCACAGGTGTGACTCCAACCTCATCGGTGGACATTAAAGGTCTCACTGTTGGGACCAGGGGAAGCTCTCCAGCCCACAGTGCCCCCAAAGACAGACCTGTCAGCATGTTCATGGAGCGAAGAGAAGGTCAATTGGGACTGGTACTGGAACCCCGGTCCCATTCCAGACCGGCTCTGGACCCCAGGGACCACCTGGGCAGCCACTTCTCAAGGACAGAGCGCCTCCGGCAGCCCCGAATACCCAACCAGGCCACTGAGGAGATGAGGGCAAGTGCTATGTTCTTCACGCCGAAAGACAATCCCTTCGGCCTCCAGTGAGTAAAAAGATGATGTGCTTTCTCCATAGGCTTTTTGTTCTGCTAGAGACCATTTTGTACGAACAGTCCAGAACATTGTTTCTGGAGACGGTACAAAACACCTAGCAAACCAAAGATGGGTTTCTCGATCTTCTAGCAATGAGTGGGCAGAGATCAGAGGAAAATACGGTTTCTCAGTCTTTTATGTGATGGGCATTATGTAAGCCGGTGAAGATCATCATAGGAATTAGCAGGTGAAGTGAATTAATGGATTTGACAATGTTTTCATTTACTCTAGAATAAACGGTGATAGGTGTTTATTTCTCAAGGTAGGAGATGAAGAAAAAATTCTTACGATTTTTGGGTGATCAGACTAGAAATGAGTAGATAAGGCAGAAAATGTCAGGATTTTTCTTGTTTACTGTAGAATTAACACAGCCAGTAAAGCCTGCCAGAAGATCTTACCATTGCCAGTTAAAAAACAGCAACTGTACGGAGGGAATTTGGGATATGAATGCACTTTTGATGGTGTAGTACTTACATCTATAATTACATGTATAACGGGCTTAGCAGTCATTCAGCTCCACCGCGTTGCTTAAATGATGGGCTGGTTGCTCCAGCACAGGGTCTAGAGACCACAGCAAGATCCTGGGACAAAATTTGCTCCCACTCTATCATGTTGCCTAAGCTGCCTTGCCTCACGTTGGAAAGGTTTTGGCCATTTAGCTCAAAAAGGCCACAAAACCCCACCAAATCCTTCTGCGCCCTTTCCCGGGCAAAAGCTGCCAGTGAATGTTTGGTGGTGATAACTTATGGTACCTCCGAGTGTAGTAGTCCTGTGGTTTATGTGCTGCTGTGATGGGGGGAGATTCCCATTTAATTTTGCAGGTTCTTTAGTTGAGTCCAGACACATATGATGGGGAGAAGGAGCAGTCAATTAAAAAAATAGCCCTTTGCTCCCCTATACAGCCAGCAGCATCCCATGAGCATGATGAGGGTTTTATTCAGAAGTAATGGTAGAAAGAGCGAAAAACAACTTTAAATGGGTGTATTTTTTAAAGCTATGCTAGATGCAAAGGAAGGATGCTCTCCTTCTGGTCCAGTTCCTATGAAAATCTGCAGGAGGTCCTGGAGAACCAGTTTGGAAGTGGGTATTTGAGAATAGTCTTCCCCCAAAAAAAAAAATTCTTTCCATTTCTTTTCCTGGTTCATGCACAGAACAAGCAACAGGAGAAAAAAATTAAAATTCTTGTACTTTACTTTTTTTCTGCAACAGAGCAATCACTTTTGAGAATCCAGAAGTGAAAAGGTACCATCCATAACCACCATGATGGGTAGAGCTGGCAGGCAGAACTTCTCATCTTGTTCTTTGGTATTAACTCAAATCCAGAAGAATTCCAAGCGATTCCAAAACCGCGTGACCTCAGACTTGCAATTTGGTCATTGCTTGGGCTGCGCACTTGTACGCTTCTGGTGAGCCAAGCTGGCATGGTGGGAAGGCTTTTAGGTGGAGATGAAACATCTCTGTTCTGTTGTGTTTCAGCAGAGAAGCAAGTCATCAATGCCTCTCCAAGGGTGAAATAGCTAGGAAGCCATTTAAGATGCCGGGGTCTGGCAGAGGAGAGGTAAGTTGTGGCTTGCTAATTTTCTCTTTTAATTGAAAATAAAAAACCTTATTCTGCCATTTTTCCCTCAAAAACTTCAAAGTAATAAACTATAAAGCACAAGGGCTGCTAGACATAGGGAAAGGGGATATCACGGCACAGCAACCTTCATGCCTTCTCTTAAAAATAGCCCCCACCCCATAACATTAATTCATAGCAGCTCTGGATAAAAAGGATCTCACGATCCTGATGGCAAACACTGTCCAACGCAGTCTTGGTTTAACATATGTTTGAGTAACATCCATGATTGTCCATTTTTACTGTGCTGTCTTGGGTTTTGTTTTTTCCTGGTCCTTTTTTTTTTTTTTTTTTTTTTCACTAAATATAATTTTGTGTTTTCTCTCTGGAAAAGGGTCAATAGAAAACAAGATACCACTGAAACATGTCATTCCTGCGCCCGTGGTCAGTATTACATGTGTATACTTTAATAGTCAGCTGAGTTTAAATAAATACACAGAATTCCTGGTTTTGGCCAAGCAAGAAGTGACAGCTGTTTGTGCTGGTGTTTGCCTCGTGCTGCGGGCTGCCTGCTGGCGTTGCAGAGGTGGAGCTGTTCGTGGTGTCGTTTGCTTGAAACTCTTTATCACGGCTCCCGGCGAGCCCTCCCTCCGTCTGGCTGCTTACAAGTTTTCAATGAAAGGCCTTGTTCGCACATGCGGCAACTCGAATTATCTCTAAATAAACTAGTATATTTTTTTTTTTTTCTGGTCCTTTTTTTTTTTTTTTTTTTTTCACTAGAAATAATATTGTGCTTTCTCCTTGGGGTGCAGTGTCCCTCGGAGGTGTATCAAGGCCACACTTGAGCTACGCTAGGATGCGTAGAATAGGTAGAATCTCCTTTTTATTTTAAAAACCTTTTGTTGTTGTTGTTTTATCATTTGGTCAAGCAGGTTCCCAGACCGACCCATAAAAAGAAAGCCCGCATGGCGCGGACACGCTCCGATTTCTTGACTAGAGGTACTTTTGCTGATGGGGAGGGGGATACGGAGGAAGATGATTACGATGGCAATTTTGAGTTCCTTCTCTCCTCTGACCAACCTCCTCATCCCGAGGCGGTCCCTGCAGCCCGGCTGGGGCAGGCCTGTTACAGTGACTCCGAAATGGTAATTTTTTCCAATGTGGTGGGGGAAATTAAAAAAAAAAGGGAGCAAGCGGAGCTGCGGGAGCCTTTCTTTGCTAACCTTAGCTGCATTGACCCCTCCACTGCTTTTTCTCCCACTTCCAAGGATGCTGTAGATGGGTAAACTCGGCGAACACAGCAGAAACGAATGCCAAATGGGGAAATCGTTTGTTTTTCTTGACCATTGGGATGTTTTCTGGCTTGATTTGATATCAGCTACGGTTTCCATAGCTTTCCTGTGGCATTGCAACTTGTATTGCACAGCTACCTCTTTTGTTGTTGTTGTTTTTAACCTCAATAGCAAAGTCACCCTAGGATCCTTTTGCTCTAAAAATGATCTACACAAATCCATAGAAAAGATCAAAGCAAACATTGTCCAAAAAGCAAGAGACAACAAAGAAAAGTATATAAATCTTGCACCTCCTCTTGCTTTTGATTTTGTCTCCTTAGCCACAGTATCCAATGATTATTCAATCCTCGATTATTGGAGCAATGCTGGCAGGTGGCGTCTCAGAGAAAGCAAAAATGTGAAAACTGGGCAGTAAAAATATAGTGAGAGTGAAATAGAGGGTTTTAAAGAAAAAAAAACAACAACCTTAGTGGCTTTTCCAAGCACAGTAACTGGTGTCTCCGGGCTGCGGCTCCGTGCTACGTGAGCCAGTGCTACAGAGCACTCGCATCTCAGACTTAATCTCCTGCCTGGGTAAGCTGCTTTTGGAAAATCACAAACCGAGATCTTTCAGGAGCAGAAGTGTAGATAACCACTGGGAACTGTCTCGTGTCCTAAGAGCGCAGGGGGAGCATTGCATGGAGCTGCCTTGCTGCTCTGCTCCAGTGTGGTCCGGGATGTGAAGCTCAGTATAGAACTGAACGAAAGCATAAAAACCAAAGTCAGTGATTTATTTTGCGCTACAGTGTTGCTGTGGGTCCGGCAAACATCCATGCAATCCTAAAATCTGCTTTTCCAAGAAAGGCAGATGGCCAAGGAGGGCTTTTCCTGACTTTTCTGTCAGCAACTTTTATTATAAAGGATAAATTTTTCCCAGAATAACTTCCTCATGGGAAGGGGGCAGAGATTTATGAATTCCTTGAATTTTTAAGGTTGCTCTTGATAAATTTCCAGGGATTTTGAGCCAGGGAATACTCAAATAAATACTCAGTGAAAGATGCAGCTCTATGAACTGAGCTCCCTTGGCTGCATCTTAATGCATCTCCCTGCTTGTAGATCAGGAAAGGGAGAATTTTATGGAGCAAAACATAGTATTTTACAGATCCCTGGGCAAGGGGCTGTGCCTTACCCAGAGTGCCATGCTGTGTTCCTGGAGGCTACCCTCTTACAAAGCGTTAGCAGGGGTTTTTTAGCCACAGAAACCTTTCCCGCTGGGATGCGAAAGGCGCTTGGCAAGTTCCATCCTTGGGAAGGGACCTGGCTCACCCCCATCTTTAGAAATGCTCCTTGGGACTCTGCTCACCTGGTTTAACAGCTCTCATCGCATGCGAGTAGTAGTAGGTGCCAGCTGCCTCTCTTGTCTCTCCCGTATCCCTCTTCTCCTCTGCTCTCCATCACAAGCTCTTAACTGGTGATCAGCACTTTTACCCCTTGTGTGGTTGAGTTCTGCTTTCTAGCAAACGCTACCCGTGAAGTCATACACTTAGCGATACCCTATGTCTGTATGTCCTGACAATGCCTACAGTGTTTCCATCTATATTCTGTATTGCAGGTGTGGGACCACCCCTTTGGCTTGTGGCTTCTCTGGGTCGGGATTGCCACAAGTAGCAAAATTTAGGGACTGCTTATTTGTATTTATTAGCAGAGCCCGGCTGGGTGTTGCAAATGAAGCAGCCTGTGGTATAGCAATACTGGTTCATGTTGGTTTGGGTACAAGCTCAAGTAGGTGGGTGCCTACACAGGCTTATTAGTTGCATCTTGTGATGTTCACATGAAGACAAGTCAGGCAGCCGCCACATGCGGGCTGGTTTTCATGCTAGTGAATAGTTTATTCATACAGCTATAGCCCCCAGCTACGACTCTCCAAAAAAGCCTCTTCTAACATGCTACTCAGCGGCCAAGGGCTGCTGGATAGACAGAAGAGAGATCACGTGTGACCTTGTGACATTGAGCATGTGATGGCTCACCAGCTGCACTGGTGTGAACCTGCCCATTCTGTCCACTGGTTTCTTGACCGTCAAGTCAATGATTGTCTATCACCAGCTGGTAAGTAGAGGTCCACCATGCTCCTGGCCTAAGTCTGGTGTATCCCAGAGCAGCAAAGACTAAGAGCATCTTCAGCCAGAACTGAAACACAAGGTGCACCAGTATATAAGGTGGCTGCTGAAGGTACGGTTGACTCCAAAGAGCCTTCAAGGCGAAAGGGCTTCCTGACAAGACCAAGCCTTCAAAGGTTCCTTGAGCATTTTGGCTAGTGATTAGCTGAGGATTAACCTGCCTTGTGGTGAGACAAGTACAAGTGGGAGGAATAGCTCCTGGCTGTGGTCAACACATATGAAGACCATTTCTGTTTTGCACCTAAGCCTGGAGAGCTTCCCTGCAGCTTTTCCTGCAGCTTTCCTAAATAGAAAGCCTTGGTTAGAGAAACCACACCAGAAGCTTGTTCTGAATACATTCTCCTTCAGCAGAGGAAGCAGCGAATTAGCTCCAACCTCTGTACTAAAGCCACAAATTGACAAGCTTCAGTCCAAGTATCTGTCACCAGCTGGTCCCAAGTATGCCTGAAGAGCCAGCAATGAAAGAAGATCTCTTGTCCTAAAATCATTCAGAGGGACCATTGCACTTCAGGAAGCCCTTAATGCAGCATGCAACACTGCTGCCTGCTGGGACAAGTCATCTCGCTTGGCCACAGTTATCTCTTCCTAGTGCCAGCAGGCGAAATACAGGTTGCTCTTTCAGAGGAGAAATATTTGGTCCCTATTCATCCATCTGACAACTCCAGACCCCCTGACTATTGCTATTTGCCGGCCTGTGGTGCTTTGTGGTGTTTCCTGGCCAGGGATTTGCTGATGCAGAGGCTTCTCTTGGCATCTGAGAAGGTTTCCCATACAGACGAGAACCTTGCCCGTCACAGCTTCTTGGAGGAGTCCCTCAAGCAGAAGAATTTTGCGCCAAAAATGCCTTTTAGCCCTTGCTTTCAAAAGCTGGAGAAGTTGCTGTGATAATAGTTCAAGAATTGCGGTGGAGCAGAGAGAGGCGGTGGTCATAATGGAAGAAAATACTTCTTCCAGTTTTGTGTAAAAAGTGCATTACAGATGTTTTTGAGTCAAAGTCTTCTGCGTGAACCAGGGGTTCCACTTGCTTTTCTCTACTCCAAAATCTGTAGGTCTGCTTGTGGAGTAGGTATGATACCCATATTTAAAAAAGAAAAAGTGTCTGTGGTGTCCTGTAGAGCAACCTCTGCATTGCCCCAGCCCCTTAGCCTGCCTGCCACGGTCAGTACATATCAGTGTGCTTTAAATGGCTTTGAAATAGGAAAAAAGGGAGTAAATGCCCCCACAGAATATTTAAAAAAAAAAAAAAAACAAAGCACTGGATGTGATTAAAAGGATGAAATTACTCAAGAACAAAACTATATCATGGGGGCAAATACTTTAATACGTCATTCTTAAAAGCACGTAGTAAGTTTAGGCTAGTTGGAAATCACTTTTATGGGTTTTGAGGTTTGTTTGAGGGTTTTTTCCCCCAGTATCCATCTGCAATTGATGTGTGACCATCACCTAAGTTTAAGAGTGACAGGAGCAAGAAAACCCTTTGATGGTTGAGGCAGTTTCTTTCTTTCCCAGTGGCAATTTTGCCTTACGTGCTGCCATCTCGTGGCTGATAGGAAGGTTAGTCCAGGGGTGGAAAATAAGACATTCAAAGGGAGTAAATATGGTAAAGGTGACTCCCCTGCAGCCCATATTTTATATAATTGTACTTGAAATATTCTGAATAGAAGAAAAGGAAATGCTTAAAACCACAGTGCATTCAGCTGGGATATTTAGATGATAGGAAAGCTACAGGAGATATTTGACCATCATCTTCTGAATCCTTACATACAACCCGATGCCCTGCTTTTCTCATGCCGGAAGTGTCTTCTCCAGGAGTCAAACTCTGAAATCACGGCTGCAATTGGAAAACAAGAACAGAAAATGCTACTTTTTTACCTACAGCAAGACAATTTCTGGGCCATTTCATGGAATCCTGTTAGGTTGAATTATTGCAAATTTACTTCACCCTTAACAGTGATCCCAGGACATTTTAAATGGTGTCGGAAGTGGAGATCCTTTGTATTAAAGCTGCAAAATCTCTTACTTCTGAAGGCTTAATTTTCACATGTCCTTGGCACAGAGACTTTGGACTTCTTTTCTGCAAATTCCTCAACAAAAGCTGGAGGAGGAGGCTCTGCTGGGGCATATCCATGTAGTCAAGGGTTCCTTTTGTGCTAGGAACATCACAAATCACTTTGACCATGGCCAACAGCGCTGTTCTGGGATGGAGAGCTGGGCTGCCCAGACCAAGGTGGTGAAGCAGTTGTGCAAGCTGGGTGATCATAGAATCACAGAATGGCAAGGGTTGGAAGAGGACCCATGGCTTGGTGCACACTGATTTTCATTGTTGGCTGCTCAGGGAGGAAGAAGATTGGACCTTGATGTAGAGTTTAGAGCAAGGGAAATGCCTTTGTCTTTTAGGAGTTGTTAAAATATTTCTTTAGTAGCAGCTAGCTCAGCAGGACTTTAGGTTTTCACCTGTAGGCAGATAGCAATAAAGACATAACAGATGAAATATCTAATTTTTGCTAGGAAGAAAATAATCAGCTGGCATCCCAAGAGCTGGCTCATTTTTAAATGCTTCATGCTTGGAATTGTTACAGACGGTGCAGCGGTTCACCTCGGGGGAAAGCCAAACGAAACTGCACAAAACCATGTCTCAGGGGGAGATTGGGAAGCTGGCAGCCGCTCAGAAGAACCTGGCTCCGGATGGGAGGTAGGAAATGCAACTGGAGATGGGAGACAAGTCTCTCCTGTGTCCTTCTTGGTTTCCATCACGTTGCTGAACCACCCCAGCTCCTTTGGAGCTCCACCAGCCAAAACCAGCCACACGAGTTACTCGTCCTGTCTTTCCTGTATGACTGTGGACATGTCCAATGAGAAGAAGTGTCCTGCTCGTATCATGATAAAGTTTTGATGCCGTGTGCCAGATGTCCCATCCCAAACCACCCAGTTGCACACATGAAACTTTAGTTTCTTGCCTTTCCTGAGGATGTGTAGCCTGGTTTCCCTGGTAGAAGTTGTGTGGATTTAGCTCCTTCTCAAACACCATGAAGGTCTGGGTGATTTGGGGTTGTTTTGGATAGAAGGACATTTTCCTAGTTAAGGCAGTTCCTCTTTCCACAAATTATTTACAGGCCTCAGCGAGCCAAGATGAGGTTCTGGGTGAAGGGAAAGCAGGGGGAGAAGAAGACCTCACGGGAGAAGCTGGCTACCCAGTCTGAGCTGCTAGAGCTGTACGCAGAGCAAGAAGTCCCTGGCAGGGAGGTGATTTCTGGCTTGCAGCTTGGCGAAGGTAAGCAGTGGGGTAGCATGCTGCCAATGTTGCAAGGAGCAAAGAAATAGCATTCACTGTCGTGGCAGAGGGAAAAGCTAATTTAAATCTGGCTTTATGCTACAACCAGGTGTAGCCCAATGTGTAGGGGCTTGGGTGAAAATATAGAACCGAGGAAGGTTGGCTTATTCTATAGGGTTAGGGTACCTGTAAATGGGAGTATCGTACACCATGGTGGGGTTTGCTGAGGCTGCTGTGGGAAAACAGGTTGGGAAGCTGCACAAATTGAATGTCTGTGCTGATTCACGGGCGGCATCAACCCGACATGATGGCAAGTAGGTTAGAGGATGGGATTCAAAATGGGTCTTGAGGAGTTCCATGTTGCTAATCCTCCCAGCAACTATCTGGACATGGACAGATGTTTCTTCTCTTGATGGAGGAAATAACCAAAGGAGAAATGACACTTAATCTTCCCTGTGAGTACCACACAGTGCTTTTGTCCTCTGCAGATTTATTCCGATGCCCATCTCCCTATTTTAGTGGCAGAACTTTGTGTTACCTTGCTGTGTTGCAGGGAGATTACAGTTGATGGTTTTTACTCATTGAGAGTTCATCAAGAGCCATAGATTTTTATTACTACCCAATAAATAACCATGCTTCTCTTCCTGGCCATAGGTAGAACCTGGGAAATAGTATTTGTTAACTAATCTGCTCTTCAATCTCTTTCTCCCTTTTTAATTATTGTCTGTAGAGTTGGATTCTCACCACCTGACCCCTCCACGGAGTCCTGAGCTGTCTGGTATCTACCGTAGGGAGTTTAAGGAGAACAAGGAGCCCTCTCCCAAAGTGAAACGCAAGCGTAGCGTCAAGATAAGCAACGTGGCTTTGGAGCCCGTGCAGTGGCAGAACGACTCGCTGCAGATCATAACCAGTGCTAGCGACTTGAAGAGCATGGACGAGTTTCTCCTGAAAAAGGTAACTCCTGTCCTCACTGCTCTAGGTAAATCATCAGAGAGCTCGAAGAGCAGATGGAGGCAACAAAGTCAAAATTATCCTGGGGGCAGCAGTAGCAATGCTAATTATTCATCTAAGGGTGTGCAGCACGCACCAGGGCAGACTTGGGAGAAAGGATGGGCAGGCTGTGCATGCACTGCGATCGTTCTGCACAGGCATGGCAGCTTCGGTGCTTCCAGCGCTTTGAGTTGCCTCTGGTGGCATCAGAAATGGGTGACCCAGGAGGGCAGGAGTTGAAGGCTGTGGGGAGTTTCCAGTTTCCATGCAGGCGAAGCCACCTTGTAATCATTATTAACATCCTCTGCTGGTGGTGGAGCAGCTCCTTGTTAATGCTGCTTCTTTTCATGAGGTGCTCTGCTGTAGCAAAAGTGGCACGGGTGCATAAACCCCTTTGGTTTCCCAGATGAATGAACTGGCTAATGAGGACAGCAAGAAGGACACGCTGGTGGATGTCGTGTTCAAGAAAGCACTGAAAGAATTCCGACAAAACATCTTCAGCTTTTACTCCTCAGCGTTGGCAGTAAGTGACCAGATGACGGTTGAGAACTTCCACCTCAAGGAGAAACGAGATGCTCTGGGTCCTCCCGGTGGTGGGCGTGTTGCTGAGCCTTCCATTCATGGTCTGCTCATCCTAAAGGATGGATGCTTGCTCTTTGTATGCGGTCCCATGAGCTGTACATTTGGATTAAACTCTTCCTCCTTGAGTGGAGATTTCTAGTCTCCTCATTACAGCTTTCTGCCAGTCAAATGGGAGATGACAGTAAGTCAATAAATTCCTATTCGCCAGCCAAAGTGCTTGGAAGCCTTTGAGTTATATTTGTGAGTGGTGGATGTCTGAGCAATGTGGAGCTCTGCTCTTCTGCTACTTCTGAATCTGAGCAACGATCACTATGGCTAAGTGATCACGGCGATCAAAAAAAGCTATTTTATTGCCCAGATTTTGTACAAAAAGTTTCCTCTAAGACTTGAGCTGGCATTTAACATCCTCCTGCTCTATGCACTGAGAAGCCAAAGGTCATGAAACAGCTCTCTATTTGATGATCCTTTTTTCCTTCTTTTAATCATACTTGGACTTTCCATAAGTATTTGGAAGCTGGTCAGGCTGAAATAGTTGTCTGGAGCAGAATAGGCAATCTGGGGTGTAGAAAAATCCCTTTTCTTTTTGCTTCTGTTTCCTTAAAAGATGGATGATGGGAAAAGCATCCGCTACAAGGACCTGTACGCCTTATTCGAGCAGATTCTGGAGAAGACCATGAGGCTTGAGCAGAGGGACTGGAGCGAGTCTCCAGTTAAAGTCTGGGTCAATACCTTCAAAGTCTTCCTGGATGAATATATGATAGAGTACAAACCCCTGGACTACACTGCAGTGAAGGTAGCCAGCACTTTTCTTAAGCCCCTTGAAGATTTAGACACTGTCTGTCTGCGGGGTCGTGCTCTCTATAGACACATGGGCACCTCTGTGGTTGTCTGTGCTTTAAGCTGAGGTGGATGACATAAGCCAACATGCAAGGTGTGATTCATTGGTTGTGTTTCACTGGGCTCAGCAAACCCCGTTTCACATCTGGGCTGAGCTGGGCCTTGGCCAATGCCAATATGTAGGTGTTGTCTCCATGGCAAAGCTACAGCCATCTGTGGATGGTTGGAAAGGCAGCTCCTGCTGCTTCCTTTTTAGTTTTGGCGTTGGTTTTTTTCAATATTTGAGGAAAAGTGAGAGATGGATACTTTCCTCGTCTCTTGACCTTTTCCCAGGTGACCACATACTTGACCATCAGTTGGGTTTCAAGAGAAGGGGACATGGGCAGTGACTGTCCTCAGGGTCTAGCTACAGTTTTTAAAGCTGTCAGAGCTTGCAGTGTGCCTTTCACAAACCTGAGCTCCTTGCTTTGTGCTCCTTATTGTCTGCAAGGAGGATCACGGGGTCTCAGGCTGGGCTTGGGAGATGCTGTTTATTGCACAAATAATCCATCTTCTGGCTCTTCTGCTCCGAGTCCTCCCCAGGCTCCTCTCCAGGCAGGTTTCCTTCTGAGCAGGCTGAGCATCAGCTCTGGCTGCAGTGCTGTGCCATGTCCTCCTTGGGTGTCTTGCATGAGATGGAAGAACTTTAGGTCATGGACTTGGAGGCAGAGCAGCAATCCCAACTCTGAGATGAAGATGGGGACAGTTGTCCAGGGGATTTCTGAAAACGGGACGATCCGTAGGAGAGTTTTCTAAAGTGACTCTCCCAGGGCTGCAGATGCACTAGAGGATGGAGCTGGAAAGCGGTGGGCAAAGTTAGATACGAGCCCTCTGTATGCTGTACCTGGGGAAATTGCATGTAAATACACTTAAATCTCTTTCTATTACCAGGTGCCAAAAACAGAACGAAAAAAGAGAAGGAAAAAGGAACTGGATGTGGTGAGTTGAGCGCTCTGTGCCTGTGCGTTACAAAAATTAATGTCCTTGAGGCCAGAATGACAAGCGATAAGAGACCTGCTCGTGCCCTGTCCTATGCTGAGATCTGAACATGACAGCATAGTGGACATACAGCCACGAAAGGACGTGCTAGAAAGATGGATGAGGTGGATTTGGTTGGCTTGATCGAGGATTGCTGTAGGTTGTCTGCTGAAAACATGTCCCACGTCAGTCAAGACAGTACATGCAATATCAGGAGTTACTACAGAAGAACTAATAGAGAAACAGAAAGTGTTCTGGGTTTCTGCATAAGCTTACCTTGTGTGGTTTACATCTCTAACATCAGAGAGGTAGGAGATTACATCTCCTTTTTTCCTAAAGGATATGATAGTACTAGGAAGGATGCAGAGGCAGAGCAAAAATGGGCCATGGATGCATAGAAGACCTTCTTAATATGGAGAGGTTGACCATTCAACCTCAGACGCAGTTTCGAACCTTCTTGGGTGATGATTCAGTTTCCATACTGGCTGGATGTCTGTTTGGGTTGCCTACAGGGTTATTGGGCTGAAAAGGAAAGAAAAATAGCAAACAACAGCTAAAAGTTGGACAGCTGATTGTGTTCATCTCCCCATTTTGCAGCTAACTCTTCACCCATCTCCTTTTTCTCACCACTCAGTCTTTTTCATTGCAGGTAGAAGAGCACAACGGTCATATTTTTAAGGCGACCCAGTACAGCATCCCCACCTACTGTGAATACTGTTCCTCTTTGATCTGGATAATGGACAGAGCTTCTGTTTGTAAATGTAAGCACGCTCTCTGCCCTTTTTTTTCATGTGCTTGTATCACAGTGATGAGTTTTGGGGCTCTGAAAGATGTTTCCTGATGTTTCCTGCAACCCCACTCTCAAATAATTTGGGTTTTTTTACATTAAGAAGAGTTTCTGGGACAGATCCCTAAGGGTTTCTGAAGTCCTCATGGTACAGTTAGTTTTGTGGGAGGGAGCTTTGCATTACATACCTTATCCCGTACGGTCCTGTGGACATCCCATAAGGTCAAACCATATCTAAGCATCACGGTAAGAAGGACTGTAGAGTTGGGTATGGCAAACGCACCCTACGGCTTCAGCTCATAGGATGCCTGTGGGTCTCGTCATTGTGGTGAATTCATTTGGCTTAGCCTATTTGACCTCCAGGCATGTGAATTTTGGGGGAGACCAGGAGAATGGAGGAGGACCGATGGGAAAGGTTGATCCATCACTGTGGTTTTTCCAACATTTCTTTGATTAGGTTGAAAGCATCGACTGTGGGAATTTCAGGCTGATGCCCAGTGCATACAAGTGAGGTGCTATTTCCAACCTCTTTAAGGGTATCCATGTCTAATAGCTCAGAGTGACTCAAGGATTATTTTCCGAGTTGATCTGTCAGGGTTTTTTTAATGTTTCAGGGACTTAAATATGGGACCTTTAAAATGAAAGGCTTTGTATTTTTTTTTGTTTGAGTGGATCTAATACAGACTTGGCCTCTGGGAACTGCAAATTCAACGTGCTTTTGACCTGCTAGTCCTGAGAGGAGCTACTTAATTCATATTAATTCATATTTCTCCAACGATCTGACTTTTTGGATTATTAAATACTATTTTTCTTGGTTGCAGTATGTAAATATGCTTGTCACAAGAAGTGCTGTCTTAAAACCACGGCCAAGTGCTCCAAAAAGGTATATGTCTCTCATTCCTTTTCTTTCATTAAATACCTTTCAGATGGTGGCAATCCCAGGCTTGTATAAAAAATATATGCAGGCACAGAACTTGATATAATGCTGGCAATAACCTTCCTTCCAGCAGGAGCTTGGACCAGAGATCCCTGGAGGTCTCTTCAACCAATGCGTCGGTGTTTGCATGTATTTGGGGAGTAATACAGCGCCCAGTCATGCAGCAGATGTTGCAGCGATGTTCCCTGCCTTGTAACCATAGAATCGTTTAGGTTGAAAAAGACCTTTAAGCTCATCAAGCCCAACCGTTACCCTACCCCTGCCATCCTATCACTAAACCCTGTCCCTCAGCACCTCGTCTGCCCGGCTTTTAAATACCCCCAGGGATGAGGACTCGACCCCTGCCCTGGGAAGCCCCTTGCAGTGCTTGACAGCCCTTGCAGGGAAGGAATTTTTCCTAATGTCCAACCTAAACCTGCCCTGGCACAACTTGAGGCCGTTTCCCCTCGTCCTACCGCCCGTTACCAGGGAGAAGAGGCCGACTCCCACCTGGCTACAGCCTCCTTTCAGGTAGTTGTAGAGGGCGATAAGGTCTCCCCTCAGCCTCCTCTTCTCCAGGCTAAAGAACCCCAGTTCCCTCAGCCGCTCCTCGTAAGACTTGTGCTCCAGACCCCTCACCAGCTTTGTTGCTCTCCTCTGGACATGCTCCAGCAACACAACGTCTTTCTTGTAGTGAGGGGCCCAAAACTGAACCCAGCATTCGAGGTGCGGCCTCACCGGTGTGGAGTACAGGGGCACAATCACTGCCCTGCTCCTCCTGGCTTTACTATTCCTGATACAGGCTGAATGATAGAGAGCTCGTTTTATAGCTTTTAAGGACTTGGAAATGTGGGGTTATTCAGAAATGTGGGGTTATTCCTGGAAATACAGGTTGTTGTTAACCCCACTGGTCCCTGCTCAGGCTCATGGCGCCATCCCCACATAATAATGTGTGCAAAGCCTTATCAGCTCCCTGGGAGGCTTCTGGGGAAGAGCAGCCTCCATGATATAGAACCCCCGTAATCATACAGCCTCCATGAAGCTGCATGATTACATTTTTCCCAAGAAATAATCTGAATGTATACATTTAATATATATATTTGCATATATTTGCTTTGATATAGTACTTTTGCTGCACTCTTTCTTTTTTTTTCCCTTCCTGGCAGCATCTCTGCAAGAGTTGGAAGCGTCTCATGTGAATTTCTGCTCTGCAGATCTGGGAAGTTCAATGAGATCTCTGATTTTTTTTTTTCGGGGAAGCTGAGAGATGCCTTCTCATTTCTTGGGATTTCTCTGCACAAGGGAGTTATTGTGCTGTACCCAAGGGCTTGGGCACTTGGAGGTCCTTCTCTAGGAAGGCTCTGGCTTGTCTGTGCTTGGTGGGTTAACATTTTGAGGGTAGTTTTTAGCAACAGGGAGCCACAGACCGTCTCTTAGGTTTTGAGAAAGAGCTCTTTATTTTCTGGCAATGGTTGATTTTATAGCTGTACCAGACAGTTATAGATATATACCAGACACAGATATGTGTCTCCAGACCTGTGGTGAACTTGAGCAAATGCCAAGCTCATCTCTCCCGATGGCCGTAGAACTGTTTTCACCCATGCTTGGTCCTCATCTCGGACCTACTTTACTTGAGTAAAGTAGCACATGGGGTTTGTCACATCACATTTGCTGATGGTTTTAGCAGCCAAGCGGGCTGATTAAACAGCAGGTGATGAATTTCAAGCTGAGACCAGATGCTCCTGGGGTGGATTTTTTTTCCCTAGAGCACGAAACAGCACAAGCACCTTCCCCACATCATCTCATAAGGTTGATAAGAGTTATGAAAGGATGATGTTGAACGGGAAAAAAAAAAGATGTAGAAGTGGTTATAAGGGGAGCTGTGGCCTATGTCACGGTCACCACTGCCTTGCTGATGACTGGATTGCAGTGTGTGCCATCTCACGTTCCTTTTGCTGGGGCCAAGCATTTGTGTCAAAATTTTATTAGGTCTTTTGACTTTTCCCACCCAGAATCTCCTATTCGGGAGGACTTTGTTCACATCTGAGTTTGCCCAATATCAAATCTCCTGTGAGCGCTTGCAGCTGGCAAAAGGGTCTTTCCCAACAGATTGAGATGGGGGTTTTCATGCTCTTATTTTGGCATCATGTTTGCTCACAGACATTTAGTAACTTCCAATGCTGCAAGTTGATCTAAGTACCCGAGACTCAGATTTACTTGTTCTGCTTTATGCGTCCACTTTGGGCCATGAAGTCATCCCTGGAGATGGTGCCCGAGGGGCAGGAGGTGGAGAAGGACCATGCCCAGCTGCGTTGGCTCTGCTTCCTAGGAAAGGATTTTAAAACCCCTTTTTTTCCTTTTCCTCTTCAGTATGACCCTGAGCTCTCATCTCGGCAGTTTGGTGTGGAACTCTCCCGGCTGACCAGTGAGGAGCGAGCGGTGCCAGTGCTGGTGGAGAAGCTCATCAACTACATTGAAATGCATGGGCTCTACACAGAGGGCATCTACAGAAAATCAGGGTCCACCAACAAGATCAAGGAGTTGCGGCAAGGACTCGATACAGGTAAAAAGATGGGGGGGGCAAAAAAAAAGCACACAGGGAGAAGAATCTCTGCAACAGCAAGGTTGGGTGTAAGGAAGGTGGGATGCTTCATCAGGGCGAAACAAGGGGGAGCAGTCCTGCCTTCCCTAACTGTTGGCTGTGAAAACGCAAGTGATGCTTTCACGTCTCCAGCCAAAATCTGTTCTCAAGCCACTGACTCATGTTTTTTTGGGTGTGATGCATGAAAAAAGTAATTCTAGTTGAGGGAAAATGCTGCCTTCAAAATCCTGGTCCCACCTAAGATTACTTGCCCTGGAAAATGCAGATTTAAGACATGGAGCTGAAATCAGGTGATGGATTTCTTGACATTGAACGCAGGGTGGTTTTGGGGTGGCATGCAAACGTTTTCTATTCTAGAGTAGCTTATCCATTCCCTGGCTTCACTTATGGCTTCATATTGATCATCGCCTCTTGTTTTTGTTCTTTCTCCTCAACCCACTGCTGAATGCAGACATCAATAATGTGAATTTAGATGACTACAACATCCACGTCATCGCCAGCGTGTTCAAGCAGTGGCTCCGAGATCTTCCCAACCCTCTCATGACCTTTGAGCTCTATGAGGAGTTTCTGCGGGCAATGGGTAAGGAGCGTCCTTTGGTATCCCACTCCCTTGGCAGAGGGAAACGGTGGCCACTTTGAGTGCCAAACTATTTATTCCATGGGCCCAAGTCAGCTGGTTTTGCCAAGTCATTTTCACACAGTTTCAAAGTCTGATTTTTTGGTCATAAGGGCTTTTTCATGGTCAAAGCCATGGGCAGTTCGGTCTCGCCTTTGGTGGCACGCGTTTGCATCATGGTTTATCAGA
>NW_009260435.1:882769-889543 GCF_000687185.1 Egretta garzetta | reverse complement strand
TTCAGCAGATTTCAGCCCAAAATGTTAGAAAGAAGTAGTAAAAATAAGCAAGCATTAAGAAGGTATCATTTTAAATGGCAGGAAGAAGTAGAAGCTGCCCCTAAACGCTGATGCTTTCTCTGCAGGCCTCCAGGAGAGGAAGGAGATGGTGCGGGGAGTGTATTCGGTTATCGACCAGCTCTCCCGCACCCATCTCAGCACCTTGGAGCGTCTCATCTTCCACCTGGTGAGGTACGTTGGGCCGAGGCAGCTTTGGGCAAGGAAGGATGCTCAGACATCCTTTCATACTGAAACAACCGAGACCAAAAGCAGGTGGGCAAAGGAAAGGGAAGAGCTTTTGGGTCCATCGTGTCTCCCAGGAGGTGGCCCCAGAGCTGCTTCTCCAAACGATGCTCATATTGATGAGCAACCTCTGCAGCGTTTTGGTTGCTTGTGGTGCCTGTGGGTCTGTGGTGCCTCTTGCCACTGCAGGGACGCATTGTTTGGGTGGGAAATGCTGGTTGGTTGCCTGCCTTGGGAACACCTGAGATGTCTTCAGGTTTGGCTTTCTCCATCGAGCAGAGCAAAGATGAGGGCAGAGCAGAGCACTTGCTAGCAGAGCAAGATAGTGCTGTAGAAGCGTCACCTCCTCTATTAATCCATGGCCATGTGGAAGAGGTGAAGCAGAGGTGCCTTCACCTCCAACATCTCTCTTAATCCCTATTTTTTTCAGGATTGCCCTCCAAGAAGAGACCAATCGAATGTCAGCTAACGCCTTGGCTATTGTCTTTGCTCCCTGTATCCTCCGCTGCCCCGATACAACAGACCCGCTGCAGAGCGTTCAGGATATCAGTAAAACAACCACGTAAGGAATGTGGTGCTGGGTTTGATCCAGCTCCATAACCATTCCCTTGTCACCACTCACATCTTGATAACCCATAGTACGGTCAAACGGCTCAAGAATAGGGAGCTTTAGCATGGAAATTATAAACATGTATTAAATGTGTCTTCATGAAGACCTCTCGTATTCTCTCAATCCCCAGGAGGTTGTTGAATGGGTTTTTTTGAAGTGATGGAGCATCCACAAAAGCAGGCCAACTTGTGCTCCAGCTCAGTACATCTCAGCAGGAGAAGGTGGAGCTTGTGCTGAGGTGGTTTATAGTTAATCTCATTTATGGCAAGCAGGTCTTTATTCTTACTTAATTTGGTCTTTTATTATTTGAGGCGGCGAGCTTGTTTAGTCCACAGCAATGTTAGTATCGCGTGCTTCAATTTCTTTAAGGTATTTGACATAATTGCAAAGATTTTACAGAGAAAAAGCGAAGCGCTTGCCCAAACTCAGTCTGGCTCATATTAAATATATTTAAAAATAGATAATGGAGACACTGATAATAACAGAAAACATCCAGTGAAGGGCTGGGCTTGTGAAAGAGGTGGTTTTACCTCTCGTAAGTCTATAAAAATTGTTGAAGACTAGAGTGTGCTTCGACACCCAGCTGGTAGGAGCACTCATCCTGTGGGATTTCTTTGTTGCTTCTCCCTTCAACTCCAGCTATAGCATATCCTCTAATTTTATTACACAGAAAGGATTATTTTTTCCCAAAACACACTCCTCACAGCCTTAAACAGTCAGCTCAGCATGCAAGCGAGTCTGAATTTGTGGCTTGGAAGCAACCTGCCTTTCCCAGGTTTGTATTTCCTTGAACCCTCTTCAAGGGGGAGAGTTTCTCTGGTGGGATCCTTGGGGGTCTTTAATTTCTCTAGTCTGAGTTCCTTGATTCACTGATAGCCCATCATCACTCTTTTTAGGGGCAATTTCCACTCCCCTTGCATTTCCAGCCGGACTTTTCTCCCTCTGTGCCTTTCCGGCACACCAGATCTTCAGGCAAGACAGGGCCAGCTCAGGTCAAATAATTTCCTCCTCCCATTTTGTCGTCTTTTGGGGTTTTTTTCCCCTTTAGATGCGTAGAATTAATCGTCGTCGAGCAGATGAACAAGTACAAGGCTCGTCTCAAGGACATCAACAGCCTGGAGTTCGCAGAGAACAAAGCCAAGAGCCGCCTCTCCTTGATCCGCAGATCGATGGTGAGATGCCAAAGTTGTCTCTGTTCCCTCCTGTCCTCTCCTTGCCCCTGAAGCAACCCTACCTGATCTTCTCCTGCTTATTCCAGCCTCCCAAACCCCTCACAACCTCCCACACCATCTCCCCCAGGACAGGGACCCTCAGCCCCATGGTGGCTCCTCACCTTTGCAGGGAGTCATACCAGAGCACGAGGAGGTGGGAACGGTCCATGGAGACGTGGTTGCTCCAGCTCCTGATTGACGTTTCCACCTTCATTTGAGCTTGTTCGATCCTGGGTCGAGTCAAGCCTTTCATTGACTGGCACGACATTGCCCCATAGGAGACCTGGACCATCCTTTTTTTTTGTGCTCAGCCACATTATCCAAACCCAAAATGAGCTCCCTAAAGGCTCTCCCTGCTCCCGCACCACCTTTTTGGGAGCCTCAAACACATCTCATTGAGCTTCCATGCTTCCTGGGGGGCCGGCGGGCTGCAGATGCACGCTGCGCTTGGCTTGTTGGGCTGTGGGAGAGGGACAGACTCAGCGCAGTACAGTCGTCCCAGGCTTGGACTTAGGAGCTGAGCGGCCCCTCTGCTTGGACCTGCCCGCTGTGGTCTTCAGGAACACGTTGCTCCTTCTTTTTTGGGGATGAAATCCAAGCAGGGGCTGCCTGAGGTTGTGGGGCTGGTGCTGCAGAGCTGCCCCGCTCACCCCAGTTAAAAAAAAAACCAAACCATAAAAATGAACAAAAACGGGTTTTTTGGAGGGGCGACGGCATGTGCACTCTAACCTTCTGCTTTCCTTTTCATCTCCTCTCCAATCCAGAAACCCGTACTAATTGCAGTTAGATTTATGAGCATAACCCGCAGTTCAATCCCGGTATGTATTAACTGCAGTGCGCCCTGCACCAGCCGCCGTGTCCCTCCGTTGTCTGTCACTGCCACTCATTCCAGCCTTGTCCCACCAGCCATTGTCCGTGACATTGCCCATCCTGTCCCTGAGCCGGTGCCGTTCCTCAGGGCCACTGTTTCTCCCACAGGTCCCCCAGGCAGCAGAAGTTTAGGACGGCCGGCGCTCAGCCATCCCTGCACGCAGCTCCTCGAAAAACCACTTTCTGCCCCTTGTCCCCTTCCTACTCACTTTTTTTTCTATTTTCTTTTCTTTTTCCATCCTGTGCGTCCCTCCTTTTTTGCTTTACTTGACTCATCCCTTCCCTTCCCACCCCAATTTCTCTTCGCTCAGGATGCGTTTCAGCATCAAGATGCTTTTGCAGTGCTGCTATATCTTTTTCTTCCATTTTTTTTTCTTCTACTCTGTGGAGCAGATCCATAGAGCTGGTCCTCGAAAGGTTAAAGCGGCTGCATGTGTGATGTTCCTCCATGTCTACTACTCCCATTTGAGTCCTTTTCCATCGCTGGTTTTAATATTAAAAAAAAAATAGATGGTTCTTCAGAGCTTTTTAGCAGGGACTGCTGCATTAAATCTCCCTGTTTAACCACAGGTGTAAAAATTAACGTCTAATGGACCATTGGATGTGGTCTTGGTTTATGGATCTCATGGACATGAGATCAGAATGTGGGCAATGCGATTAGGTGTGAGTTGCCATTTGCCGAAGCAGTCAGTGGAGACCCTTGCAATGCTCAGGAAATACCAAGGGTGGGTGAAGGAAGGATGCGAGATGCGATCCAACAGTAAAGCAGGAGTGGGGTGCCCTGAAATCAAAGCCCTGGTGATGCTCCCAACTCAAAGCCAACACAGCCACCTTGGTAGGTCAAGCTTCCCATTGCACAGGCCGTGGGCTTTGCAGAAACCCATCCTGCTGCCAGCTGGGCTTGCTTTGAAGTCCAGGTTGCGCTTGGTCCATCAGCTGGTCCATCAGCGCCATCCTCGCCATCTGCATCCTCACCCTCTCCAACATGCTGAGTCTTTCTGGTACCTCTGCCAGCCTGGGGTGAGATTTTGGAGGGTCCTGGGTGCGACTGCTGGCAGCGTGCTGAGGACTGATGGCTGGGAATGTCATCTTCGCTCCTTGGGAGAGCAATGTGGTTGGCACCTGAGATGTTTGCAAAATCACTTTGGCTGGTGGTGGTGACGCCGTTGTCTCTTTTCAGGGCAAAGGACGTGTGCGACGAGGCGCCTACCCCAGCCCAACATCTCCTGTCGCCGTGCGCTTGCCCTCAGTGACGGATGTCCCTGAGGAGACTATGAGCAGCGAGGAAGCCATGGAGATGGAGGTGACAGAGCAGCAGCAAGCAGCCATGCAGCAGGAGGAGAAGGTGCTGACCGAACAGATCGAGAGCCTGCAGAAGGAAAAGTGAGTCCGGTCAGGGGTTCAAGCTGCTATAGGTTATGTGTGAATGTTATTTGACATCATATGGTTGATGCGCTGCTCGTAGGGTGAGCTGGAGGACTCCTTCCCTTCAGGATCTTTTGATGTATGTTCATCCCTTTCTTCTCCCCACCTTTTCGGTCCTGTTGGATCAATGAGATTGGGTCACTTTTTGGCAGGGAGGAGCTGACATTCGAGATGCTGACACTGGAGCCCCGCGCCTCCGACGACGAAACCCTCGAGTCTGAAGCCTCCATCGGCACTGCTGACAGCTCTGAAAATTTGAATTTTGACTCCGAAGGAGCCATCTCCGATCGTTCGGGTAAATCCAGACATTCTTAGGTTTATCACGGAACAGTTTGAGTTGGAAGGGACCTTCAAAGATCATCCTGCAATGAGCAAGGACATGTTCAACTGGATCAGGTTGCTCAGGTTTTTCAGTAGCTTGGGGTGGGGGAGCATTATTTGTTTTTTCCTGCCCACTCTTGATACATAGCAATTTAAGTGGATGTAAAGAGGGGGATTAAGGGTTAAAACACGTGGACGTGGGGAGGTGGGTGGTGGCACCCAAGGTTTGATGGGGAGTGGTGTGCTCCTCCAGTGCCACTGCGTCATCCCCAGGTGATGCTACCTCCAGTGAGATGCTGGGAACGTTGTCCTGGCTCAACAGTGTGCATCCCTGGGGAGCGGCGCCAAGATGCTGGGTGGTTTCGGGTTGTTAATCCTCTGGTGGTCCTTCCCTCCCTCCCCAGAGAGAAGCATAGCACTTACCTCCCTGCGCCCCACCAAGGTGGAGGGGCCGAGCCGGCTGCGAAGGCACCCCAGGACCCGGCCAGACCAAGTGGACCCAGCCGACGCCTCCATCTGCTCCTCTTCCTCCCAATCGTCCACCTCCTGCTTGCCCCACCTTCCCCGCAAGCGCTTCCAGATGTACTCCAAATCACCTTTCTACCGAGCGGGAGGACCTGGCGAGCCCCCCGAAAGCCGGGCGAGCCCCGAGGGCTTTGTGGGACCTCTCCGTTATCCCGAGGACCGGCCTCAGTTCACCACCCGTGGGACGTTCAACCCGGAGAAAGGCAAACAGAAACTGAAGAGTGTGAAAACCTCCCCCCCGAAAACCAAAGAGCCCCCAGATGGGGGGGCGGGGGGGGGACGCAAGAGAAACCCTGAGGCTGACTGTGCCACCGCCCAGCCCCTCATCCTCCTGGGGAGCAACGAGTTTATGGTCTGAGATGCTCATAACCCCAGGGACGCATTGTGTGACGGAGGATCCTCCCCATCAGCAGCACTGGCAGCGCTCCCCATGGCTTCCTCGTTAATGCCAGGAGGATGAGTTCTTAATTAAAAAGGTCGGCGGGGGACGGTTTTAATGGTGGCCTTATGGTTTGACCAAGTCCTTGTGACAAATCGCCATCATTAGGAGAAAACCGAGCCTAAAACTCCTGCGGGAGCCTCCCGAGCCAGTGCCGGCTCTGCTCCAGCCAGCCAAGCCCTCCACGCTTTAACTGCCTCATCCACGCCAACGCCAAGCGCATGGAAAAGTGTTAAAATCTGCCAAAAATCACCTTTTTTTTATTTTTATTTTTTATTTTTTAACATGACCTAACCACCTTTCCTTTTTTTTTTTTTATTTTTTTGGAGACCATCAGTATTAAAAAATAATAATAATAATCATGGACTACTTGAAGCTACATTTGTTTATATGCCGGTTCCTGGAGTTCGTTGTAAATATATATATTTTTATTATTATTTTTTAGCTATTTTTCCCCAGACACTTTTTTTTTTTTAATTACTATTATTTTTGGCCAGGGAGGAGGGAAGCAATGGGCTGAAGAAGTCGTCCCTGGAGGTGTAATTAGCATGATTTAAAGCCGTGCCCATGATAGGACTAATTAGCAATGCTAGCTAACGACTCGGCTCTTAATCCCTCCCGTACCATCGTCATCGTTGGTGGCGTCCAGAGAAGCTCCGGGTACAGGAAAAGCTCTGGAAAGGTGAAATTAGGAGCCTCGGGCTGCTAATTAGATTAATAAAGGCTGGATCCATCCTTTCAGATGGGCTGGGTGTCGCAGGTTGAGGCTCGTCCTTTCCCAAATGCCACCCAAAAAGGGGGAAAAAACCAAAAACCTGAGTTTTCCAGAATGTTTTGCGCTTTGTGGGGCATCCCTGGGTTTAGCCGAGCCGCCCCTCAGTCCCCTCTCCCCCTGCCCAAAGGGCCATTTCTTTTGAGACGGTTTATTTATTGGGGGGGTTCTTCTTTTATTTTGTTTTGCTTTGCTTTATTTTTCAAATTTTAAATTTATTTTGTTTTATTTTATTTTTCAATGGGGGAAAGCGATAGATGCCCCAGGGAGAGCGGGGGCCACAGGAACAGCATCTGCCTCGACGCTGTGTCCGGGGAGT
>NW_009260435.1:881281-881944 GCF_000687185.1 Egretta garzetta | reverse complement strand
ATTTATAGAATATAGAGAGAAATATATGGAATATATATAGCAAATATATTTCTTTATATATATTTGTGGGTCTATATATATATAAAGAAAAAATATCTAAAAGAAATGCATACATAAGCATGTGTGTATATATATATATTTTTATGTATAAAATCTCCCAGGAGGAGCCAAGCTTGGGGTCAGCGCTGGACCCCAGCGGTTCCCCCAGCTCCGACCCGCCCCCCTCTGGCAAAGGGCGAGATCTGGGGGCAAAGGTGTGGGTTTCTGGAGCGGCACAAATGTACTTAACTACTGGAAAGGAGAGGGGGCTGTGGGCTGGTAATTATTATTATTATTATTAATTATTATTATTATTTTAAACGGAAATTTTTTTAAGTAATTTATAAGTCTGCTGCGTGTAAATGAAGAACGACGTCTGTACTGTAAGAGGATATATTATCCTGTCTCAGCCGCGCTAGGGATTGTTTTAAAAAGTTAAAAACAAACAAAAATAAGAGAAATAAAAATGTAATTCTATAAAGATGAAGAATTTCTGGTGCCCCGCAGGCAGGGGCTGCTGCTGCTTGTTGAACCCCCAAACCGCTGTGGGGCTCAGGGGGCTGCGAGGTTCCCCCCGCCATCAGCCCGCGGCGGGTACAAAGTGCAATTTGTGGATTTTTTTTT
>NW_009260435.1:876618-881267 GCF_000687185.1 Egretta garzetta | reverse complement strand
CTTTCTCTGCCCCGGGCCGTGGCTGTACAGAGCGGCTGGGCACTGATTAAAGAGCTGTAACGAGGCGTGCTGGGTGCTGGGGTTGATGCTGGGGGGCGGGGGGTACGGGGGCTCCCCTGGCCCAGCCCCGCTCCCGCCTCCCTCCTCCTCTCCTTGGCAGAACCGGGGCTGTTGCAGTTCGTTCGGGTTATTCTCGCCTTCTTCATTTATTTACAGATTATTTATTTTCCATTTCTTTCTGTTCAAATTCTTTCTTTTAATCGCATTCGGGCTCAGATTATTTCTAATGGGATTATTTCTTTTTATGTGATTTACATTCAGATAATTCATTTGAAATTCATTTGGATTCAGATTATTTCAGATTATTGATATCACCCCTGGTTCTATCCACATTGTTTATAGTCAGATCATTTCTTTTCAATTTATTTATAGTCAGATTATTTCAGATTGTTTATTTTCATCTTATTTCTATTAATTTTATTTCCAAACAGTTTATTTATATTTCTCTTATTACAGTCAGTGATTTCTTTTCAATTTATTTGGATTCAGATTATTCCTTTTCATTTGATTTCTATTAATTTTATTTCCCATCAGACTATTCAGTTCAGATGCTTTCCAATCGGATTATTTCTATTTCTCCTATTTATATTCAGATCATTTATTTTCATTTTATTTACGTTCACATGATTTCTATTAATCTTATTTATATTCCAATTATTTAAATCAGTGTTTATATTCAGATTATTTATGTTCAAATCATGTCTATTTATTTTGTTTATATTCAGATTTTTTCTATTTATTTATTTACAGATTACTTCTATTCAGTTTCTTTTCAATTTATTTCTATTCAGATTATTTCTTTTAATCTTATCTTCAGCTTCTTTCCAATCAGATTATTTCCATTTATCTTATTTAGATAATTCATTTGAAATTTATGTGGATTCAGATTATTTCACATTATTGATATCACCTGTGTTTATATTCAGATTGTTTGTAGTCAGATCATTTCTTTTCAATTTCTTTCTAGTCAGATTATTTCAGTCAGACTATTTAATGCAGATGATTTCCAATCAGATTATTTATATTTGTTATTTATAGTCAGATAATTTATTTTCAGTTTATTTGTATTCAGATTATTTCAGATTATTTTCATTTTATTTCTCTTCAGATTATTTTGAGTCAGATTATTCAGATTGCTTCCAATCAGATTATTTCTATTTATCTTATTTATAGTCAGATCATTTCTTTTCAATTTATTTATATTCAATTTATTTCAGATTGTTTCTTTTCAGATTATTTCTATTCAGATTATTTTGATTGTATTCAGATCATTTCAATTTATTTCTAGTCACATTATTTCAGATTATTTATTTTCATTTTCACGTTATTTCTATCAACCTCATTTCTGCCCCTGTCCTTTCATCCGCACCGTTGATCTTTAGGTTGTTTATATGCAGGGCTCTGGTTTAGCTGCAGGTCCTTTATTTTGCCCTTACTTATGTTCAGGTGAGCGACCTTCAGCGGGTGCCCCCTGCTACCGCCCCACTGCCTTCAGCGTGGAAGAGGGGGGGCAGGGACCAGGAGCCCCCGGGACAAGGGGCCCCCACCTGTCCCCTGCAACGGTGGAGCTGAAGTCACGATGGGGGAGCCCCCACGCCCCATGAATGAGGGGCAGTGATTGTGGCTGGGGGGGGCAACCCCACCCTGAGATGGTGTCACACACCAGATTATTTATTTTCCATTTCTTTCTGTTCAAATTCTTTCTTTTAATCGCATTCGGGCTCAGATTATTTCTAATGGGATTATTTCTTTTTATGTGATTTACATTCAGATAATTCATTTGAAATTCATTTGGATTCAGATTATTTCAGATTATTGATATCACCCCTGGTTCTATCCACATTGTTTATAGTCAGATCATTTCTTTTCAATTTATTTATAGTCAGATTATTTCAGATTGTTTATTTTCATCTTATTTCTATTAATTTTATTTCCAAACAGTTTATTTATATTTCTCTTATTACAGTCAGTGATTTCTTTTCAATTTATTTGGATTCAGATTATTCCTTTTCATTTGATTTCTATTAATTTTATTTCCCATCAGACTATTCAGTTCAGATGCTTTCCAATCGGATTATTTCTATTTCTCCTATTTATATTCAGATCATTTATTTTCATTTTATTTACGTTCACATGATTTCTATTAATCTTATTTATATTCCAATTATTTAAATCAGTGTTTATATTCAGATTATTTATGTTCAAATCATGTCTATTTATTTTGTTTATATTCAGATTTTTTCTATTTATTTATTTACAGATTACTTCTATTCAGTTTCTTTTCAATTTATTTCTATTCAGATTATTTCTTTTAATCTTATCTTCAGCTTCTTTCCAATCAGATTATTTCCATTTATCTTATTTAGATAATTCATTTGAAATTTATGTGGATTCAGATTATTTCACATTATTGATATCACCTGTGTTTATATTCAGATTGTTTGTAGTCAGATCATTTCTTTTCAATTTCTTTCTAGTCAGATTATTTCAGTCAGACTATTTAATGCAGATGATTTCCAATCAGATTATTTATATTTGTTATTTATAGTCAGATAATTTATTTTCAGTTTATTTGTATTCAGATTATTTCAGATTATTTTCATTTTATTTCTCTTCAGATTATTTTGAGTCAGATTATTCAGATTGCTTCCAATCAGATTATTTCTATTTATCTTATTTATAGTCAGATCATTTCTTTTCAATTTATTTATATTCAATTTATTTCAGATTGTTTCTTTTCAGATTATTTCTATTCAGATTATTTTGATTGTATTCAGATCATTTCAATTTATTTCTAGTCACATTATTTCAGATTATTTATTTTCATTTTCACGTTATTTCTATCAACCTCATTTCTGCCCCTGTCCTTTCATCCGCACCGTTGATCTTTAGGTTGTTTATATGCAGGGCTCTGGTTTAGCTGCAGGTCCTTTATTTTGCCCTTACTTATGAGCGGCCTTCAGCGGGTGCCCCCTGCTACCGCCCCACTGCCTTCAGCGTGGAAGAGGGGGGGCAGGGACCAGGAGCCCCCGGGACAAGGGGCCCCCACCTGTCCCCTGCAACGGTGGAGCTGAAGTCACGATGGGGGAGCCCCCCCGCCCCATGAATGAGGGGGCGTGAGGGGCAACCCCACCCTGAGATGGTGTCACACACACCCCAGCCAGTGTCATCCCCTGGCTGGTGTCACCCTAAAATGGTGTCACCCATAAGCTGATATCACCCCTGGGCTGCCATCACCCTGGCCAGTGCCACCCCAGGATGGCATCACCCCTGTGGCCAGTATCACCCCCCAGCTGGCACCATCCCTGGCCACTGTCACCCCCTGGACTGGTGTCACCCCCAGGCTGGTGTCATCCCAGCCACTGTCATCCCCAGGCTGGCACCACCCCTTGGCTGGTGTCACTCCCAGGCTCACGTCACCCCTGGTCCAATGTCCTGCCCCAGGATGGCATCACCCCTGTGGCCAGTGTCACTCTCTGGCTGGCACCATCCCCAGCCAGCATCACCCTCCGGCTGGCATCATCCCAGCCAGTGTCACCCCCAGACTGCTGTCACCCCCTGGCTGGTGTCACCTCAGCCAGTGTCACCCCCAGGCTTGTGTCACCCCTGGTCTGGTGTCCTGCCCCAAGGATGGCCATCGCCCCTGTGGCCAGTGTCGTGTCACCCTCTGGCTGGCACCATTCCTGGCCAGCATCACACCCAGGCTGGCATCACCCCAGCCACTGTCACCCCCCAGGTAGGTATCACCCTAGACAGTGTCACCCTCTGGGCTGGCGTCACCCCCAGATTCATGTCACCCCTGGTCTGATGTCCTGCCCCAGGCTGGCATCATCCCCAGGCCAGTGTCACCCCCAGACTGGTGTCACCCAGTGGGTGCTGGTGGCCATAGCAAGGGCACCTTGCCTGCATCTGTGGGTTTCTCCAGCATTTGGGACAGCGGCACGCAGTGAGGCACCCACCCCGTGCTCCCAGTGCGTCTGGCACTCACTTGGGGACATCCCCCTGCCACCAGCTGTCCCCAGTGAAGCTGGTCCCATGTCCCAGCTGCTGCCAGCATCCCATGGCCCTGGCCACCACCCTGGAGACAGGACCTCGGGCACCTTCACACTCCACAGCATCCCAGGATGAGGAGACCCAGGGTGGCGGGTGACAGGGTGCCAACACAGGGTGACAAACAAGCCAGGTGACACCAGAGTGGAGGGACATCAGTTCTTGAACATGTCGCACAGCAGCTTCTCCATGGGGGTGTTGCCGATAGTTCGGCGGAAGAATAGCAGCTCCACGCGCTCGGAGGAGATGAAGCGCAGCGCTGGGAGGAGCAGCAGCAGCTTCCCAAACCTGGGGACCAGAGTGGTGGCCATGGGTGGGTGTCCCCACCCCTGGTGTCTCCCGTGGGGACATAGGGAGGGCGGTACCTGACGGGCTGCCCAGGGTAGTGAGAGCGGTTGTGCTGGCCCAGCATCACCTGTGACTGGTCCTGCAAGTTCTCCACCTGCTCAGGGTCCTTCAGGCCCCGGGTCTCTGTGGGGACAAGGGGGTGATGGGATGGGGTGGGGACACGGGGGTGGGTGGTAGTGGGTGCTGGTGGG
>NW_009260435.1:874074-874777 GCF_000687185.1 Egretta garzetta | reverse complement strand
TCAGGGGCCTTCAGGCCCCGGGTCTCTGTGGGGACAAGGGGGTGATGGGATGGGGTGGGGACACGGGGGTGGGTGGTAGTGGGTGCTGGTGGGTCCCTCACCTGGTTTGAAGAGCACCACTGCCTTCATGCAGGCAAATTCAGTGGGGTCAACAGCCAACACCTTGAAGCGGCTGAGGGTCTCCTGCAGCACCCGGACATCCAGGGCAGCTGGCAGCAGCTTGCCAGGGGCTGGCTCGGGGACGGCCAGCAGTGGGCAGCTCTCCAGGGGCATGGACCACTGGATGGCACAGAGCAGGAACAGCTCACTCCATGCTTCCTCCAGCAGGATCACCTGGGGAGATGGGGGGACAGGGGACACACCCCCAAAAACCCCCGTCACTCCCAAAGCCTTCAACACCTGCAGCCCGTATGGTGGGTTGGGCTGAAGTGCATCTTCCCGAGGGGCACCCCAAGACCCTGCGGTGAATGCTGTGGGGATGCTCCAGCCATCCCCATCCCACTGGTTGCCTACATTTTTGGGGTCCCTGCTGTCCCACGGCAGGGTCCCCAACCCCACCTGGTCACGGAAAGGCAGGTTGGAGAAGACAGGCAGGTTTTTGGCCCATTTCACAGCCATGAAGAGGAGACGCGCTGAGGTCTCGTAGACATTTTCGGGGCTGGCTGCCGGGTACGGTGCCACCTGGTACTCACTGGCTGCCCGC
>NW_009260435.1:871855-874004 GCF_000687185.1 Egretta garzetta | reverse complement strand
TTGGGGGCCCCCCCCCCGCCCCACCCCCCCCCCACCAGTGGCCACCCACCGTCCTCAGGCTCCAGCTTGGCGCATGTCTCAGCCGTCATCAGGCTGGCCATGAAGCGATGGTTTGTAGGCGGCGTGGGTGCTCGGGGACCCGGGGTGATGGCAACGGTGGCACTGGGACCACGGGGAGCTGGGCAGGGGGCCGGGGGGACCTCACGGGTGGTGGCCACGTGCTCGGGGGGCAGCCCAGCATCCAGCTCAATGCTGTCCAGCCGGACCTGGGCCGTGCTGCGGGGCTGGCGCTCGTTCTGCACGGCTGTGGGGACAAGGTGGCCTCAGCACCAGCCATGACGCTGTCACCCCCGCCATCCATCACCGTGTGTGTCCCCCCACCCATCTCACCGTCCTTGTTCATGCCAGCTTGCAGGCACTTCTTCAGCCGGCAGGCCTGGCACTGGTTGCGATGTGCCTTGTCCACTGGGCACAGCCCTGTCCCTGCCTGGCACCTATGGTGAGAGGTGGCACCCAGCTGCAGCCCCTGGGATGGCCCCTGCCCCTGGGGGATCCTGACCCCCAGGAGTACCCTGCCCCTGTGGGTGCCACATCCCAGCGGTTCTTTGTCCCTCTTGGGTGTCTTGGCCCACCCACAATGGGTGGCCTCCACCCAATGGGTGCCCCACCACAATGGGCACCCTGTCCCCAGTGGGTGCCCTGCCACTCCATGGGTGCACTGTCCCAGTAAATGAATACCCTGACTTGATGGGTGTCCTGGCCCCATGGGTGTCCTGGACCCCCCCCCCCCAGGTCCCTGCCCCATTGGGTGCCTTGTCCCCTGGTCTCTGTCCCGCTGGGTGTCCATCCCCAAGGTCCCTGTCCCACTGGGTTTGTGTTCCCCTGGTCCCTGCCCCACTGGGTGTCTTGTCCCCCCCAGTCCCTGCCCTGCTGGGTGCCTGTCCCCTAGTCCCTGCCCCACTAGGTGTCCTCCGCCTTGGGTCCTTGCCCTGTTGGGTGCCCATTCCCTGTCCCACTGGACTCGGGCCCCCCCAGTCCCTACCCCAATGAGTGCATGTGAGGACCAGCCGTCCCCATCCCCACCTGTAGATGAGCTTCCTGCGGACGCTGCGCTTGAAGAAGCCACTGCAGCCATTGCAGGCGTAGATGCCGTAGTGCTTCCCGCTACTGGTGTCCCCGCAGACCTTGCACAGCAGCACGGGGCTCAGCGCCTTGCCAGGGGCCGGGCTCAGCCCTGCAGGAGCAGAGCCACCACATTTGGAGTGCCTTGGGACACCTCGATGTCCCTCATTCCTCCCACTGGTCCCTACTGCCCCCCAGCACGCTGGCGATGGGATGGTTTCCACCTTTGCTGGTCCAGCCCAGGGATGTAAATGGGACATCTCCGGGACTGCACATGGGGTTCAGCATCTCCCCATGCCCCGCTGCCTGGGATGCTGCGGGATGAGCTCTCATGGGGCTTTTAGAAGGGGACAAAATGTTGTCCCTAGGGATGAGGACACCAGGCATCCCAGAGAAGGGCCACAACCAGGGACCAGAGGTGTCCTGGAGAAGGGCTATGGCTGGAGACTCCAGGCATCCTGGAGAAGCATCATGATGAGGACCACAGGCATCATGGAGAGCACTGGGGCTGGGGACACAGGCATCTTGGCCCAGAGAAGGACCACGAGGGGGATCCTCAGAGTCTTGGAGAGAGGTGGTAGCTGAGGCATCCAGGCATCCAGGAGAAGGACCACAATGTGGATCCCAGGTATCTTGGAGAAGAACCATGATGAGGACCCCAGGCATCCCAGATAAGGACCATGATGGAGACACCACCACCCTGGTGAAGGACTACAAGAGGGACCACGGGCATCTTGAAGAAGGACCATGATGGGGACCCCAGCCATCCCTGAGAAGGACCATGCTGGGGTCCCTGGATATTTTGGAGAAGGACAATGATGGGGGACCCCAGCCATCTTGAAGAAAGACCCCACTGGCGAGCGCAGTCCCTCCGCGTCACACCCACTCAAGCAGAACACCACCTCTTACCCGTGGGGCTGTCCTCCAGCCCAGCGCTCACCACCGACCCTGCTGGCGAGGTGGCCATCCCGTGCCCGGCGTTCCTGACCTCTCCCTCTCCCCTCACTCCCGCTTCACTCCCGGCTCG
>NW_009260435.1:860543-870846 GCF_000687185.1 Egretta garzetta | reverse complement strand
CCCGAGGTTACGCAACCGCCACTAAACCCTCGCTGTGACAGGGCAGCACAATTTGGGATTTGAGGGCTTTAGCCGCTAAACCCCCCTGCCCAGCTCAGGGGGATGGCGGATGGCCACTGCCACCCAGCCAGGTTGTCCCCGGGAATGGGCTAAACTGCAGCCGGGGGTCCCCAGTCCCCTGTGTCCCTTCCAGGGGGGGCTCAGCTTGCGGCCCCTGGGGTGTCACCGCCATCCGTGGCCCAGGTGGATGCATCCCAGGGGACGGACGCTGGCAGCAGGTCCCTGCTGAGGGCTGGCGGCACTGACACCAGTGGATCCAGGAGCTGGGGGTCACCCCTCCATCATCCCTGCCTGCTGCGTGGCTCCAGCCCCGCTGCCCATGGCATCACTCCATCATCCTCCTCACACCCCCCTTCCACCCCCCCAGCCTGCAGCATTGCTCACCCCCCCCTGCCTGCACCATTGCTCAACCTCTCCTGCCTGCAGCACCCCTCCACCCCTGGGACCCCCAGCCTCCCCTGGGGTGCCCCATCCCACCCCACAGCCCTCCATCCTGCGGCAGACCCCCTGCCCTGACCCAGATCTCTGACAGCCGCCATCTGCGGCAGCGGCCGCCCTCCTCCCTCGGCAGAATTATGACGCTGGGCTAATGCGGCAGGAGCAAGCTGTCACCTTGCTCTGCCCATCCCTTGCCCATGGCTTAGGTGCCTTCAGACCTTTCAGCAGAGCTTTGCCCATGGGTGAAGCAACCCCCGGTGCCCAATCTGGGGGTGCTGGGGGCACCTGCATCCCAGGGTGCCAGCCCACCCATGGCCGACGCAGAGACCCTGGGCGCCTGGTGCCGGGGGACAACAGGGAGCAGCCAGCATGGTGATACACGCTGAGTCGGCTAATTTGCCTGTCCCCTCCTTGCTATCGGGTAAAAGCCAGCTCTGGAGCAGGGATTTGGGAGGGGGATTAGCTGGGCCAACCATCTGTTGCTGGCCAATCATCAGCATGCCCCGGAAAGCCAATAATTACAAAAATATGGTTTCCCACCCCGTTTCTCCATTACACCGAGCTGGGTGATGTCCCTACAGTGGGGTCCCCACAGAGCAGCACCCTGTCCTCCTCCCAGGGCTGACCACCCCATGAACACCCAACCCCAGCTCCCGGGGGGGCTCGACCTGGCTGGTTTTTGGGGAGCACCCCAAGTGGGCCTGACTGCACGGCCAAGGGGCTGAGGGGCGGCGGGGTGGGGGTGAAGGAGCAAACGTTAAAGCCTGCGGTGGGGTTGTGACTCAGCTCGGTGACAGATGCTGGGGCAGATGCCATGGGATTACCCAGCCTAAAACCAGGGGATCTGCCCCCCTTTCCCCCCCCCCACCAGCAGGCAGAGAGCATTTAATTACTAATTTACTGATTACCCAAAGATGCGGGTGACGGCCTAACCTGTGGCTGGGAGCAGCCCAAAGGCTCCAGCCACCCTAATCCCATGGGCCGCGGGGAGCTGACAGCTGTACCCTGGCCAGGGGCAGCTCAGCTGGGGACATCGTGTGACCCAGTGAGGCACCGCTGCTCTGGCAGCCCCCCTACTGCGATGGCACAGGGCGGTGGGAAATGTGGGGGGACACTGGGGACAAAGAGGTGGTGAGGGGACCAAGAGGAGACAATGGGGACCAAGGGGAGATGGTGGGGACCAGGTGGGGACAGTGGGGATCAGCAGAGGGTAGTGGGGATCAGGAGGGAATGGTGGGTACTAGGAGACAACAGGGATCAAGGGGAGTACGATAAGGTTCAGGAGGGGATGATGGTGACCAGGAGGAGGTGATGGGGACTGGGAGGGGACGATGAGGATCAGGAAGGGGCAATGGGAACCTGGATGTTTTGATGGTGACCAGGAGACAATGATGGATGGTGGAGAGCAGGAGGTGATGGCAGGGACCAGGAGGGGATGATGGAGACAGGGACAGGGCAGTAGGGACTGCATGGGGATGATGGAGACGAGGAGGGTGTGATGGGGATCAGGAGGGGACAGTGGGATGCCGTAGGGCTAGACGGGGATCACGAGGGTATAGTGAGGACTGAGGTGGGATGATGGGGACTGGGAGGGAAAATGGGGATCAGGAGGGAGGGAGGCTAGGGACTGGGAGGGGACGACAGGGACCAGAAGGGGACAATGGTGACAAAGAGGAGCCAAGGGAACCTAGAGAGAGATGATGGGGACCAGGAGATGGTGATGGAGCCCAGGAGTGGCTAGTAAAGACCAGGAGGGGATGGTGATCAGGAGGAGACACTGGGGACCGGAAGGGGATGGTGAGAACTGGAGGGTACATCAGCACAGGACAATAGGGACCAGGGCAGGATGGTGGGGATCAGGAGGGGACAAGAGCAACCAGAAGAAGACATGAAGGTCTGGGAGGATACAAGATGGCTGTGGGAGTGGAGGTGGCTGGGAAGGGTTAACGCAGCTGCCCAGCGCTGAGCCGAGTCCAGGCCAGGCTCCGGTTTCAGCTGTAATTAGCTCTTGTTTATTGGAGGCTCCGTGATAAATGATGCTGTGGAAGCTGACTGATGACAGAGGGTGACAGCTCCCACGTCACCCGCCCCAAGCCCTGCCAAAGCCTTTGCTGACCCCCCGGCACAAGGATTAAAGTTTAATGTGGCTCCAGAGCTGACCCCGGGCATGCACCGCCCCTGGGACACGGGGCTGGGGTCAGGCTGGTGGCCATCCCTTGGGCCACTTTCAAGACAAGAGGCGTTTTAGCACCAAGGGGTGTTTTGGCACCAGAGCAGCAGCCAGTGGCTATCAGTGCATTGTGGCCACAGAGCCATTTCATGACTCCTTTGGGGTCACTCAAGGGGCTTGTTAATGAAATGTCAGACCAGGTTGTGTTTGTCCCCCTGGGACTGGCCCCATGGGATGGGCTCGGTGCCATGGTGGGGCCGGTTGGTGTGGTCCGGGCACATTCCCAGGCACCGGTGGAGCCATGTGCGGGTGCCAAGAGCCATCACAGTACTCGCTGGGGTGCCTTGAGGTCCTGTCCGGTGGACAACTTTGGAGCAGCAGCTGCTAGGGGACCATGGTGGAGAAAGGGGACCTCAGAGGCGTTCCTAAGGTGAGGGAGCTGGGCACAGCACGAGTGCCAGGGGTGGCAGAGTGCCTGAGGCCGCTGCTTGAGTTTCAACAGGGCGACGTGGCACCACATCGATTTGGGGACAAAGATGTCCCTGAGGTGGGGCTGGGCATGGGCCTGGGTCCCCAGCTCTCTGGAGACCATGTTTTCTCTTGCAGATGAACCTCCTCATTCAGGTAAAGGGGGAGCTGGCAGGGAGGGCACCCGCACCCCACACTGTGCAACTCCTCTGCTGTGGCAGCTGGCACCCCCAGACCCCACAGCTGGGACCTGCCCCGTGCTGAGTCTGGGGGTGCTGTGGGGACAGGAACTCCTGGGAGGCTGCTGTGGGCTGAGGCTGGGTGCTAGCAGGGGTGGGGGCTACGAGGGGGTGGGTGCTACCAGGGATGGGTGCTACCAGGGCTGCGTGCTACCAGGGGTTGAGTGCTACCAGGAATGGGTGCTACCAGGGATGGGTGCCAGCAGGTGAGGGGGTCCAGCAGGGGCTGTGTCCCGGGCTCGCTCTGCCCCTTCTCCCCACAGGTGAGCACCCTGGTGCAGACCCTGCGAGCCCCAGATGGGCCAGTCCTCCAGCTCCAGCGCTGGCTGGGCTCCTGGGTATGACACATTTGGGAGTGCTGGCACGGGAACCTGGCCAGGGGCTTGGGCCGGGGGGTGGCAGCGGTCTGGGCAGGGGCTGCATCATGACACCGGTGGCCTGGGTCCCCTCTCCCCAGTGCCACCAGGGCTGATGCCAGCTCTTTCTCCCTCCAGGTGAGCAACTCCAGGCAGGTAAGTGTTGGTGTCCCCCTGCGCCCCACACCACCTGTCTCACCCCTGGCACAACAGGGCCAGATCCTGCACACCCTGCCTTTTCCTCAGCACCCATGGGTGCTCAGCACCTAGAGGAGATGGCCCCTTCTCAGACGCTTTTCCCATCCATGGAGACCCAAGCTGTGCCCAAGGCACCGGGGATGAGCCAGGGGGTCAGTGATGCTTCTGCTGTCCCCAGGCCACTAGTGGCCCTGAAACGCAGGTGTGTCCCCAGGCAGTGGCTGGGGCGGCGAGCACAGCGGCCTTCTTCCTCTGCGAGGGGCTGCTGGGCCAGCACTTCGACATAGTGCCCGATGGGGTGGCCAAGCCTCAGCCCGGGGACCTCTTCCTCTTCCCGCTGGCCTCGGGTGGCCCTGGCTGGTGGGGCGCCCATGCCGGCATCTACTGCGGTGATGGGGAGATCATCCACCTGGAAGGTGAGCCCCAGGAGGTGGTGACAACATGGGGACATCCCTGTGGAAGGGACACAGGGGACAGTGTCCCCTCCACCCCGCAGGCAGCTCAGGGATGTCCCCATCGGGGATCGTGGCCAAGCACGGCAAGTGCCACCTCCTGCGGACACGGGGCCCAGCCAAGGTGTTGCGGAGGAAGGGAGGGCTGGATGCAGCCGCCCTGCAGCAGCGGATCCGGGCAGCCATGGACCAGGCAGTGGAGTACGACGCTGTCACCTGCAACTGCGTCCACTTTGCCCTCAGCCTGCTCGGGCTGGGCCAGCTCAACGCTGCCACCGTGGGTGCTACTGCCACATTGGGTACCACCACCCCAGGGGACCCTGGCGCCCATTCCAGCCAAGCATTACCGCAGCCCCTCTTCTCTCCCAGGTGTCCCCAGCGCTGCAGTGATGGAGGCAGCAATGCATCCGGGGGCGTGCGGAGCTGCAGCATCCTTCCCTGGGGGACCAGCACTGCGCCGGCAGCTGTGGCATCCCTCTTGTGTGCCAATAAACACTTGCACGGAGAGCCTGTGCCAACCCTCTTGGGACTGTGGTTTCTTCTGCTTTTGGCCGAGGCCGAGGCCGGGGTTCAACAAGGCCAAGGACCGGGTCCTGTCCTGGGGTCACAACAACCCCACGCAACGCTACAGGCGAGGGGAAGAGTGGCTGGGAAGCTGCCCAGCGGAAAAGGACCTGGGGGTGCTGGTCGACAGGCGGCTGAATATGAGCCAGCAGTGTGCCCAGGTGGCCAAGAGGCCCAACGGCATCCTGGCTTGTATCAGGACTGGTGTGGCCAGCAGGAGCAGGGCAGTGACCGTGCCCCTGTGCTGGGCACTGGGGAGGCCGCCCCTGGAATGCTGGGTTCAGGGTTGGGCCCCTGCCTCCCAGAAGGACCTGGAGGGGCTGGAGCGTGTCCAGAGAAGGGCAAGGAAGGTGGGGAGGGGTGTGGAGCCCCAGGCTGCTGGGGAGCGGCTGGGGGAGCTGGGGGTGTTGAGCCTGGAGAAGAGGAGGCTGAGGGGAGACCTTATCGCTGCCTACAACTGCCTGAGAGGAGCGGGGATCTGGGGGGGGATCAGGCTCTGCTCCCAGGGAACGGGCAATGGGATGAGGGGAAACGGCTTCAAGCTGTGCCAGGGCAGGTTTAGGTTGGACATTGGGAAAAATTCCTTCACTGAAAGGGTTACCAGGTATTGGAAGGGGCTGCCCAGGGCAGGGGTAAAGTCCCCATCCCTGGGGGTATTTAAAAGCTGGGCAGACGAGGTGCTTAGGGACAAGGAGCTGGGAGGGGGCATGGCCAGGACAGCTGTCGTGGTTTAGCCCCAGCTGGCAACTCAGCACCATGCAGCCACTCGCTCACTTCCCCCCAGGTGGGATGGGCAAGGGAATTGGAAGGGTGAAAGTGCCATTACAATCTCCACCCCTGGTCTCTTTGGACCAAACCTTAGGGTTTAACATTGTGATGAACTCCTCCTCTCGCCCCTGTTCCGCGGGCTCCATCTCGCCTAATGGTGACTTGGGCAAACAGACGCCATCACTGCCAACACCCCCCCTTCCTCCTCCTTCCCCCAGCTTTTTATTGCTGAGTATGATGTCATATGGTATGGAATAGCCCTTTGGTCAGTTGGGGTCAGCTGTCCTCCCAGCTCCTTGTGCCCCTGGCAGAGCTGAGAGCTGAGAAGTCCTTGGCCAGTCTAAGCACTAAACTTGCTCCAACATGGCCTTACCCATGGCTGTTGTGCTTACCCTGCTCTGTCATGAGCTTATCCATGACCACACACTCTGAGGTGTTCCAGCATGACCTCATGCACAGCCACTGATGCTTCAAGGTGTACCTGCTACAGCATGGACTCATCCACAGCCACAGATGCTTCGAGGTGTACCGTCTCCAATGTGGACTTATCCTTGGGCCACAATCCTTTTAAAGGTATACTTGTTGCAGCACAGACATAACCATGGCCACAGACACTTCGAGATATACCTGCTGTGGTGTGGGCTTATTCACATCCACACCACCTCTTGGGGGTGTTCTGCTCTCACATGGACTCATCCCCAGGTCACACTTACTTCAACTAAAGTTCACACTGAGTTCCAGCCTGCCCTGTACAACAGCACAGAAACAGCAGCGATGCCCTGGCCATCTGCCAGCTCAGGCACATTGCCATGGCAGTTATCAAAACATTCCCAGGCACAGCACAGTGAGATAATCAGCAGTACAACTGTCCCAGCCAAAACCAGGACAGTATCCACCCCTTATTCCATATCATTTGCATCATGCTCAGGTCCCACACAATCCAATGCATCCTCATTAACCACCACCCCCCTTCCCATCCTTTGATATATTACACAGATATCATTTCCTTAGTGTATGGACCGCCCTTGTAAAATGTCCAGTAATGTCCACAGACTGTCCACTGAGTTTATTTAGTCCATGACTTTGGGTTCCATCTCTTATGGTGTTCACTCAGGATAGCAGAAGTATTGTGTTGTGTGGAGTTACTGGGCACCAAAGCCACGCAAAAAACAGCCACTAACGAGCACTGGACTCCAATGTACAGCAAGGTGAGCAAACCCCATGGCAAGAACAGGAGCCTGCCAACTAATAGCTAAACAGAAATAATAGCTAAAAATTTGAGCTAGCACATTCCAATCAAACCTGTCATTATCTCAAATGCTTCGAGCCCCACATTGGGCACCAAAAAAGGACTGTCGTGGTTTAACTCTGGCCGGCAACTCAGCACCACGCAGCCCCCCACAATGGGATGGGGGAGAAAATCAGAAAAGTGAGAAAACTCGTGGGCTGAGGTAAAGATGGTTTAACAGGGAAAGCAAAAGCCGCGTGCACAAGCAAAGCAAAGCAAGGGATTCATTCCCTGCTTCCCATGGGCAGGCGGGTGCTCAGCCACCCCCAGGACAGCCGGGCTCCATCTCGCCTAACGGTGACTTGGGCAGACAGACGCCATCACTGCCAACACCCCCCCTTCCTCCTCCTTCCCCCAGCTTTTTATTGCTGAGTATGATGTCATATGGTATGGACCAGGCAGGACCAGGGGCAATGGGCATGAACAGGAACACAGGAGGCTCCCTCAGAACATCAGAAGAGAGGGTTTTTTCACTGGGAGGGTGACCGACCCCTGGCACGGGTCCCCCAGGGATGTTCTGGAGCCTCCACCCTTGGAGGTATTCACAAGCCGTTGGGACATGGTCCTGGGCAAGGAGCTCTAGCTTGACGTTGGACCCGATGACCTCCAGAGGTGCCCCCAACCTCAACCTTTCTGTCATCCAGGTCTCTCTCCAGGCTTTCTTTTGGCAACCCTTGCAGTTCCCCCTCTCACGGGAGAGTTTCTGGGAGGCTTTTCTCCCACCAGAGGGGAAGTTTGATTCCCCAGCAAGGGTGGGGGAAATGTCCCCGTAGCTTCTACGGGGAAGGGAGCAAAACCAAGAAGCCAAACTGGGTGCCTGATCAGGCTGGGGCTGGAAGAAGGTCTCTCAGAGGCAGGCAGGAGGTCGCTGCGTGACACACACTTTTGGAGATGTCCTTCAGCTCCCCTGGCTCAAGAGCATTTCCAGGATCCGCCGCATCACCTCCATCCAATCCTAAACTTAACGGGTAAGGTGGAACTAGCAAGTTAAGCCCACCCTGAGGAAGTGGAAAAACCCTTCTATGCTTTCCCGGAATTTGTACTGCTTTTGGTTTTCCTTTCAGCCTTTCTCCACCTCTCCCATGTTTATCAGGAAGGATGTGAGGTCAGGTCTGGCCCTGGGGCCTGCCGACCCACCCACCCCAGCTCCATTTCCCGCAGTCCCTGGTGGAGATTCCAGCAGCCCGGCTCTGCAACCAGCTCCATCCCAGAGAGAACAATGTCAAGTAGCTGCCATAGCCTGGTAAGGATGCTCTCAGCTCTGCACCCCTTTGCAGGCAGCTGCCCGTGCTGCTGTCGTACCAGGACAGGGAGGGGGATGAGGAATGGGGCTTGTCCCAGGATGTCTCCAGCTCAAAGCAGTTGGGCAGGATGGGGGAATTCTGGCTGAGCCAAGCCCTTGTGCCTGGCAGGAGCCATCACGGGCAAGGTGTGATGGCAGGGGGGGCCATCTGGAATACCCTGGGGCCAGTGGGGGTCAGCCGTCCTGGCCGTGCCCCCTCACAGCTCCTTGTGCCCCTGGCAGAGCTGAGGGCTGAGAAGTCCCTGCCTGGTGTAAGCCCTGATCAGCCACAACTGAACCCTCCATGAGTTATCAACGTTATTCCCATGCTGAATCTAAACCACAGCGCTGTGCCCACCACTAGGAAGAAAATCAACTCAATCCTGGCCGAAACCAGGGCAGTGCCTCAGGAGGCCATGGGAAGCAAGAGCAGCTGCTCCCTTTGAGATGTGGCAAGGTGGGACATTGTTCACTGGCAGCTTCTGGGAAAAGGAAAGCAAAAGCAAAAAAGCGTGTGGAGCACACCTTTCACACCTCGTGCTGCCACCCAGGAGTGTGCGGCTGCCTGTAGCGTGGCAATGTTGGAGACTGCAGCCATCAGTGGAGCTGTGTTGGCATTTAGGCACCACTAATCAATTGTCTGACGCCATGTCCCATCCAGCTTTTGGACTGGCTGGACTGGTGAATTGTTTGGGGAATGGGTTCTGGAGATAATCTGTCACTTTTCTAAATCAGCTCTGATTTAAGAAATTCCGTCTGGTGCCGCAGTAGAAACTGGGTATTGTGGTACATTGGTCACCTTTGCATCAGGGAGGGCAGGGCCTGCGCGGAGGAGATGCACTGCAGCCTCCTGACCTTCATTGGGGTTAGGGTTAACATCTGAACCCAAGGGGCCATCATGGGCAGGGTGTGATGGCAGGGGGTGGGACTCGGCCCTCCATGAATGGGTGGGACAGCATGAGAAAGGTGCTGATACCCTGTTTCTGTTCCTTGCTCCTTGCAGATGGGGTGCCTCCTTCCAGGAGGGGTGGGGCCCCTGGGAGGGAGGCAAGGTCTGCAAGAGGGCTGGGGTCTCCAGGAGACTTGGGGTCCCCAAAAGGACTGGGGGCCTTAGGAAGGCTGGGGCTTTTGGGAGGGGTTGGGTCCCCAAGAGGGCTGGGGTAACTGGGAGGGCTGTGGGGTCCCCAAGAAATCTGAGTCACCAGGAGGGATGGGTCACCAGGAGGACTGCACTTTCCTGAAAGAGGGCTGGGGTCCCCAGGAGAGCTGTGAGGCCCCCAAGGAGGTCTGAGAGCCAAGCAGGACTGGGATCACCCAGAGAGCTGTGGGGTCCCCGGGCAGGAGGGGTCCCTGGGAGGGCTGGAGTCCCCAGAGAGGGCTGGGGTCCCTGGGAGCCCTGTGGGGTCCCCAAACAGGGCTGGCGTCCCCAAAGGGGGCTGGTGTCCCCAGGGGCGGGCAGGGGACCCGTCTGCAGGGGGCAGGAGAGGCAGGGGGTAAGGGTTGCTTTCTGCTTGCTGGAGCTTAATCACCGCGTGTTAATTAGGTTTAGTAAATTTTGCTTCCTGAAATGTACTCGTTTTCCCTCGCTGCCTCATGCCTGCGTGATGGGGGGCAAGAGGTGGCCGGAGGGCAACCAGCCCCTCAGGGCTTGTGAGCTGTGACGAAAAAGAGTAACTGAAATATCTGCTGGGACCACTGATTACCTGCGAAGAGCGTAATGATAATAACAATCATCATCGCAACCACCTCATCGATAACACCTGTCATAAGAACAGCTAGCACAATCTGCTACAATGCATAATATATTACATATATATCATAGATACTATATACTGTGTACCATAGACAGTTTAATGTATAATGTCTGATATATAATGTAATACAGTAGAATACAGAATATAGAAAAATACAGAAGATAGAATATAGAAAGAATATAGAATAAATATAGACTATAGACTATAGAAAGAATATAGAATAAAATATTATACATTACATATTATATATAATATATAATAATATA
>NW_009260435.1:859839-860517 GCF_000687185.1 Egretta garzetta | reverse complement strand
TAATATATAAATACAAATATATTAATATAAATATAGAATATAGACTATAGACTATAGACTGTAGACTGTTGAAGATAGATAGAAAATAGAAGATAGAATTAATATAATTCTGCAATATAATCTAATGTAGGATAACATAGCGTGTATAAGACATAGGATAACAGAACAGAATATGGAATGGGTTATGGTTTCAGAGTTGTGTTTGATATAGTACAATAGAATACAGGATATATATAATAGACTAGAATTAATCTAATCACTAATATGAAGTAATGCACTATATAGTATATGGGATATAGGATATAATTGTGTATACTATCTGGCATATCATCTATAATGCGCAGTATGTAATATATAGTATATAATATGTAGTGTATAATGTATAATGTGTACTAACTAATGTATGACACACAAAATAATAATAGAATATGATGTAATATAATGTAAGGCATGATAAGCTATAACCTGATACGTGATGTGATATAAAATATCATGTATATATTGTGTGTATATCGTGTATATAAAATATCATAGGTGTAATATCATGTAACGCAATGTAATACCATGTAATATAATGTAGTACAGTAGTTCAATGTAATACAGTGTGATACAATACAATACGATATAATACAATACAATATAACATAATATACCATCATACAATACAATACAATAAAT
>NW_009260435.1:852897-858688 GCF_000687185.1 Egretta garzetta | reverse complement strand
GGCAGTGTCCCCCCATCCATTATCACCTCATAGTGTCCCCCAATCTGGCAGTGACCCCCCTGTGCTGACCCACGGGCAGTGTCCCCTCATCCCTACCCTGCTGGCAGTCCCCCAGGCTGGCAGTGTCCCCCATCCATGACCTGGATGGCAGTGTCCCCATCTCACAGTGTCCCCCCTTTCCATCAGCCCCTGGCACTGTCCCCCAGTTTGGCAGGGTCCCCCAGCCTGGCAGTGTTCTGCTGTCCCCAAGCCTGGCCGTGTCCCCTGACCCTGATCCCCGCTGGAAGTGTCCCCCAGCCTGGCGGTGTCCCTCAGCCCTGACCACTCTGGCTGTGTCCCCCAGTCTGTCCAGGTCCCCTCAGTGACCTACCATCAGTGTCCCCCAGCCTGGCAACATCCCCCCATCCCTGCCCCTCTGGCAGTGTCCCCCAGCCTGGCAGTGTCCCCTGATCCCTGACCTGCCATCAGTGTCCCCATCACCTGCACGCTGCCTTTCCCCGGCGCCCGTCCCCTTGTGGCTACACCAGATCCGTCACGGTCACAGTGAGCCGTGTGTGGTGTGTGGGGCAAGAGCAATGCCCCCCAGATGTGTCATCCCATCACCCAGGTAGGTGTCCCATCATGATGTGCAGTCCCTGGCCAGGACTGAGCCCCTCAAAGCACTCAGGGAAGGAGCTCCCTGCAATGTCCCCAGGCCCCAGCTGCAGGACAGGTGTCACTTGGGATGGACAGCCCAGGGTGGCCTCGTCCACCAGGAAGGGCATTGTGATGGTGGCTGCAACCCAACCCCAACAACAGCATCAGGTTTCATCTGGTGGTGCTGGGAGGAGGAGAGGGGCCACAGCCCTGCCACTGTCCCCAGGGCCACCACCCCCTGCCAAAGGCATGCTGTCCCTGCCGCCGGTGCAGAAGCTGCTGCAGCAGCTACCGGCGGGGCCGGCCAGGTGGCCCAGACCACCGGTGGGTAGTGACACGGCTGAGGTGACGAGCCCGGTGCTGGCCACCAAGGCTGGACAACCTGCCTGCTACAGCGCTCTGCAAGCTGACGAGCTGCGGCCACTCGCCAACCCCAAGCCTGTGGTGGCCACCAGCACTGGGCCACTGCTGCGGTAAGACCCCCCCAAGGAGCCTCCCAGGACCCGCCAGCGATGGTGGCTCTGGCCGAGCATTGTCCCGTGGGTGCCACCCACAGCTGCTGTGGGTGGATGCAGCCTTTCAGGTCCCCTGGTTCGCTGGGGATGGACATCCCTCAGAAAAGGGGACAGTGGCGGCAGCCAGCCTTATAGAAGGGGGGGATGGTGGCATTTTCCCAGCCCAGGGAGGGGACCAGGGAAGGGCTCTGTGTCAGGGAGCACCAACGCATCCATTCCACTGTGCCCAGAAGGAGACGAGGGACACCCAGGCAAGCTGGGCTGGTGGCCGGGATGGAGCACCTGCTCCCTGGGAAGTGATCTGGGGACATCCTAAGGTGACAGCCATGCCTGGGCTGGGGTCTTCATCCCAGCACCCAGGATGGGGACAGAGCTGGGTGCCAGCGCTGCGCTGATCCCCGCAGCTCCTCTTTCACCTGGCTGTAACCCAACTCCTGTCTCCATAAATATTGTATGGCCAAGGGTCTCGTTGCCAGCCTGACGGCAGGCTGGGAGCAGAAAAAAGACTAAAAATGGTTAAAAATGGCTAAAAAAGGAAAATGGGATGGGTTTTGTTTTCCCCTGGCATGGTGCAGGCATGATGACCTCAAGGAGATGCTTGATAGCAACAAGGATTCGCTCAAGCTGGAGGCCATGAAAAGGATCGTGGCGGTGGGTGTTGTTGCCACTGGCAGGGTGCGCTGCTGGTGCCAAGCGGTACCATGCCATGCCGTGCTGGCCACCCAGTGTCACGCCGCTTCTTTACCCCCTTTAGATGATCGCCCGGGGTAAAAATGCTTCTGACCTCTTCCCAGCTGTGGTGAAAAACGTCGCCTGCAAGAACATCGAGGTGAGGAAGGTCTTGGGTGGCCCTAGTGGCATCTGTGGTTCTGGTGCCTCCCCTGCAGGAGGGTTTTGGGGATGGGATGGGTTTTGGGGGGCTCTGAGGTGTCCCCACTACCTCCACCTTCCAGGTGAAGAAGCTGGTGTATGTTTACCTGGTGCGCTACGCAGAGGAGCAGCAGGATCTGGCCTTGCTCTCCATCTCCACCTTCCAGCGAGGACTCAAGGTTGGCTGGTTTGGGGATTGGGGGGAGTCTGGTGGAGCAGCAAGCCCCCCATGACTGCACTGCACCCCACACACACATGTCCCCACAGGACCCCAATCAGCTGATCCGTGCCAGTGCCCTGCGTGTCCTCTCCAGCATCCGCGTGCCCATCATCGTGCCCATCATGATGTTGGCCATCAAGGAGGCCGCCTCAGACATGTCCCCATACGTGCGCAAGACAGCTGCACATGCCATCCCCAAGCTGTACAGGTAATGGGGGTCCTAAATTTCGGGGGTACCAATAAGGGTCCGGTGCTGGGGTCTCTGCTGCTTGATGCAGGCAGGGACAGGCAGGGATGGGGGGTAGTTTGGTTTGGCCACACCTGCCCTGCTCTTCCCTCACAGCCTTGACTCAGACCAGAAGGACCAGCTTATTGAAGTGATTGAGAAGCTGCTGGCGGACAAGACCACGGTGAGCAAGGCGCCGTGTCTCCCCTGCCCCTAAATCTGGGGATGTCACCATCTCCACTGACACGGCATCCTCACGGGGATGCAGACACCTCCACCAAATTGGCATTCTCGGGGGAATGCAGCCATCCCTCCAGAGCTGGCATCCTTGTGGGGAAGCTGCTGTACCCAATGGGCAAACATTCTCACGGGGATGCTTACTATATCCACCAAACTTGCATCCCCACCAGGAAGCCACCATCCCCACCAAGCTGGCATCCTGACAGGGATGCCACCATGCCCACCAAGATGGCATCATGATGAAGATGCCACCACCCTAGTGAGTCACCCCAGACTTTCCCTCCCCAGCTGGTGGCCGGCAGCGTGGTGATGGCATTCGAGGAGGTCTGCCCAGAGCGCATCGACCTCATCCACAAGAACTACCGCAAGCTTTGCAACCTGCTCATCGACGTGGAGGAGTGGGGGCAGGTGGTCATCATCAACATGCTGACACGCTATGCGCGCACCCAGTTCCTCAGCCCCAACCAGAACGTGAGTGCGGGAGCCTCAGGGTGCCCCAGGAGCTTCGGGGTGCCCTGGGAGCCCCTGGAGAGGTGAGGTGAGGGGGATGTGCTGTTGAGGGGATGCAAGGCATCCCACCTACCAGCAGGAGTCCTTGCTGGAGGAGAGCGCCGAGAAGGCTTTCTATGGCTCTGAGGAGGAGGACACCAAGGACACTAAGGCAGAGGCAGCCTCGTTGGCCAAGCGCAAGCCCTACGTCATGGACCCCGACCACCGCCTGCTCCTGCGCAACACCAAGCCCCTGCTGCAGAGCCGCAATGCCGCAGTGAGCCCCTTGCCCCAGCCCTGTCCATCCCCAGAGGCCATCAGTGGTGTCCATCAGCCTGGGCTCACGATGTCCCCACCAACCAAGGAGCCACCGGGGTGCTTGAGGGACACCCAGGGCTAGGCATGGCCAGGGATGGGCCTCCTCCCGATGCTGCCGGGTGGGACACTGTGGGGCATGGCCATCTCCCTGGGTGTTCCCATGCTGGCCAGGTGATGCTCAGCTGTGTCCCCACAGGTGGTGATGGCCGTGGCACAGCTCTACTTCCACCTGGCACCCAAGGCGGAGGTGGGCGTCATCGCCAAGGCCCTGGTGCGGCTTCTGCGGAGTCACAGGTCTGTGGTCCCCCACCCCTCCCCCCCCAGTTGGTAGGACCCATGGGGAGCCCCAATACCTTGGGAGAGACCCTCAAAAATGCCATCCCTGCAGGGACATTGGGTTGGAGCAAATTGCCAGAAAAGAGGGCTTTTTGGCCCGGCCCAGTCCAGACATGGGCTGACAGAGTCGTGGTGGCACCAGCCTGGTGGTGGGTCCTGCCCCATCTTCACAGGGACTTGCTGGGAGCATCTGGCCCTGCCCTGCTGACGGTGGTCCCCTCTTTGTTCCCACAGTGAGGTGCAGTATGTCGTGCTGCAGAATGTGGCCACAATGTCCATCAAACGGCGGGTGAGTGACTTGGTGTGGGAGAAGTTGGCTCTGTTGACTCTGGAGTGGAATGAGGGCTAGCCAGCAGGGCCACCAGGGCCAGCTTCCTGCAGGTGGCCTCAGCGCGGGGGGACAGGGATGGTGCTAATGCCGCTGGCTCTGCATGCAGGGGATGTTTGAGCCCTACCTGAAGAGCTTCTACATCCGCTCCACGGACCCCACACAGATCAAGATCCTCAAGGTGAGCTGGAAACACCCAGAAGAACCCATCACTGGTGGCTTTGGGGCTTCACAGAGCCCTTCCCTGTGAGGCAGCTGTCCTCCATGACCTGGGGACAGGAGGACAGCAAGGACCCCGTGCCCTGGCACCATGCCCCCATGCTGCCTCTTTCCTGTAGCTGGAGGTCCTCACCAACCTGGCCAACGAGACCAACATCTCCACCATCCTTCGGGAGTTCCAGGTATGCCATGGCCATACTGAGGCCACTGGGCTGCCACCCTGGCATGGCTCTGGGTGCCAAAACACCACCATGGAGGGGATGGAGGAGAGCCCCACCAGGAGGAGTGGGCTGAGGCCATGCCAACCCCATGAGTGGCTCCAAAGAGCCCCAACACGTGACCACCACAAAGGGGGATGCCCATCACTGACATGTGTGACAAGTGTCCCCCCCATGCCTGTGCAGACCTACATCCGCAGCATGGACAAGGACTTCGTGGCGGCCACCATCCAAGCCATCGGGCGTTGTGCCACCAACATCGGGAAGGTGCGGGACACCTGCCTCAATGGCCTGGTCCAGCTCCTCTCCAACCGGGACGGTGAGTGCACGTCACGGGGGTGAAACAGGGGCTCCATCGCTCTTGGGGCAGGGCCCCACTGAGGCTGGATCTCTGTCCGCAGAGCTAGTGGTGGCCGAATCCGTGGTAGTCATTAAAAAGCTGCTGCAGATGCAGCCAGCCCAGCACAGTGAGATCATCAAGCACATGGCCAAGCTCACCGACAACATCCAGGTGGGTCGGGGCGTTGCGTGGCCCACAGGACCAGGAGAGCGGCAGCAGTGCCACATGCCCGGGGGCATTTTGCAGGTGCCAATGGCGCGGGCCAGCATCTTGTGGCTTATTGGCGAGTATTGCGAGCATGTGCCCAAGATCGCGCCCGATGTGCTGCGCAAGATGACCAAGTCCTTCACCAATGAGGAGGACATCGTCAAGTTGCAGGTCATCAACTTGGCAGCTAAGCTCTACCTGACCAACTCCAAGCAGGTACCGGGGATGTGGCCCAACCGTGTGCCTCAGTTTCTCCACCAGGGAGGGAGAGGTTGGTCCTGAGCATGTCCTCTGGCGCAGAGCAAGCTGCTGACCCAGTATGTCCTCAACTTGGCCAAGTATGACCAGAATTATGACATCCGTGACCGGGCTCGCTTCATCCGCCAGCTCATCGTGCCCACCGAGAAGAGTGGGGCCCTCAACAAGTATGCCAAGAAACTCTTCCTGGCCCAAAAACCCGCTCCCATCTTGGAGTCCTCCTTCAAAGGTATGCACCCCTGGCCACAGGACACAGGGACATGGGGCCAGCTGTCACCACGGTGCTGCATGGCTGTCCCTGAGCTGCTGCCACCTCTCACCCCACTGTAGATCGGGACCATTTCCAGCTGGGCTCCCTGTCCCACCCGCTG
>NW_009260435.1:845914-852870 GCF_000687185.1 Egretta garzetta | reverse complement strand
CAGATGAGGCCCCCGATCCCTCTGTGAGGAACGTGGAGGTGTGTGGAGCACCCCGGGTTGTAGGGGTGCATAAGGGGGCCAAGGCGGGAGCATCATCTCAAGGTCTTGGGAGAGCCCCAGAAGGTGCCTAGGTGCTGCTCAGCTGCTCCATGTCCCCTTTCTGGTGCCCACACATCTGCTTGGGGACAGGAGGGGGGCAAAGGCTCCCACCCATGGGTGTTGGTCCCATTCCATCAACCCTGTGCCGGCAGGTTCCTGAGTGGACCAAGTGCACCAGCCGGGAGAAGAGGAAGGAGAAAGTGGAGAAACCTTTCTACTCTGACTCGGAGGGAGAGTCTGGGCCCACAGAGTCAGCGGACAGTGGTAAGGACCCGGTGGCATGGCAGGGGATGGGACAGGGGCTGCTGCAGTGGGGCAGTGGGCAGGGGTCACTGTGGCAGGGACATCGGGTGGGAGCCACCATGATGGGGCATCAGGCAGGGTGTCGGGCAGGGGACATTGCAGTGGGGACATCCTGTCATGGTGGGGACGTGGCAGGGGACAGGAAGGGATGTGGCAGGGGTATGTGGGGATGTGGTGGGGGAAGCAGGGATGTGGTGGGGGGTGGTAGGGACACAGCGGGACGCAGCAGGAAGCCGCGGGGATGCAGTGGGGATGCAGTGGGAGGATGCAGGGATGCAGTGGAGGATGCAGGGATGCAGCGGAGGATGCAGGGATGCAGCGGGGGGATGCAGGGGTGCAGCGGGGGGATGCAGGGGTGCAGCAGTGGGATGTGTGGGTGCAGTGGGAGGATGCAGGGATGCAGCAGGATGCAGAGAGATGCAGTAGGAGGATCCAGAGATGCAGTGAGATGCAGTGGGAGTGCAGGGATGCAGCAGAAGGACACTGGCTGGATGGCCGAGCCCAGAGAGGTGTGGTGAAGGGGGTTAAATCCAGTTGGGGTTGGTCACAAGCGGTGTCCCCCAGGGCTCAGTGCTGGGCCCAGTTCTATTTAACATCTTTATCAATGACCTGGACGAGGAGATTGAGGGCACCCTCAGTCAGTTTGCAGATGACACCAAGCTGGGTGGGAGCATTAATCTGCTGGAGGGGAGGAGGGCTCTGCAGAGGGACCTGGCCAGGCTGGATCCATGGGCCCAGGCCAATGGTGTGAGGTTCAACAAGGCCAAGGACCGGGTCCGGCACTGGGGTCACAACAACCCCACGCAACGCTACAGTCGAGGGGAAGAGTGGCTGGGAAGCTGCCCGGCGGAAAAGGACCTGGGGGTGCTGGTCGACAGGCGGCTGAATATGAGCCAGCAGTGTGCCCAGGTGGCCAAGAGGCCCAACGGCATCCTGGCTTGTATCAGGACTGGTGTGGCCAGCAGGAGCAGGGCAGTGACCGTGCCCCTGTGCTGGGCACTGGGGAGGCCGCCCCTGGAATGCTGGGTTCAGGGTTGGGCCCCTGCCTCCCAGAAGGACCTGGAGGGGCTGGAGCGTGTCCAGAGAAGGGCAAGGAAGGTGGGGAGGGGTGTGGAGCCCCAGGCTGCTGGGGAGCGGCTGGGGGAGCTGGGGGTGTTGAGCCTGGAGAAGAGGAGGCTGAGGGGAGACCTTATCGCTGCCTACAACTGCCTGAGAGGAGCGGGGATCTGGGGGGGGATCAGGCTCTGCTCCCAGGGAACGGGCAATGGGATGAGGGGAAACGGCTTCAAGCTGTGCCAGGGCAGGTTGAGGTTGGACATTGGGAAAAATTCCTTCCCCGCAAGGGCTGTCAGGGACTGGAAGGGGCTGCCCAGGGCCGGGGTCGAGTCCCCATCCCTGGGGGTATTTAAAAGCTGGGCAGATGGGGTGCTTAGGGCCAGGGTTTAGTGGTGGGATGGCAGGGGTAGGGGAACGGGTGGGCTTGGGGATCTTAAAGGGCTTTTCCAACTAAATGGTTCTGTGATCCCATGACCCAGGGATGCAGTGGGGACGCTGCAGTGGGCGTGGGGACACAGTGGGATGGGGTGGAAGGGTGGGGGGACGCAGTGGGACGCAGCAGAGAGCTGTGGGGACGTGAGGGGATGCAGCAGCAGGGCTGAGATGTGGCACCCACAGACCCTGAGTCCGTCAGCGAGGAGAGTGGCAGCAGCAGCAGCTCCAGCAGCTCCAGCTCTGGCAGCGAGGAGGAGGAGGAGGAGGAAGAGGAGGAGGAAGGCAGTGGGGATCGGTCAGAGGACAAGGAGGAGGAGGAGGAGAAGAGGACAAAGAGAAAGAAGGAAGGCTCCCGGAAGGCAGCCCCGGGGAGTGCGGGCAGGTACCCCCTGGGAAAGTGGGGTGCCCCCAGCCAAACCCCACCCTGGCTCCCCCTGAGCTGGGCTCTTCCTGCAGCCCCAGCGAGGAAGAGAAGGAGGAGGAGGAGGGGGCAAAGAAGACCAAGAAGAAGGCGTCGCAGGGGAGGAAGAGCCGCGCTGAGACCTCATCGGAGGAAGCCAGCGCCTCTGAGAGCAGCTCCTCGGGCTCCGACTCGGGTTCCGAGGTGGAGGCCAAGCAGAAGAAGGCGGTGAGAGCTGGGCTGGGCTAGGGGGCAGCGCGGGGACCCCCAGACCTCCGCATTCTCACACCCCTGTCTCTCTGCCCCCTGGCAGCCCCCCAGCAGCAGGGCCAGCCCCAAGGAGATCTCCCTGCTCGACCTGGATGACTGTGAGTGGCTGCCCGGGGCACGTGGCACGGCCATCGTGGTGGGGCTGGGGAAACTGAGGCACTCGCCCTGGTGGGGTCAGGGTCCCGCAGGTCCTTTGGGGGCTGCTGAGCTGGGATGGAGACCGGTGGGGCGAGCGGTCCTTGTCCCCAGAGGGTGGCTGTGGAACAGGTGGCTGTTGCAGCTGTGCCCATGGGACTGTCCCCATGTGGCTGTGCCCAGGGGGTTGTGCCTATGGGGTTGTCCCCATGCAGGTGTGCCACCAAGGCTGTGTCCATGGGGCTGTGGCTCATCAGAGCTCTGTTAACCCTTTCCTACCCCCCCCCCGCAGTCACTCCCCCTCCTCCCCAGCCCATCCCCTCCAGCAGCGTCATCTCCACCAGCCTGGTGACCGACCTAGAGGGCCTCACACTCACTGACACCTCCCTGGCACCTGCTGTAAGTGTCCTCAACGTCCTTCCCAGGGGGTGGGGAGGGCTCCTGGGCCCCCCGCCACCCTGTGGGGGCCGCAGGGAAGGGATTGGCAGCCCACCTCACCCCCCGCAGTCACTGAAGCTGCTGAGCCCAGCGTTTGGCGCGGTGAGGACCTACGAGCTGCTGCACCGCATGGCGGGCGAGGGGCTGGCGGTTGAGTACTGCTTCAGCCGCCGGCCCTTCCCGGGGGACCCCCACATGGTGGCTGTCCAGATCCAGATCTCCAACAACACTGACACTGAGCTCAAGAGCCTGCGGGTCAGCGAGCCCAAGCCACTCGCCGGCATGCGGATCCAGGAGTTCCCCGAGATCGGTACGGCACAGCACAGCGAGCAATGCCACCAGCGGGGACAGGGACGGTTGGCTGGTGGAGGGGATGTGGGACACGGTGGCAGCCCTGTGCTTTCAGAGTGCCTGGCACCTGGGGACACGGCCAATGTGGTGATGGGCATCGACTTCTGTGACTCCACCCAGGCGGCCAACTTCCAGCTGTGGTGAGTGCCTGGCACCCAGCAGGAAGAGACAGGTGTCTCAGGGGACGGGTGTCTCAGGGGATGGGGACAGCATGGGGTGCTCCAGGGATGGGGGACAGTGGGGCAGGACACAGGTGCTCTAGGGGATGGGGAAAGTGGGATGGGCACCAATGTCCCTCCAGGGGACTTGGGGCAGCAGGGGACACGTGACAGACAGACAGGGCATGGGGTGCCCCAGAGGATGGGGACAGGAGGACAGGGCATGGGGTGCCCCAGGGGACAGGAGGATGGGGCATGCCCCAGGGGATGGGGGACAGCGGGACAGGCACCAACATCCTTCCAGGGGCTGGAGGACAGCAGGAGAGGCCCCAGAGGACAGTGGGACAAGGTCCCTCTGGATGGGACCAGAGGACAGCAGGATGGGTGGTTGGGGTCCCGGCAGGGGACAAGGAGGCAGCAGCAGCCCCAAGTCCAGCCTGACAGGTTCCCCCTATTCCTGAGGCCTTTTGTGCCTCAGTTTCCCTCCAGCTGCCCCCTGCCCAGGGTGGGGATGGGAAGAAGGACCCAGGGGTGGGGGGGACATTTTGAGCATGTGCCCCCCATCACCCGTCTGTCTCCCCAGCACCCACACGCGCCACTTCTACGTCTCCATCCAGCCACCCGTGGGGGAGCTCATGGCCCCCATCTTCATGACCGAGAACGAGTTCAAGAAGGAGCAGGGTCTCCAGCTGCCCCCTGCCCAGGGTGGGGATGGGAAGAAGGACCCAGGGGTGGGGGGGACATTTTGAGCATGTGCCCCCCATCACCCGTCTGTCTCCCCAGCACCCACACGCGCCACTTCTACGTCTCCATCCAGCCACCCGTGGGGGAGCTCATGGCCCCCATCTTCATGACCGAGAACGAGTTCAAGAAGGAGCAGGGTGAGTGGGGGATGGGGATGGGGGGAAGGTGGTGTGTGGGCACCCACCACCTCAGTGCCAATGCTTACCCCCCGTTTTGTCCCCTATGCCACCCTCGCCGTGGCCCTAGAGCACCTTGCGCGGCCGGGCGAGGGTAAGTTGCCGCTGGGCCAGCCCCTAGACTAGCTCTGGTCCCTTTGTCCCCTCCTGCACCCCCTGGCCTGTGGGTCGGGGTGACCACCCTGCCACCAGGGTGGCCTCGCCAGGTCCCCCATGCAGTGTGGAGGGCTCGTGCCACCTCTGGCGCTCCCAGCACCATGGCCGGTGACGGGAACACCCTGGCCCTGCGTCCTCGTGCTCCCGGAGCAGCAGCGTCTCCACCCTGGCCTGGCGGATGGGGGTCTGCGCCAAGCCAGGGGTGCTTGGTGCCCTGCAACCACCAGCCCTACCGCTGCTGGTGACCAAAGGGGCCCATCCCCAGGGATGTGGCTGCCACCACTGGGCAGGGATGTGGGGACGAGCCCAGGAAGGGTTGTGGGAGAAGAATTTTCCTGAATCTGTCTCTGCCAGGCCAGAGAGGAGCAAGCAGGGCAGCCAGTTGGGGAATGGTGTGGGGGACTTGGATGCAGGGAGCTGAAGGGTTTTGGTTTGGGGATGGTGGGGACACGGCTTCCCCCTCCAGGGAAGCTGATGGGCATGAGTGAGATCACGGAGAAGCTGACACTGCCTGAGAAGTGCCGGAGCGACCACGTCATTGTCCAGCAAGTGACCTTGGCCGCCAACGTGGGCCGTGTGCCCTGCGGTGCCGACAACGAGTACAGGTAGCCAGACCCCCCAGGCCGGGACCAGGCAGGCACTGTCACCTCTCTGGTCCTCTCCCGAATCAGAGTGGGGGCACTCAGGGCTTCCTTTAGGGCAAGGAGCCTGCAGGAACCCATGCGTGATGGTGGCTGTGGGTGGCAGACGCCTCCCTGGTCCCCACCAGAGCATCCCAGGGGACGGGAGGGTGACGGGACGGGGGGGCAGCTTGCCCTGAACCCCCGTGTTCGCTGGCGGGCAGGTTCGCGGCCAAGACAGTGACCAGCGGGAGCCTGGTGCTCATCACCCTGGAGCGACAGGAGGGCGCCGTGGCCCAGCTGACTGTCAACAGCGAGAAGATGGTTATTGGCACCATGCTGGTGAAGGACATCATCCAGGCCCTGGCGCAGTGATGGCCAGGCCCCGGTGCACCCACAGCCCTGCCCTCCCACCCCCCTCTGCCCTACGCTGTTCCCCGAAACGCTCCCTGCCCCCATTTCTGCCAGGTTATTCCCTACCCCAGTCCCCAGAGGGGCAGCAGGCAGCGACCCCCCGGGCTGGCTTTGCCGCTGGGAGGAAGGAGCGGAATGGGGCGAACTGGACACAGGGTGACGTTCTGCTCGGAGGGGCGGGGGCTTCCAGCTCCCAGCTCCTCACCACCATCTCCCAGTGTAACCCCCTATTTATTATGGCCAAGATCTCCCAATAAAGCTCTTCTCCAACCCGCTCCCTTCCCCTCCTCTGCTCTGTGTGCATGGCGGCTGGATCAGCCCCAAACTGCCCCCATGCCGGGCACTGCCAGCCTCCCCAAGGCAGCAACAGGGGACATCAGGGTACCTGCCACCCCTTAGGTAACAGAGGATGCACAAGTCCCCTGGGGGCGGCACTGAATCGGGTGGCTGCTGGCTCTTGGAGAACACCCAGCACCGACATGCAGGGTCTCAGGGTAAACCCCCATGGGGCTCGGCAGACGGTGGGAGGCATTCAGTCCCAACTGGGGATCTGAGGAGTCCTGGGAGGTTTCCAGCTATTTATTCAAAGCAGAATTGCTCATGCTTTGACCACAGAAATACCTGCTACCTCAGGGCTGGGTCTATTCTGCAGTGTCACTGGAGGGATTCCTGGGGCCTGCTCCGGGAGGCTTTTAATCTCCCGACTGGGAAGGAAAAAAAAAAAAAAAAAAGGAAATTTGACTCTTTATCAAGATCTCTCCTCCCAGCATGGGTTGGGTGGGATTTAAGAGAGCCCCAGCTCTCCCTTTCTAAAGCTGCAGCCCAGCAGGGAGCCAGGCCCAGCACTGGAGGGAGAGGATGAGCAAAGGGCGCACGGGAAGGCCTGAACACCAAATCACGTCTAGTCCGACCCCTTCTGCCGCCGCAAAAAGGGTGAGGGTCTTTCTGCTCTTTCCAGGGTGTGGGTAGGAGATGGGATAAAATCACCTTGATTTTGTTTTTTATGGTGACAAGATACCGGCCAGAGCCGCAGCACTACCAACCGCTGGGTGTCAAGTATTTGCCCCGGAGGGAAAAGCCCATTTCCACAATGACAAGGGGCAAGGCTCAGCGCGGCCTCGAACGAGGAGGGGCTGACAGCACCGCCCCCACCCCATTCGCCTCGGGGCGGGGGGGGGGGTGATTATACTCTCCAGGGGGC
>NW_009260435.1:796694-835313 GCF_000687185.1 Egretta garzetta | reverse complement strand
CCAAGCTCTGGTCTGTGATGGTGGGGTGTGTTTTGGCTTGAGTCGTCTTGCTTGCTAGCAAGTGGTAGTCCTGAGTGCTTCTAAACTCTTTTAATAGCATGCAAAGCGAATGGAGCAGTTATTTTACTCTTAAACCTGGTGACTGCAAGCTCCATGTAGCAAGACTGGCTTCTCTTGGTGACCCTGGGAGACTTAGTCCCTAATCTCCCTGCTGTATGGGCAGAGGCAAGAGTGAATCTTCAGGAAAACAAGTTTCTCTTTTTTTTTTTTTTTTTTAATGCTTCAGCATTCCCCAGCTAAAACCAATTAGCAGTCGTTGTGACTGCTTTGGCGATAGGCTAACCATGTGTGCTGGCAGCTGGAGTGTTGGTGAGAGGCTCCAGCTAGAGCTGCACAAAAGGAGATGTGTTTTGTGAGGGGTTTCAGGATCCCCTTGCTCGGCTGCAGTTTATCTTGACTGGAACAGCCTCCCTAAACCAATTAAAACTTCATTCTGCTTTGATAATGTGCTGAAACAGGCAGCTGTGATGTTCCTTGTTTCTGAAGCTGCTTGAGCGATGGCTTCAAAATGTTTGTCCTCAAAAAAATATACCAAAAAGTGGGTGTCTTGACAGGGCAACTTCTTTACAACCAGGAATTTTGGCAGGACTGGTGTTGCTCTGAAGTCAATGCTCCCCTGTAAAATAATGCCATCAAAATCCCTTCCAGTCATAATTCCCGCCAGCTGTGTTAAAGACCCTCTCCACACAGTGAATCCTGGGAGAGCTGTCTAAGCTCGGCCTTGCTGATGGTGAGAGAGCTGATGCAGCCTAGCCTACCCCTCTTTGGGATGAGTTGGATATGTCAACTTGTTGCTTTGTTAGTGCTGTTGCTTGGTAGGAACAGTTACACTGATACTACACTTTTTATTGGTGTAGCTGACTTCAGCTTGGGGAAAAAATACTGGTGAAAAAGGACTTAGAGCTGCCTGTGGTCAATGTCTGGAGCCATCTTGGCTTGATGATGTTGAGATGGACACCATTTTAACAGCATCTTAATTTTTGTCTTGGGATTCGGGGCCCTCTTGGCTGTAGCTATGGTGCTGAGAACCCCTTTGGGTGTCACTGTGGTGCTGCTGCAGTGGGATTTCTACAAAAGACCTAAAAAGCAAAGGCTGAATTGTAGCTGAGGCGGATGAGCCTTGTCTGTTCCGGAGTGTCCCCAGGAGCTAATAAACATCCTGGCCCTACCAGCAGCTGAGCTGCATTTAATGACATCCCTAAGGATGAGGATATCCTAATCCTGTGCCGGTGCTGTTGTGGTGCTGTGGGATTTCATTACCTGTAGGTTTCCTACTGATGTGTCTGCCTCAGGGCGGTGGAGGTGTCTTCATTTCCAACCTTGGACCCCTTTGGTGGCTTTTGCCACACAGGTGTACATTTTTCTGCCGACTGAGCTGCTGCAAGTTGTGCATGTGTCTCTGGAGCAGGACCTCCTGCAGGTAAACTATGGGCTGCGGCAGTGGGGTTTGCTTGGGGCCAGTGGGGTGTGAACTCCAGAGACCTGACAGCTGCTGCACTTGGCTACTGGCCTCTCAATGCAGAGCCAGCAAAGGAGAGCTTGATGTCATGGTAGTAAGGCTCATTGGTTGTCTTTCTGTTATGCTGAGGGAGTGAAAACTCCTCCTCCTGATTTCAAGTCAAGCCTGGCACTCCCTTTCTCTCTCTGAGTCTTTGGAGTGCTAGAGGTGTCTGGAGCCTGATGGTGCCCTCCTTGAGGCCTTGAAGTGCCCTGGGGATGTGTCTTCATGCTTGGAGATGGGTTCTTGGTGAAGGGTTTAGCTGAGCCAGGATACAATGGGCTGTACTCTTGTCTGAGATCCACCTCTCTTGGGTCTGGGACATAGACCCACCACAACCATTTAAACTGAAGCCTTTAAGTTGTTTGCTTTGTGCAGGGAACTGTTGCAGGGAACTGAATTGCCTTTCATGTTTGCTTCTGGTCTAAGGAACTTCCCTAGAAACTCTCAGCTCTTAAAGGGAGACTGGGTGTCTTACCAGGTGTCAGGAAGCAGAGTTTGACTCCTGATAACTTTAAATTGACCTATCAACTGGATCACACTTCTGTTTTCACTTCTTCATCTACTGGCTACTGGTGCCCTCTCTCTGGGATTGGGGTTGTGTGCTGTAGCAGGCAGGACCGGCTGAGGAAACGGCTTTTGGGTCACTGGTTACACCCTTGTGTTTTGTACAGTGTGTCAGGTCACTTCCGGGGCCTGTGGAAGGAGGAGGACGACGACCCACCAGTGCTCCTGGACTTGAGCCTTGGTGAAAGCAGAGGGGATTGCCAGCTCCAAGCCTGGGCTGTAGCCCCTGCTGTGCAGAGGACTTCCAGAGAAGCCTGAACAGGCAGCATCTGTTTAACTATTGCAAAATCCTTCAAGATGGAGCACTGAAAGCTAATCCTAGCTGGGCTGAAGTGCGCTCCTTTGCTTGTCTTGGCTTGGGGATGCAAGAGTGGATCAGGTTCTGGAGGATGCAGCCTCAGGCACAGTATTTCCCTGTGCTTTGGTATTAACTCTGTTGAAACTAAAGGATATGGGCATATTCTCCAGCTATGCATTTGCAAACTCTTTCCACCCAGCTATCCAGGCTGCTGAACGGTTTGGGCCCTGTGTGCCCTGAAGATGTGCAGTGCTCTTCCCAAAGGAGTGTCTATCTTTTAGGGGTTTAGGGAGGAGGGTGAGCTTTCCCAGGGGAAGGTAGAGAGGCATGAGTCACTTCCTACAAGGGATTGGATGCCAGATCCTGTGTCCAGGATTCTTGCAGTATCTCCAAGATGTCCTTGACAGCCTTAAGGTTAAAAGCTCTGTAAGTGGAAGGAATTTTTGTGGAAATGCTTGGTTGTGCTTCTTGCTCTTCTCTCTTCTTGTTTGTAGCAGGATTGGTGCTGCCAGTTGTGGGAAGCATCAAATGCTAAATGAGAAGGAATGGGTCAGACATTTGGTTTGCTGCTTGGGTTTATTTTTGTCTTGCTAGTGCAGACTCCTAGGGAAAAAGCTTTGCCTCCCACTTTAAGTGGTTCTTTAGCAGTAACAGGAGTAGAATGTGGAGTTTTCACACTTGTGCCAAAGCAGCCTTATGTGGCACCTTTTTATTAAATATGACTGGCAATACTTTCTTAAATTCAGCTTCTGTACTCCTCAGCTGCTTTTTATAAAGATGACTTAAAGCAAGCTTCCTCTTGCCCGAAGCTTGCTTTCAGCCCTACCTGTTTTACTCCTGCCTTGTCAATGCTCCTGCCTTGTGCCTGTGGAGTCCCAGGACCTTACCTGGGGGCGGGCTGAGCCTTTCAATAGGCAAAGATCCCGGGCTCCAGTGCTGAATAGATGCTAATAGTCCTAAATGGGCTGAAAAACTGAATCAATTGTTCAGGTCCTGCCTGGAGGCATCTTGTGAGTTGAAAATTCAGTGGCTTATTACTGCTGCTTGCAGGGTAGGGTTTTCTTTGCTTTTTAGCTAAATGGTGGTGGTGGTAAGCTCACCTGTGTGGAGAAAACGATCTGATTGTGTGTTATGGTGGTAAAACTGCTCATAATAGCAGGGTCTTTTGGGAGGGAGGAATAAAGGTCCGGTACTCTGGCTGGGCTAAAGTTCCTGTGTCCCTGTGAAATTCAATTTAGACCTGCCTTCTGCCACAGGCTGCATACTGGTAACATCAGTAAGGGATGATTTGAAAGTAAAACCAGTTCAGTGCTTCAGGCTTGCTAGTGGGTGAAGCAGGGGGAGAAATGCGGGGGGGGAAGTCAGGCCCAAAAACTCTTGCAGGAACGCTTCCAAAAGGTAGATGTATTAAATGTCTCCTTGACAAGTACAAATGGCCCAATTTAGAGCTTCTCTGTCTTGGAGTAGCAGGGGCTTGTCTACCAGCTTCACTGTAATTCAGTTCTTTGAATTTTGGCTCTAACTAGATTTGCTTAATGGCAAGGGTTCTGCTCTGGAGGACCAAGACTGGTGAGGTTGTGCCTTCCTGCTCTTCTCTAATATGGGTTCTAATTGATAGCAGCATGTTCAGGAGCAGAGTTCTGCTGCAGTTGCTTTTGGGTGGTGGGAAGACCTGCCCTTGGTCCAAAAATGCTGGTTAGAGATTAAGTTTAGTGGCTTCTGGATTGGCAGGAGCTCGAATGTTGTGCAGCTGCACTGAAACAAGCCTAGGGGTGAAAAGCAGCTTGAAGCAGAGCTGAGAGAAGCAGCTGCATTTGCTGGTTCTCTGGACTGGCACCAGGAAGGAAGGAGGGGTTTGATCTTTTTCACGAAGAGAAAGCTTTACAAGAGCTCTGGCTTGTGTAGTATGGTCCCAAAAACCTTGATGCTGGTAGATCGGTGCCTGTGGGAGTCATGCTAAAGCAGAGCTGGTTTGGGGTAACATCCCTTTCTGGTCAGGAGCTGCTACCTAAAGGGAAGATCGGGGTCTGGTTCTCTACCTTTCCAAGGGACACCTTAGTATTTGGGGCTGTGTTTGGTTAGCTGAGAAGTCATGTTTTTTTCCACAAGCCTGAAGTGATTGCATGGCTGCTGACTTGGGCTGTTCAAAGATGCTGTTCAGAGCTCTCAAAGGTGGGTGGTGAAGTGAGCCTTGCTCTCCCCTGCTGTGTGCAAGGAGGAGCCACTGTGGCTTCTCATGGTGGCTGCCTTGACCATGAGCATTCCCCTTGTCCTGAGGCTGATGCTGGGGAGAAGGCGCATGCCTCTTCATCAGATCTGCTTTGGTGTTTTGATGTGCTGGGGAAATGCAGTGGGGAGCTTGTGTTAGCAACCATGCTAGCTTGGGTGCTGTGGCTCTTAGTCTAAAGTTCACCCTACCTGTGGTGAGCTGGTACCTGTTTGTGACTGGGATGGTCCTGCTCTGATGTGCTGTGCTGACAAATTGCTCACCCATTTGCTTAACTGTTTCTTTAATGACAAGAATTGTACTTGAGTGTTGCTAAGACCTGCAGCTAAAGCTAATACGAGTATTGGAGGCAATCCAGACTCTCCACAACATGTTGAAAGCTGGGTGGTGAGTACACTAGCCTGCTTGACATCAATACTTGTTCTTTTTTACCAGAAAGAAGATACTGGGAGGAGCATAAAGGACTGCTGGGATAGCCCGGATGCCCCTGCACTTTCCACTTGCAGCAATGCAGATATATTCCGCCGAATAAATGCCATGTTGGACAACTCTTTGGATTTCAGTGGAGTCTGCACCACGCCAGTCACAAAAAGCAAACGTGATGTCCTGCCAGGTGACGCGATGGGCTCATGGCGAGCTTGAGGGAACAGAGGCTGGTGGAAGGGGGGAGTTACCTGTTGGGACCTAGTGAAGATGCAGTGGTACTGCTTGGTGGTGTGGTTGCTGGCACATGCTTGTGAGCAGAGAGCTGCCTGGAGGCAGGGTTAATGCTGTTTTGGTACTGGGGGCTTCATTTGTCTGCCTGAGGTGGATGACCCAGGTATTCCCTGGCAGTGTGGAGGTGCCTAGGAAGGCTTGCTCCCTGCGATGTTGTGGATTATCGGGGTAGGCAGGACAGGAGTGCTAGCTGCCTGACCTGCCAACTTCTGGCATAGATAGCTCTGGCAGACTCCTTTACAGTCTGCCTCTCCTGGAAGCAGGATTTGTCTGTTAGTGGCTAGTATGGCTGGTTTGCTGCATACATTAAAAATGCAGAAGAATTTTGAGTGTGTTTGCTACAGGTCAGTTAACTGTGTATTTAAGAGCACACCAAAGCAGTACATGTCAGTGAAGACTTTTCTTGCAAAGCAGGCTTGGGATTATGAAATAAATGCTGCAAGCTTTGCTTCCTGCAGGCTGAGGGGAGTGGGCATATTCTGCTGTCTCGCACTTGATCTGCCTCAAAACAGAAGGCTCCATGCCAAAGCAAAGCGCATTGGGTCCAATCTTATTTTTATGTAAGTGAAGGACATGCTTTTGTCCCTTTACAGCAGGCAGGATCTGCCAGTAAATGTACCTGCCCAGTGCCTGATGTTCTGCTTGCCAGTGCACTTCTGTGCAATGGTACTTGTGCCAAGGATCTGGGCACTTGAAAGAGATGGCTGTTGCTCCTCTGGCCTCTGAATTATAGGGTCAATAAACACTTTGGCCATTATTGGAAACAAACTGACCCTCTGGACTTGTCCCAAAACAAAGTGGGAAGTAAAGGGAAAAACCTTGCCAGCTGGTGACCTTGCAGGCTGCTGTAGGTGGAGAAGCTTTCTCTGCAGCCGTGTGGAGACAGGGTTGTTTTGTGGTCATGGATAATCTGATAAGTTTCAACCAAATGGGTGTAAAGGGGCGGGGGGGGAAGCTGCAAACAGGTGTCTGGGCATTCTGTGGGTCTGTTTGATGCCTGTGCAGTGTAACTTTGTTCTGGACTAGCAAAATGACTGCTACCAGATGACTTCCAGTGCATCTTAATCTCCTGGGTATTTGAAGGGCTTAGCACTGTGGACCAGGGGCTGACCTGGCCATGTGATCCTGTGCTGGCACTGCAGAAATACCAGAGGAAGCGAATCATTTGCTTCGAGGTATGGATCTATAGCCAGCATTGCTTGAAATGTGCCTAGTAAAGTGGTATCAGAGGATATGCTGGCTACTCCTGAGCAGTTGTGTAATGAATATTAATTAATGCAGGTCAGTGGTGTGGCTGGTGGTGCATTTTTTTAGAGATTTGCCGTTGTACTGAGCTGTTTAGATATTTTTTGTCCCTTGCCACAGTGGTGGTCAGTGTTATCTGATCTTGATGTACTGGAAGCATAAGGGAGGAATAAACCTAAGTGTTTTCCTTTGTCTCCTTACAATGAGTTCATGAAAGAGTTGCTTCTGGCTGCCTTGTTGAAATCTTAGCTCTAGCCCTTCATATTCAATTTATAATTTCGAATGGAAATGTTTCCTAATTAAGCTTCAGCTTACTTGCCAAAGTTAACCTAGTTGATAAAGGAACTATCCCTGCCCACTAGAGCAGATTAATCCTGTGAAGATACTAGGTTAGTTTTGGGTTTAGGCTTAGAGCTGGCACATAAATTTTAATTTGTGGTACTGTCTTCTAGACTTGTAAAGCTCTTCTTTGAGGGACTGGGGAATTCACCTGACAATGAAATTAACCTGATAACTGACCTTCTGTGTGTAAATCTCTGCTTGGTCTGTCAGTTGCTATGGTGTTTCTTAGGGATACCTGGAGCAGGGGCTCTTGCCTAGTGTGGGGCTGCTGAGAGGTGGTGCTTTGACTCGAAATGGGGTGATTTTTCCCTTCAGTGATGTTAAACTGTGCTTGTTTCAGGGTATTGCAAAGTAACTTCTGTGGAAAGCCTCCAGTAGGACAAGTATGCTGGGACTTGCATGTAAAAGAGGCTTCTTCTAGCAAACATTGTTTCTGCTGCAGGGCAACCAAAGTTGTGCTTTTTGGGACATCCTCAGCAGCTGCTCTTGTTCCTGATGTAGCAATTGAGGCCACACAAGTAGGTGCTGGCTGCTGGCACAGACATTTGTGTGCTACATGGACCAGGGTGGGGGCCCTGATCAGCATCGGATAACCTGACAGGAGGCTTTTAGCTTGGATCAAAACCCTGTGCAGTGGCACAAACACTTGTGATAGCATGAGGAAAGAGGCTTGCTTGCTTCCCAAAGGGGTGCTAGACACTGCTGAGGCAGGGCTAGAAAGTGGCTGCCTTGGGTGACCTCACCTTTCAAGCTAATGGAAACATGGGATTTTTTTTTTCAGAGGGTGCCTCTGGGCTGTACAAAAGACTGATAATGGAGTACAAACTAAGCTACCCCAGCCAGGCCAGCAGTTATCAGCTATAAATCTGTGGATGATTCAGCATCTGCCAGTGCATTGGCAGCTCGGAGTTACAGTCTACTTGCAGTGCTGGCCTTGTTTTGGTAGTGTCAGTCAGGAGCTCTTGGTAGGTAACAAGGGCCTGAATGCTGTTCTGCAAGCTTCTTCCAGTCTCTGGACCAGGAAAGTGCACGAGCTGATTCTGTTGTTTAATGTGTTGCTAATGAGCATCTTCTCCATGAAAAACTTCGTGCTGTTGTCAAGGATACGAATCCTGGAACAGCTGTGATCTGCACATGGGGAGGAGCTTTGGCCCTTGGACCCTGGCCTAGGTTGTGGCAATCTTGCAGAAGTTCACACCTGATGGCTGTAAGGCTGAGCAGCAAATCGCTAAAACCCAGAAAATAATGCTGCTGACTGGCCCCTGTTCTGGGCAGGAGGGTTACAGCCTGAAGCAGGCTGTTGGAGTTGTTTGCTGTGCCTTTGTGTGAACAAGACAAGGCTCTGCAGGATCAGTGTCTTGCTGTTGGTGAGCCTGGCTTTTGGGTAGGTGACTAATGGAGTAGAGACCCTTGATCTCATGGTGTTTCGTCACTGCTCCAAGTTAAATCACTTCTGAAGAATTCGTGAGCCTCTGGTGCTCTTGCTTGGTGCAGGAACAAGTTGTGTATTGTGGTTAGGCTACATTATCATGAAGCCTGTAGCTTGGGCAGTCTTAACAAGCCTTAATGACCCTTAATGTAGTAGCTATAACAGGTTGAAAGGTCTGTCTTTTTACAACTTAAACCCTTTTGACTGGTGGGCTTGGCAAGGAGATTTTATTCCAGCAGGGGAAATACTTGTACTTCATTCATGGTCCCTGGGGCTTTTCAGTTGTCTTCCTCAGGTCAAACTAAATTTATCCTGGATTGGACTTGTGTGTAAGAAGCCCCTTTAGCATTAAGAGGATTACATGTGGTGGAGAAGGGACAGCAGAAGTTTGTGACCTTTCACTAATGCTATTGTGGAAACACGTGTGGAGATGCCTTACTTGGTACAATGAGGCATGCAGCAAGATGATGCTGAGAAGAGATCAGTACAGCAGCAGCCTGAGCAATGTGAGAAACATCCTTATTCAGCAGCCTGACACAGCTGGAGAGTTATCCAGATCTGGGAAGAGCTCTGTGGCGGAAAGGACTGCTGCTGGAGATTTAGCTTGCCATACCTTATGTTAAATCTCTTATAGAGATCAGTTTGCAGTTAATGATAATCCTTGGTGAAGTTGGTTGCCTCATCAAAATGATCTGAGTTGTCAGCCTGACAGCCACTGCAGTGGTGCATGGGTGCTTGCTCCAGGAGTTCCCCAAGCCTAGGCTTAGCTCGCTAGCCCAGACCCAAGGGTACAGTGCAGCAGTGTGGTGAAAGCTGTAACTGTAGAACCTGTCTGGTAGCTTCTGGGATGGGATTGCGTGGTGCTTCACAAAACACCTGCCTTTTGGGCAGACTCAGTCCTCTCTGAAGAAAGGCAAAACTCCTTCAGCAAGGCTAGTGGCTTTTCACGTGGTTTGGAGATGGGAGAGAAAATGTGGCCTTGCTAGAGGCAGGAGTCAATGTCTTCCAGCTCAACTCCTGCCATCCCTGCTGAGGTGCAGCCTGTACTGGGGCAACTTTTGGTGGATGAAAAGCTGGACATGAGCTGGCAATGTGCGCTGGCAGCCCAGAAGGCCAACTGTACTCTGGGCTGCATCAGGAGAAGTGTGGCCAGCAGGTAGAGGGAGGTGATTCTGCCCCTCTACTCTGCTCTGGTGAGACCTCACCTGGAGCTCTGGAGCCCTCAGCACAAGAAGGACATGGAACTGTTGGAGCGGGTCCAGAGGAGGGCCACAAAAATGATCCGAGGGCTGGAGCACCTCTCATGAGGACAGACTGAGAGAGTTGGGCTTGTTCAGCCTGGAGAAGAGAAGGCTGCGGGCAGACCTGATTATGGCCTTTCAATACCTAAAGGGGGCCTATAGGAAAGATGGGGAAAATCTTTTTGGTAGGGCCAGCTGTGACAGGACAAGGGGTGATGGTTTTAAACAAAACCAGGGTAGGTTTAGACTGGATATAAGGAAGAAATTCTTTACCATGAGGGTAGTGAAACACTGGCACAAGTTGCCCAGAGAGGTAGTGGAGGCCCCATCCCTGGAAGCATTCAAGGCCAGGTTGGATGGGGCTCTGAGCCACCTGATCTGGTTAGTGGTATCCCTGCTCCCTGCAGGGGGGTTGGACTAGATGACCTCTAGGGGTCCCTTCCAACCCAAAACATTCTATGATTCTATAACTGCTTTAGAGGGAAGGTGGTTCTCCTCTCCCAAATTTAAAGCTGATCTGCATGTTCATCACTGCTCTGAATAAGAATGTGAACAAAGCCAGTTTCTGAAGGTAGCAGGTGGTTTGTTTGCCAGGCTTTAAAGCTGGGCCTTGCTGGGCAGAAGGTGCTGCTACCAGATTTGGTTTGGGAAAAAAAAAAACCAAACAAAAAACCAAAAACCACTAAACCAGCCCTTGAAATCATCCTGTTCTGTAGGCACAACTTCCAGCTTAAGTAGAGCAGTGAGTAAAGCTCCCTTTGAGGCCTTTGTATGCCCATTTACTTGTCTGGCTAAGCTGACTGTCTTCACCCGAAGGTTATGCTGGCTTTAAACAAATGTATTTAAAAGGACTGTAGGTACCCCTGATGTCCCAGCAGCATTGATTTCCCTTTCATTAAGCTCTGCTCATTTAACTGAGGCAAAGCAGCCATTATTTTGCTATAAGTTGACAGTGCATTGTGTGAAGAAATGGGAGATGCTTAAATGACTTCCTGTGGATGGCAGTGGCTTCAGGTGCCAAGTTCAGTGTAAAGGCTGTTAGTTGTGGCCCATCAGGTCCTAATGATTCTCAGTGGCTGTTTTATTTAAGGAAAACTGAAGGACAAATGCAAACCTGGACTAGGTGGTGACTAAATCAGCTTCCTGTTTGTTCTCAATTGCAGTCAATTAATGACCTGGCTTGTTTAGCCACCCAAAAAGTCCTCTCTGGTACTATAATGTAAATTACTATCATCCTTGCTGCCCTGCAGCCTTGAGAAAACATGCCAGGCAGCACCCAATGCAGCTGACCTGATGCATGTTGTCTAGGACGTGGAGACAAAATGTAGGTGCAGAAACCAAAAGTGTAGTGCTGCTTGCCTGGGGTGCCCAAGGCAGAGCAAGGCTGTTAGCAGGAGCTTGCCTGCAGCAGAGAACTGTTCTGCTTGCCCCAAATAAATGCTCTGCCTGGTATGTGAATCCGGAATAGTGAAATTCAACCCCTGTGCCCCAAAAGAGGTGCATGCCTACAGCCTTAGGTTTTGGCCTTTCTATTTCAAGTGTCACATTAACAGGTCTTTGCCTACGTGGGCACAATGCAATTATCTACTGGAAAGTCTCTCTAGTAAATGGGTTTCTTCATCAGATCTGCAAATGGAAGCAGATCACTGCATCACCATCTGCTGCAAAGAGCAGGCACTTGGCCTAGAGCTGCTGTGGTTGCAAATTGGCTGGTGTTGCTGAGGATCCAGCAGGTTTCCTGTGGGTTTCCTGGTTTTGGTGCTGCAGTCCTGCAGCAAGCTCTCACTGTTACTCTTGGAAAAGGTAGGTAGAGCAGCCAGATGAAGTTGCAGTGTCCTCTTCCTTAGTTTCTTAAATAGTTGCTTGCCAGCTGTTGAAATGTTTGTGGTTACGGGAATAAGGCGAACTTCTTGCTCTGGCTGTGAAACAGGTCATGCAGCAGGAAATGTCTCCACTTGAGGAATTTTTCAGATTACAGGTAAGATCCTTAGTTCTGTAGCAGAAAAACTGCTTGTAACTAGTAGGTTTACACCTAACGAGCTTTCCTAAGCTCCTGATGATCCTCAGCGCAACTTAGTAATACAACTGGCTCATCCTCTAAAAGCTTTCACTTTAGATTTGTTTGTCTTTGTTTGCAAAATGTACTTGAGAAGCTTAATTTTCAGGGATGCAATTCCTAGCCTTTAAAACTGGAGGTGTGAAAGGCAAAGCTGTGAGCTGCCTTCCTGTTTGTGACCTGAAGAATCTGCAGAAATGTTTGCCTTGCCTCTTGCTTCTCCAGATTTGGTTTGGAAGTTCAGCCTTGGTCGGAGCTCTAGCCCACAAGGTAGCTGCACACAAAGGTGTGTCTGGTTTTGGCAGTGAACAGAGCTTACAGCTGAGCTGTGCTTATCCTTCCCCTGCTCTGTATGCTCAGGGGCTTTTGATTCTGGAGGGGCTTCCTATGTGTTCAGGTTCTGCTAGAAATCAGCACGTGGGAGTGAAGGGAGACTTCTTCATGGCTGCAGAGGTGGTAGGAGCGGGATCTAGCTTGTTTGGTTCACGTTTGCTTAATTGTTGTTCCCTCCTTTCTCTAGATTTTTCTCATGGTTTTTTTAAGATAAAACCCATTTGCTGGATTTTTAGCTGGCTTTGCAAGCGGCCTAGGTCTTGCAAGGCTCAAATATCTCAACATCTTTGCACTTGGTTGAAACATCATCTTTCAAGACTTAAGTGATGGCACAGAAGGATGCTGCTGCTATGGGACAGGGACTGAGCTCTCCCTGTGCTACCTTAACCCGCCTGCCACAAACTGCCTGTGGGTTGCAGCTCCTGGTGCCAGTCCCTGGTTGTCTTCTCCACACAGGCTTATGCTGTAATTTTCTAAATATTTTCCTGTTTCAAATGCCTGGTGGGTGCAGCCACACTGCATACCAGATCAGGGGAATGAGCTGTGCTTAAAACTAACTCCTGGTGGCTTGGTTTTAACCAGATTGGCTCCCCAGCCCAGCTTCCTGTGTGGAAACTCATCTGCCTAAACTGGTCTTAAGTGGGCTGGGAGTGCTGGGGTGGGGACAAGTGGCTGGGGCTGCAGCTTGTGTAAGCTGTCTGGGCTGGTAGGGTTTAACTGCAGGTTAAGGGCTGAACTATGTCGAGATGCTCACCTTTAAGAAGCCTTTGAAGTGTTCCTAAATGCAATGATTGCATTTGAAGTCTGAAAAATGCAGCTTTCCGGGCGGTGGTGTGGAAAGCTGTCCAGCAGTGCGCCCTGCCTCCAGGGATCTCCTGCACAGACAGGGGGGCGTCATCCAGGAGAGCCGCCTGCTCAGACACCTGCACGGCAGCGTTTTACTGAGGACTTGCTTCTCGTGATGCTGTTGAAATTAAACCTAACCAGTTTGGGAGGTGGGAGCTCTGTCTCTCCCAGACACTTGGACATGAGCCCAGTGCAGTGTGGTGCTCTCTGCCAGGATGGTTGGTGTCCAGTGGCAACTCCAAGGAAAAATCCAGGTTGGAAAGACTTGTGCTGGTTCTTGGGGCTTGAAAAGTCTGCAGCGAAGCATTTGGGTTGGGTCAGGTTGCAGAGTGAAATTATTTAATATTTGGTAGATGTTTACTTATGAAGAACTTGAGTTTGTGACTCTTTAGACTGAATTTTTGTAGGAAATTAATTCTTCCTGCCCCAGTATCCTATTAGTTTTGTCTGCCATCAACAATTGATTGCTTTGTAACAAATTTCCAGGCTCTGAATTTGAAAATAACTATTCCACAAACCCATTTAAGTTCTATTTAAGTGGGTGTTTTTCCTTGATGACCCATATCCATCTTTTCGAGTGACTGGGAGTGTTAAAGGGGAAGCAGGCTTGTGCTGGCTATTTGCTTTGCATGGGAAAAGGTCTAATTAAAAAATGCTGGTTATCTGAGCAAATTCTGCTCTGTGCTTCAGCAGTTCTACCCATAACTAAATTGCAGGGAGCTCGTCTTTAATCTAGATTGAAGTAATCAGAGGGAAACTTAGATCTCTGAACTTGAATCTGATTGCATTCAATTAAAGAAAACAGCTTATTTCCTGAAAAAAAGTAGATAGGGAAAAATGTGTCTGGATGCTGTGGAGCAAGTGCTTCTTGTTCCCTATTTTCTTTATTTCTTCAGTGGTGGGTTTCATCCAAGATGTTGGATCCAAGTGGGATTCAGGTTCTGCTGTCTGTTGGTATTCTGTGTCCATGCTTCCCAGAAGATGGAACTTGGTGGGAATTAATCTTGATGGTGTAAAAACCAGCAAGATCCTGGTCCCCAAAGGGAAGGTAGTCTCCTGCTGCTGGGGATCTGGGTTAGAGCACAGCACTTGTGCATTTTCATAAATGCAGAAATGTTACATATTCATATGGGCAAGTTATGGTTGCTGTGGGAACTGAGCAATGTGCCTTTATCCTCTCCTCCCTACAGCTGCATTATAAATGTTTTTAGGGCCTGTCCAAAACAAGCAATCTGAAAGCTATACTGGAAGAATTAATACAGTGAAATACCCCACTGTAGATGCAGTGTGATGCTTTTGGAGGAATATTCGATGCTGTTACAGGTGCTTGATAGTAATGTGACTGAATTGGCACTACAGCTTGTACTAGTACTACTAGGGGAGCAGAAAAAAAAACTGGTGGATGCTATCCTGGTGAAGTACTGTGGAAGAGGTTGCAGCTGGGAAGGGGGAAGGCAGCATGTTACCAGCAGGTATGATTTTAGCAGGTCTTGTCCCCACTTCAGTGTTTCAGCCCCCTCGCTGTGATCTGGGAAACACTGGTGTTCCCCAAATGGCTGTGGAGTGAAGGTGCGAAGGTCCCACCTCCAGTGTCAGCAGTGGCCTGTGTCTTGTGTGGGGTACCCAGCTGATGGTAGGGCCTTGCTTGGGCTTTGCTAGGTCACAGGCAGCCGAGTGGTGCGGGATGTGGGTGTGGAAAAGGAGGCTAGGAATGCTGTCAGGCTGTCTGGGATGGCTGGGGCTGCATGTGAGGGATAATGTGATGGTCTGGAGGCACTGCAGTGCCCTGCTGAAGACCTGGGAGCCTTGTGTAAAAGGTGTACATCTGATGGCACAGTGGGAGGGTGTGGGGGCAGGTAGAGGAGGAGGAGACAGCTGCTGCTGCTTGGTAGCTGGTTTATAAATGCCCTCTGACTCAGATTTTGGGTAGCACAGCTGAGCATCTTGTGGTTTCATCAGCCCCCAGATCCCTGCATCAAACTGGAGTTCTCAGACTATGAACCTGCTGGATTTCCTTAGGCTGTTGGCACAGGCTTAAACTGAGGAGAATCCGGTGTCTCCAGTACCATAGGCTTGTGAACACCCTGCAGGGGAGGGGAGGGCTGGGAAAGGGGGGGATGAACCAGGCGGGCAAAAGGTAAACAGGCCATGAAAAATTCCTGATGTGAAATGGGTCCTGCATTCCAGCTGCTCCTCTTCTCCCTGTACTGGTGTGATATGCCCACTTGGGCTGGACCTGGGATAATGGGCTTCTCTCTGGGTAGCAGGGGGGATTGAAGGTTATCCTTGTTACTCAGTGTAAACAATGCAGAGTCAGTGAGGCACAGTGGCCAAGTTGAACCAAATAGATTATGCTAGCAGAATTGCGAAGCTTTGCATTGAGCTCTGAATTGGAGCCAGCAGCTGGACTCTGTCCAGGACTAAAGTGTTTTTGGGTTTTGTGGGTGGAGGGAGGCGGGGACAGGAGAGCTGGGTAGCACTAAAACTGTCTGTTCTGTCGCTGCTGCTATCATCGTTGCTGGGGGGATTGCTGCCTTGAGCCTGTTGTCTGCTGTGCCGTATTGTGGAGCCCTGCTTTTGTGCTGCCTGCCACCCTCAATTTACTGGAGCTGCACCTCTGCCTTCTGCCTGACGTCTTGTCTTTCAGGGGGAAATCTTATCCTTTCTTCTTACCTTTATTTTGTAAGAGCTGATGCAGTTCTCTTGCATGGCTGAGTGACGTCACTGTCAGCACAGTAAGCATCAGCAGCCTGGTCACATGCTGACCCAGTCAGTAATGCAGACGGGATAGGAAGGTGGAGGGGCTGAGGGGGGTGGGGGGCTGGTTTCTGGACATATGGTAGCCCTCCCTTTTGGGGTGCAACTGCTAGTTGCAGAAGCTGTGGCTTCAGAGCAGCACGAGACCTGGCTTGGGGCTTAACGCTTCGGAAAACTCCTTCTTTAAAAAGAAAAAAGCAGCCCTGAACTCTCAAGCTTCTATTTGTTCTCAATCTGAGCAGACTTCCAGGACTCTGAAGAAGCAGTGGCAAGCAGGATGCTTTTCCCCACGTCCACGCAAGAGTCTTCCCGTGGCCTCCCAGACACCAATGATCTGTGCCTTGGCCTGCAGTCCCTCAACCTGACAGGGTGGGACAGACCCTGGAGCACCCAGGACTCTGATGCTGCAGCACAAACCAGCACACAGTCCGGTGAGTCTGGCACACGCAGCAACAGTTGTTGGATTCCTTTTATTTTGGGCCAATTTAAAGCTACTGGGGAGTGATTTGCTTGTGTAATGGGGTGCTGGCAATTATTGACGGGGGCTTATTGACCTGTAATGCTTGTGTAATGTGGTGGCTTAGTTGGGGAGGCTGTGGCTGGCTGTGCCACAGCCCCCTCTGCTCTGCTGTCAGTTCACTGCAGACAAGAAGTACCCAGGCTTATGTTTTGCTCAGCGCTATAATGCTGGTGGGGGAATAACCTGGCTGAGGGAAGAGGAGAAATCCCCTCCCTGTGTTTGGAGGGAGTCAGTGGGGGGGGGTGTGTTGTCAGGAGGCTGAATGCGCTGGGTGGGAGTGAGGCTGAACTTCACTCTGGCAGCCTGAGAAAATCCTTGGTGGCAGGTAGCTCTGCAGGAAGGGGTGTGTGTGCTTGCAGAGGGGACCCCCCTGCCCAGCTCTGAAAGTCCAGGCAGAATTGCTTGCTTCTATGCTATGGCAGCATTGCCTGCCCAACTTTGCCTGCGGGGTGTGGTAGGCGCAGCTGGCACCTGACTAACAACTTCAGCTGGCAGCTTGCAGGCTTGGTGGAAGACTTGGAGGGATCCTTCTCCACTCCCATGTTAACTAGAAATAGTGGTCTGCTGCTAGCAGTGGGCTGGAGGAGATGCAGTGGAATGGCTTCTTGCTTTAACTCTTTTGGTCCAGCGCAAACCTACGTGATCGGCAGGGTGTGGGCTTGCAGCCACAGGCTGCTGGCTGGCTTGCCCTTCCCCCTCAATCCTCTCCAGTCTGGTTTTGCAGCTGGGATCAGATGGGGAGGTTTTGGGGTGCTGGGTGCTTCCCTTGGAGTGATGCAAGTTTCAGTTAACTCTTCCAGAGGCATTGGCTTTCTCTGTAAAATTGCAGGAGGAGAAAGGGGTGCTGCGTGGGCAAACTCAATGCATCTCCTCATCCAGGTGATGGTGCGGGAGGGGTAAAACAGGCAAGAGTTCACTTCCCAGCCTTTAAGGGCTGTAAAATCCAGTTTCACAAATGATATTCATTCAAGTATCAGTCCATGGAAAGATCTAGTGCTTTGGCAGAGTTTGTACAAGTTCAGCCTGGTTGCTACAGAAACTCATCCCTTTATAGCAGCACACTGCTGCTTTGTTAAAAGGGTAGTGCATCTCTGCACAGACTTGGGTGACACAGGAGGCCCCAGGCATAATGTTGGTGCTGACAGGGATGTAGATAGCTTCTGGGGTGGTGATTTGCCCATGTAGATGTTGGGGGGGACAAGGAGGTGCTGTCGACCACCTCTGATGTCCTGGGAATACTGCCCTCAGGATAGGAAGAGCTTCTGGGACACAGGCCTGAATGTTGCTGCATGGCTTGTAAAACAAAACAAAAAAAAATCACTTGTGGGATAGTGGAGTTTTAAATGACAGCTTCATCAGCGTGGCTCACCCGTGGTTCTACATCCAGTTTTTGCAGGACTTAGCGTGTGGGCTTGCGTGTGGGCCCTAGCACAGGCACTTAGGGTCTGCTTGCAGTCAGATTGCGGTGGCTTTATTAAGCCTTGCTCTGCTCCAGCACATGGTCCTATGGGGTTCCCCTAATGAACCAGGAAATACCACACGCTTGGTATCTGTCCTCCTTTCATTGTCAGCCAGACCCTTGAAGGAGGAGGGAGGAATGAAAGTTGTTAGTGTGCAGTGGGCTGGATGGGTGCCTTAGAGCTGTGCACTGAGCCCCTTATGGTTGTTAGCAGACTATGGGGCACTGTGTTACAGGATCTTTAATGCAAACAGCACACTTAAAAGCCAGTGACAGCCATGCTGAACAGTTCTGCTGCTAATGACCACAACACCTGGGGCTCAGTGCACAACAGTGCTGTAGAACAAGGGCTATCGCACACCGAGGCAGTTGCTCTGTGCGGATGTCCCAGCCCCACCTGATCTGCTGTAGCTATCTCCAGTGTTCTCTTGGCCGGCTTCCTGCCAGGCTGTCTTGGCAGAGGCGTGGACATCTCTGCAGCGCTCCGGGCAGGCAGGCGAGCAGCGCTTGCACAAGCCTGTGGCAGGACTTGCATCTCACAGGTCAGGTGGTGGGGCCAGGAGGACTGTTGTGATGGTGGGGTTCACTGTAAAGGGTGGAGGGGCTCTGGTTTCAGGAGGGAGATTCGTTTGGAGATGATTTGAAGGTGCTCTGGTGACCTCCCTGCTTGCAGAGGCTATATCTGGTGTCGGGTGCCCCCGCTAACTGCAGCGCATCATGCTGGAGCTCCTGCCTGCCACAGAGGCCTGGGAAGAGCAGTAGGAAGAATCTAACTGTGGGTGCTGCCCTGGGTTTGAGTGATCTGCACCCGCTGGGTGTTTGTGACAAGTTGTAACAACCACTGGAAGATGGCACCCAATACTGTCTGGAGAGGCCTGTTTCCTTGCTTCTCACTCCTGGTATTCCTCTCAGTATGTGATGGGGAGATGGCTGGGGTGTAAAACCAGTCCAAATGCAGCTGTGCTGCTTCCACAGAGCAGCCTCTGGCCTGCAGAGGCTATGCACAGGGCCTAGGACTGTATAGCTGGGGATGTTGTGGTCCTGAGACCATGCTCTCCCTCAATCCCACCTTCCCTTCTGGGTGTGCAGGGAGCTGGGCCAGGAGTGCTCCTTGGCTGCTGTTACACTCCTGCTCAGAGCTGTGAGCATGGTGTGCACTGGCTGGAGAAGTGAGAAGCTGATATCTGTGTACAGCTGTTGTATTGTTTCAGTCTGCTCACACATCCCACTCATCTTTTTCTCCTCTGTGAGGGCCCTGGAGTGGTAATGTGGAGCTCCTTGGGAGGGGAGATCTTGTAGTCCAGGAGTGCCTTCCAAAAGGCTGTGGAAACACTCTTCTCTGGTGGCAGAGGAGCATTCCTCTGTCTAAAAGCTGTACGGATCTGAGGAGTCGGCAGATGCTGCCGCTTCCAGGTGGCCTAGCTGTGCTGTGATGGAAAGAGGGAGGATGTGGAGAGGATGCTGCTGCGTCTAGGTGCTCCTGATGCCTGGCGCTGAGGCCTGGGAGGCTGCAGCTGGCCTAGGCCCATGGGCTGGGGTCTCTCCATCAGGGTGTCCTGAGAGCAGGTGAGGCTGCGTCAGTGCTGGGCTGTCTGGGGGCTGGGGAGGGATGGCACTGCCAAGCAGCACTGTTGTGCTGCTGGTGCCCAAGCATTTGGAAGGTTCCAGCAGTGACTCAGCTGCATGGACCCACAGGGAGGTGGCTGGAAGGGTGGAAATGCAAAAAAAAAACAAACCACCAACTGAACCCTAACAATCAGGCTAAAAATATTGCTGATGTGGTCCCCTGCAGTGCCTGTGCTTAAGTACTGATGAGCTGGGACCTCCTCTCCTGTCTGCATAGTCCCTGCCAGTGTGGAGCCTGGGAAGGACCTTTGGCTGCCAACCCTCCTGGTGTCACCTTGTGCTTGGGGTGGTGTCACGATGCAGCCTGGTGCAGTGGGATCAGGTGCCTTCTGGGGCCATGCTGGGGGAGGCCAAGAGAGCAGCAAGGCTGGCTTGTATGCTCCCATCCTGCCTGTGCCCCCCTTCTCAAAGGGCTACTGAGCTCCTTGCACCCAGACAAGGTGATATGCAATGAGTTTTCCTTCTTGGTCTAGCACCATAATGCCCTGAGGATGTGTGCTGAGCTCTTGAGAGCATGCCAGATGCGCTGCCAGTCCCTGAAGCTGGTGTCTGGAGAGAGCCTCTCCAGGAGGCAGCAGCTGCCGCAGGCTCAAGCTGCCTGCATTTACTGGCTGTAGGATTGAACTGCTGTCTCATAGCAGGAAAGGCATCTCAAACCCACTGCTGCCGCTAGATCTGTCAGGCTGGAAATACTTCAGCAGGTCCCAGAAACCTGCTCTGTGGCCCAGGGAGGGGCTTTTGCAGGAAACTGGCCTTGAATACTCCCAGTCCTGCCATCATTCCCAGCTATATTTCTTGAGGCAGCTTTCCCCTTCTTTAAAGGCACCTCCTAGTAGGGCAGATGCTTGTGTTAAGACATAGAGTTCACTGCTCTGCAGAGGCAAGGAGGGGTTAAGAAGCAGCGAGATGGGACTGCCCTTGATGGTATCCTTTACCTTCACTGCCCTATTATTCCTCAAGGAGCACAAGCAAATGGGGTCTTGATCCAATTTTTGCCTAGAGAACAGGTGACAGCAGTACATGAGCAGATCTGTGGGTGGATTTTGGGTCTCCCTGGCTGGTTTTTAGCCTGTATGCCAGCTGCTTGGTCTGGCTGGTCTGTCCTACATCGGGAGGCTGAGCCTAACCCTATGTGGGACAGGCAGACTTGCCCACTGGGAAATCATCCTAAAACTAGTCTGTTAATGCTTAAGTTTGTGATGCTAACCTGCAAGGACGTTTTCAGGAGGATCAGCTCTTCTTCCAGAGAGGACATCTGCCTCTCTAGGTGAGCCAAGCCTCAGCAGGTGAGCTCTTCCTTTTGGAAGATGGATGGACCACCTCGCTGTATCTGCCTCTGCTCAGCATGTGACCCTAAAGCTGCTGCTGCAGCAACAGATCTGAGCTTTTCCTTGGATCTGCTCTTGAGACTGCAGCTCCAGCCTCATCCGTGCCCTCTCTGGGGTGGCTGCTGCTGTCTCATTCTCTAGCCTGCAAGGTTACAGCTCCAGTCATGCTGGGGAAATGGCCTGCGGTAGGGAAGTGCTGCTGGATTTTCCCAGCCCTTGATTCTCCTGCTTCCCAGTGCACGGTAACTTCTTTCTGCAATAAGCTTGAACATGCTGATGATCTGTAGTTACTTTAAAAATCTGCTAGGCTAGAACTGTGGGCAGTCTGTTGTGCATTGCCTGGCAGATAGCTGAGGCCTCTGTGGTGAGTACAAATCGCTCCGAAGTCTTCAAGGCAAAACCCTGTCTCTGAAGGATGAAAGGAAAGACCTGTTGCACAGAAGGAAGCACAGTTGTTGTGGACTCCTAGCCTTTCTTAGTAACAGCAGGAGAGACTTGGATGCTGCTCCCCTAGGATGGGGTTATTTTCAGACTGTCCTCAGAACTGCTGTATAGGTGGTGGCAGGCACCTGAGAACCCCACCCTGAGTGAGGGTTGCTAATCAGTCTGGGGGTGGTTGTTGCTACCAAGCAGAAGGTAGCAATTGCTGACCTTCCTTGAGTTGTGGGTTTGAGTGTTCAGCTGCAGAGCTTGAGGAAGGCCCTAGGGGGGCAGAGGATTTGGGTGAGGGAAGCCCCCCAGATCTCTGGCTGTTTAATTTGCTGCTAGGCTAACCTGTGGTGCTGAGTGCCTGCTCCAAAGTGCTCTCCCTTGTGCCCCTCTGTGTGTCTGGGTCTCTCCCTGCTCTCTTACCTGCTGTGTTTTGGACAAGTGGCCAACTCAAACAGCAGTGTAACCCTCAACTCCTGCATATTCCTGCTTGGCTGCATGAAATTCCCTCTAGTGCTAGAGGAAGGTTTTGGAGGCTCACCACGATAGGGAAGAGCTCAGCATCTGGGTAACTCTAGGTTATTATGTGCCACCAGAGTATCCAAGAAGGTGTTTTTCTGCTCCCTAGTGAAGAGGGAGCTTTACCCTGAATGAGAGACTCACTTCATTGGAGTTCACCTGCAGCCTCACTTGAGTTTAAGCCTGAGTCTACCTGGAAAACTTGGTAAAAGGCTCCTTCGTGCTGCTGATGGTATGGCTCTTTGTGCTAGAGCAAGGAGGCAAGACCGCCTCTCACTGGCCTTGGACCCACACCTGATTCAGGCAAATAGGTAACCAAAGATGTGATGGTGGTAGGGATCCTGAATCCCCATGTTCTGTGTCCTTGGCCTTGAAGTGAAGACTGGCTTTCCTGGCAGCTGTGCATTAAGCCCTGGTCCTTCTGGACCTACTGTTTGGGTCTTACTAGTGGAAGCCTGAACATGGTGGTGGTGCCTTGTATGTGGCACTTAATTATAATGATGCTGTAAGGGAACAAAGCTGGGTGCTGGCTTGACTTGCGTGGTCTCCTGCATGGTGGTTGCAGGAGACCTGTGTTCAGGAGTACCTGTGTTACTAAAAGCTTGCCCCTATGCTGTCTTGGCTCCTGTAGGGCTTTTCTGAGGGTGCACTTGGTGTGGGTGCTTAATGGGCCCTTGTTTCTTGAGCTTGTTTCAGTAAGGGCTGCTCACACTCTGTGGGCTGATTTCTCAACTGCTGGCCAGAGCTGGCTGTGCTGTGGAGCGGAAAGCAGGGAACTCCCCTAGGATGGGGTTATTTTCAGACTGTCCTCAGAACTGCTGTATAGGTGGTGGCAGGCACCTGAGAACCCCACCCTGAGTGAGGGTTGCTAATCAGTCTGGGGGTGGTTGTTGCTACCAAGCAGAAGGTAGCAATTGCTGACCTTCCTTGAGTTGTGGGTTTGAGTGTTCAGCTGCAGAGCTTGAGGAAGGCCCTAGGGGGGCAGAGGATTTGGGTGAGGGAAGCCCCCCAGATCTCTGGCTGTTTAATTTGCTGCTAGGCTAACCTGTGGTGCTGAGTGCCTGCTCCAAAGTGCTCTCCCTTGTGCCCCTCTGTGTGTCTGGGTCTCTCCCTGCTCTCTTACCTGCTGTGTTTTGGACAAGTGGCCAACTCAAACAGCAGTGTAACCCTCAACTCCTGCATATTCCTGCTTGGCTGCATGAAATTCCCTCTAGTGCTAGAGGAAGGTTTTGGAGGCTCACCACGATAGGGAAGAGCTCAGCATCTGGGTAACTCTAGGTTATTATGTGCCACCAGAGTATCCAAGAAGGTGTTTTTCTGCTCCCTAGTGAAGAGGGAGCTTTACCCTGAATGAGAGACTCACTTCATTGGAGTTCACCTGCAGCCTCACTTGAGTTTAAGCCTGAGTCTACCTGGAAAACTTGGTAAAAGGCTCCTTCGTGCTGCTGATGGTATGGCTCTTTGTGCTAGAGCAAGGAGGCAAGACCGCCTCTCACTGGCCTTGGACCCACACCTGATTCAGGCAAATAGGTAACCAAAGATGTGATGGTGGTAGGGATCCTGAATCCCCATGTTCTGTGTCCTTGGCCTTGAAGTGAAGACTGGCTTTCCTGGCAGCTGTGCATTAAGCCCTGGTCCTTCTGGACCTACTGTTTGGGTCTTACTAGTGGAAGCCTGAACATGGTGGTGGTGCCTTGTATGTGGCACTTAATTATAATGATGCTGTAAGGGAACAAAGCTGGGTGCTGGCTTGACTTGCGTGGTCTCCTGCATGGTGGTTGCAGGAGACCTGTGTTCAGGAGTACCTGTGTTACTAAAAGCTTGCCCCTATGCTGTCTTGGCTCCTGTAGGGCTTTTCTGAGGGTGCACTTGGTGTGGGTGCTTAATGGGCCCTTGTTTCTTGAGCTTGTTTCAGTAAGGGCTGCTCACACTCTGTGGGCTGATTTCTCAACTGCTGGCCAGAGCTGGCTGTGCTGTGGAGCGGAAAGCAGGGAGCACTTAATAGCTGCAGACTGCTCGTGTGGCAGCAGTGTTTGATCCTTAACGGAATAAAACATGTATCAAATAAGTAAAACAAGTATCAAAACTCTGAGTTTGCAATTGGTTTCTAATGGAAGCTGCTCTTAATCTACCTCTTAAAGCTTCCATTTGAGAAGCTTCTCCTAAACAGATTTATTTTTATTTGCGCTGATGCTGTCAAATAGAAGATGCAAAGAGATGAGCAATGGGAACAGGAACCTAACCAGCATCTCTGCTTGCATCCAGCTAGAACTGAAGTGGGTCAGGGCAGCCTCCAGTCTTGTGCTGGAGATGGCTTGCAGGAGCAGGTGCGCACCACCCAAAACCCTCCCCTTGACTTCTGTCGGGGAAAGATGTTTTATTGCGGCTGCTGGAGCAGCTCTGAGGGGCTGTTGTTGCTGCCTGGCTGCTCTCTGGAGGTAACAGCAGATGAGCGTGGGTGCAAGGAAGGCACAGACTTCTCAAGCATCTGACCCTGCTCAAAGCTGTTGGGGATGCAGTGGAGAAAACGTTCCAGCACTGGCAGATCTCCACCCTTCATAGACATGCTGACTGGTGCTCTGCTACCTGGTGATGCTGGTGTGTACAAACACACTGGGCTTGTGGAGCTTGCCTATAAGCTTTTTGACTCAAGTTAGAGTCTAGAGCGCATGCCTCTCAGCTAGCCCCCAAAGTGAGCCTTAACAAGTGTGTTCTTTGAGGAGAGTGTTGGAGCTGTTGCTCGGTGGCTCTGAGCTGCTCCAGGCAACTAATAGCTTGGGGTTTTCTTCCCTCTTGTGATTGATACTGGAGGTAGTGGTAGGGTGGTTTATGTGTGGGCAAGTTCTGGCCTGGGGTAAGATTAATCCCCAAAATTGTGCTGGTAACAGGAGAGATGGGGTGGGTAGGTTTTCCTCCAGCCCTTGCACTGCTAGATGCCTAAGCAGTGGATGGGATGCTTGCTTGCTGGGCAGAGCAGACATAAGAGGCTTTGTCTGTTGCAGCTCCATTGGTGGTAATGTGGTAACTCTCTGGAAGAGGCCCTGAATGTTTTTTGGCTCAGTGCCTTTGTTACAAATGCTGCAGCATGTGCAGGTCTGACAGCTTCCACTTGAAGTTGGGTAGGGGAACTGTCTGGACTTCTGCACAGCTTTGGGAGCTGCGCTCTCCCAGCACAATGGGGCTGCCTGTAGCAGAAGGTGGAAGTGATACCTGCTCCTCCCCTTCCCCAGCTCAAGTGGAACAGGCCCAGAGTTCAGCATCTGCTTCTGCCTTAGACTTGATTTTGTCCCTGGTGCTGCGTTGTGCCTGGGCACAGCTCACTGCTCTGGTAACCAGGCTGTGGAGTGTGGTGCTGCGGGATGAGCTGTCGCTGCTGTGGCATGAGGGGCAAGGCTTGTGAGCCAGCAGGAGACTGTTTGACCTGTCCATGCAGCTGAAGTACCTCTAGCTGACTTTGTGTGGTGTCTGCATGTGGGACTGCTGTAAGAGGGCCTCCTAGGCAAGGTAATTTAGGTTGGAAGGGATGTCCTGAGGTTGTCTAGTCCAGCCTCCCACTCAAAGCAGGATAGGAAAACTGCTGGAGGGTGGCAAAAGTTGCATAGCCCAAGGGGGATGTGGAAACTTTAATTCGGTGTTCCCAGAACAAGACCCGTTTAAATGGGCACCTCCACTGAGCTGGCTTTGAAAGGATCTGCTTCCAAAAAGTGCTGTGGTCCTTGAGCTGCCACTGCAAAGCTGAGTTAACGGCCTCCCAGAGGGTGTGGCCAGGGCATCTCCTGCCAGTGCCGCATCTTCCATCTTGGCACCTTGCATCCATGTCTCAGGGCTCGCTTGCCTTGTGCATGCTCCCTTAGGCGCTGGCAAAACAGCTGAATCACAGGTGATGTCTGCACTACTGCAAGCTTGGAGGCTGCTTTCAGGCACAGCAGCAGCTGCCACCCCTTTGCGAGGGCCACAGCAAAATGCCCAGCTTCCCTCCTTGCCCCTCTGCCTTGTTTTCTCTGCAAGAGTGTCGGGAAGGTGAAGCAAACCCCTAAGGCTGTCGTTCGGTACCTGAGGCATGCAGACCTCTGGAAAGGTAACTGCGAACCTGCAGGTATCACTAGTGGTGCTGGGTGTGCCAATCTAGCAATGAAATACATGGCTTTCTGCCAGCTGAATATCTTAGTGAGGCTTGCATGCTGTTTTCTCAAATAAGATTGCATTTGGGACTAAAGCCTGTCTTTTTTAGCTCTTCCTTTACTGCAGCCTGCTGCCTTGCCCAGAGGGGTATGACCAACAACCTGCTCCCCCTCCCAAGAGTGTACCTTCTCCTGAAGGTGGTATCCTGATGGCCTTGATGCCCCACAAACTGCAATGCAGCTGAGTGTGGTGAAAATGAGTCAGTCTTGTCCTTGTTAGCATGTGAAGTAACACATGCTGTGGAGTTTGCACCCTGGATGTTGCAGCAGATAATTGAGAGGAGTTTGGTACTTAAATATAGAAGTGTTTGTTCTTGAGGCTTGCAAAGCTGAAGCTTGTGCAGAATTTGACTGGAATATGTTGGTTTTTAAATCTCTCTGGGACTGATATGTGTTAAAACCTACTGTATTTCAATGTTTCTAATCTTTCTAAAGACAAATGCAGTTGTGGCATTCTGCTTAGTGAATGCAATTACCTGTGCACTTCTAATCCTGCATCACATTTTAGCTGTCTTTACTGGTTTTATATTTACCTTGGGCATCTGTTTTCCCTTCTCGGAAACACAGTAGTAAATTCCCTGCCTCAAGAAGCAGTGAGACTTGTTGTCAGCCTGGTCCTACTCTCAGCACAGGAGCAGGACCCGTGCTCTCAAACACTCATGTGATGAGCTGCTCCATGTCCCTTGTTCTGCTGCTGTTTCCATTTTTCAGGGCATACTGGGGAAGTGACTTACCATCTTGGTGCCAGAACCAAGAATAGACCTCAGGTGTCCTGACTCTAATTCTGTGGTTCAGCTGAGGGATCATGCTGCCTTTTTTATTTCCCTGACTGCTTCTTAGCAAACCAGAAATAGCTGCCCGAATACCCTCAGTTCTTTGCCCCAAATGAAGAATCCGTCAGGGCAGAGGTTCCTCTTTTGTAGTTCAGAAACAAAAAAGGGCTGTGCTGTAGTTGCTATTTAAGTGGTGGTCACTGCTGGTTTGATCACATCTGCAGTTCTGGGAGCTGCATTTCTTGAACCTTGGCAGTTGGCTCAAGATGATCGAGACTTCTGTTGGCGATGTACAGCTCTGGAGAGGATGCGTGTGCCTGACTTCAGGTGGTTTTTTCTCATAACAGTGGTGACTTTCTCCATTGGAGTAATGGGGAATGGGGTTATAATTGGGAGGATTTGAGTTGGACAAGACCTATGGAGGTATCCATTGTGCTGCTTAGATGAGCTCTGAGGCCCTAAGGATGGAGATCCCTTCCACGTTTCTGGGCCCTGTTGCATGGCTGCTTCACTTCAGAGGAAGGAATTTTTGTGCTATTTCTCTTGCTGCAGCTTTTCCCTGGTTTTCATGTACATGGAAGAGCCTGGCTGTTCCCTATAACTCCCTGTTAAGACGTGAACAGAGAGGGGAATCCAATGTCTGCCTTCGCTGTGCCAAGCAAAGCCTCTTCCTATGCCATGTGCTGCAGTCCCACATCTGTCATCGCAGCTTCTGCTGGGCTTGGTTCATTTTGTGTCCCCTGTGTTCCCTGTGCTGCAGCTGCAGGCGTGCTGGCTCCTCACAGGCAGTGCAAGGTCCTGTGGCTGCAGGCATAAAGTGCTAAAACTTCACTTGAGATTAGTCTGGAGTATTGATCGCCCCTTCCCCTGCAGTGAGTGGGTCATGTTTTAAGCAGCTCGGTGCTTGTGTGTGATGGAGGGGGAAAACTCACTCTGGCAACCTGTCTAGCTGTGTGTCTGCCGTAACTACAGAGATGTTAACTGTAGCTTCTAGGAGGTGATTAAGGTGCCTGTTTGCCTTTCAGACATGCAAATGTTTTTCTTGCCATGAAGTTGCTTAGTGTCTGTAGGAGGTGCTGCTTTTTGGCTGACTAAAACATTCAGCCGGCTCCCACCCCACCGGGGTAGAGTCTGGCTGGGCGGTAAAAACTGCAGACGAGCTGTTTTTCTGGAACTGCAGCAGGCTATTGTTTGGGACATCAGCCTTTTTCTTTTTTCTTTGCAAGCTTATTTGACAAATGACAAAAGAAACTGCACTGTGTTCAATCTCCAGGGCCTCAGTCACGCTGTTTTCCTCCTCCACCACCCTGCCCCAAATGTGGATATGGCTCCATAGCCTCTGGGCATGGCAGGTGCCTCCAAGTGGAAGCAGAAGTATGGTGGCACTGAAACCCATCTTTTGCCCTGCTTCTCTTGGTAAGAGCTTTCCTATCAATCTTTTCACACCTGCCTCCACAAGGAGATCAGAACAGAAGGGTGGACTCTTCAGTGTAAGTAATATTTGGTGGATGAAGGGGAGGTCCTGATAGTCTGCAGTCTTCGCAGTGCTGAGTAATCTCTCAGCGGACAAACTTAGGGTATTTCCTCTCAGAAGATTGAAACCTCCCTCTGTCTAACCTTGATGGTGGTGCCAGCCAGCAAAAGTGACCCTCTGAAGGGCTCAGAATCACAGACCTGCTCAGACAAGTCCTGGTCCCTTCTAAATAGACTTTTCCCACCCCTGCGGTGAGCTTTCAAAGGCTGAAATATGCATTCGGAGCACCACTTCAAAAATTGCATGCATGTGCCCATCTAGCACTTGGTGCCACTGCCAAATGTGGTGTCAAACTGCCTGCGCATGAAGGATGCAGGTGCCAGATGTTGCTTGTAATGTAGGAATCTAGGGCCTGGCACACTGCTCAGCTCAACGGGAGTTTCTTGTCTGCATGGTTATGTGTGCCTTTCAGGCTTGTGACGAGGCAGAGTGATGTGTGTTGCCCTATAGCAAATCCTCTTTTCCTCAGGTTTCGCTGATATCCTTGCAGTTTGGGGAAAGATCTTAAGCAGAAGGACCTAGACAGCTGTAAAGTGAGAGGTTTTGAGGTGGTTTTTTGCTCTGGGCAAGACTCGGTTTCCAGATTACGCTCTTTACTCCTTGGTGTGTCAGTTTTAAAGACTGCTCTGCTAATGTGCTGTTGGCTTGTTCTGCTGGGTGGGCTCCTGCAGACCCAAGGTAAAGCAGAAGTATGTGTTCAGAGAGCAGCTTAACAGTGGCAGAGCTTTTTGTCAACTCCAGCTGTCAGGAATAAATTCAGTGGATCCTCTGTGTAGTGCTCTGCTTATCTTAATGTTTTATTCAAGGCATTAAAGAGTCATTTGTTGTCAGTGTAGTGGTAAGGTGGTTTATTTACCCTGAGCTGCCAGCATTGGTAAGCCTGGCTCCTTAGGGCTCATCTTCACATCCATCTCATAAAATGGGCTTGGTCAAAGCTACCAGAAAGGTCTAATTCTTAAGTGGCTGTAAATTATAGTATGCCCTATGCTTCAAGGTCCTGGGCAGGTGCTGAAAAATCTTAAATTGCAAGTCTAACTGGCATGTAGAAGGATAAAAGCTGTTCTGAGGCTGATTGGGTGTTGGCCATCTTGCTGTTGGGGTGCCCAAGGTGCGTGCTGTGATCTGCTTGAGATTGGGTAAATTCATGTTAAAAGTGGTAGCTCAGTAGTTGGTCACTGGATTCAAAAGATGATTTGGGGCCTACAGGACAGAGTTGGCCTGAAGCGTTGAAACCAGCCACTGCTGTGGATTTTGTGTGTAGCTGCATACTTCTGCTGCAAGTGTCTGGCTTGGGTGTGATGGGTCTGAGATGCTTGCGCATGCTCCCCTCAGTATCTTCAGGGGCCCCAGGATGATGCAGGAATTAAGAGCAAGTATTGCAGCAACATAGTCCTGATAGCACTTACTAGGGAAAGCTCAAGTAGGGAGGAGGAGTGGTTTTTAAAATGCTCGTTCTCTAGAGTGACCTGAGGGCCTGTGCCCTGGAAGAGTGCCACGCTGGTATAGAGACTGCTCCACAGAGCTCTTAAATCTGTAGCGTTTGGCTGACGTGCTCAAAGATGGAGCGTGCTGGCTCCGAATCCAGTCATTAAAGCTGCAGCAGTGAGTCAAAAGTCAGAGCTGAGTTTCTATTAAAAGCTACCTCTTTTTGCTGTCCCCTGCAAAGGAGTGTTGGCATGTGTACCTCTTGCAGCTCCAAGCGGAGTCAGGAAAAGTTCCAGAAGCTCTCTGCAAACTTCTGTGCTCTGGACAGCAGGGCTGCTGTGTATGAGCAGGTGAATGGGAATCACGTTGACCTTTCAGTTAAAACTCTCCCTGTAGATATGAAAAATACTTAGTTGTTTGCACTTAGGTTTTTTTTTAATTAGTCTGAGTAGTTACCTGATGTTTGCTGCTTCAGTTTGGGACCTTCAGGGATGCTTTTTACACCAGAAATTGCTGATGCATCTTGCATATGTGTTGGAAATGCTTTTTCTCTTCTGCAAGCTGTTTGCTTGGGTGGGCTTCCCTGGAAGAACTGGGGTTTTATTGGGTGGCCCTGATGACTTGAGGGTTTTTTTTAGGTGGGCAGCCTCTCTCAGGCTCCTGCACCCCATCCCGCAGGAGGGGTTTTAATGGGTTGGAGCAGGAAGTTCAAGCAAGATGCCTTTGGGTTGGAGGGGGGGGTGTGAGAAATAAGATCTGGTCTCTTATGCTGATGTTTCCTAGGCTACCTGCAAAGACTGGCTTCGGGGGACATGACCCAATCACTAAGCAAGTATAAAGGAGGAAATGCCAAGTGTGGCTCACTGCTTTTCCTCCCTGTGAGTGGGTGTAGGTACCAAGGGAAGCTGAGTCAGACCCACTAGGGTGATGCAGGGTCTCCCAGGAGCTCAGTGTAGCCTGCAGAGCGTGCCACTGAGCGCTGCCTGTACAGACCTGTCACAGCTTCTGGAGTGGATGAAATCCATTTGCATTAACAGCAGGATGTCAGTGCTTCCAGGACACAAGGTTAGGAGTGGGTCAGTTGTAGCGGGCAGGATTTTGCTTGGTGGTAGGTGCTGAAGTCTGGACTCCCAGAGAGTAGATCCCTTTAAAGGCCAGTAATCCTGCTACTTGAATGCACTCATACTGGCCTTGCTGGTTTTCTAGCTGCATCGAGAGCTAAGCAATCCTGGGAGCAAATGTGTTAGCAGTGACTGTAGCAAGCCAGAGCGGCAGCAGAGATGAGGGTGAAATAAATGGGCCAGAGCAGTTGGGCCCTAGAACACCTTTGCAAGCTCCCGATGAGCCCCTGTTGATGTGTCCCAGAGTTCTGGTCCTGCATCTCCCATGACCAGGAGATGAGGTGCAGGACAGCATTGCCTGGTAGCAACCTGCATGGCATTTGCTCTGGGTCTAGGAATGCTGCACACACAGGGTCAGCACAGGGCTGCCCACCCTTACAAAGCTATCATGCTCGATGGCTAAGGAGGAGGGTGTCAGTGCTGGAGCATTTGTCGGCAGCGAGGCTTGGGCCATGGGATCAGCTGCTTTGCTTTGATTCTTGTGCTGTTTAGTGACTAATCAGATTTTTGAGCCTGTTTAACAAATTCAGCTGTCTCCCTTGAACAATACACTGGCTGTATTTTTAAACACATCACGTGGCTTCAGAGAAGTCGGCAAACCAGCGTAGTGCGGCTTGCCTGGGCTGGGAGATGCTCTGCCCTGCTCTGTGACTAGGAGGGAGCAGTCTCCTCCCCAGCTTGAGCTGTCTGTGGCAGCTTTCCCTCGCTACCCACTGCAGTTTAGCAGGGCTGCTGCTGTTCCTCAAGCTCTGCCCAGGGTAAGTACTTCTGGGCCAGTGAGGTTTGGTTTTTTCCTGTGGCTGCAGGGTTGGGTATGAGCACAGGTGCTGCTGTTGGGGAAGGCTGAGCCAATACTCAAAGGGCAGGAGGTCCCTTTCCAAGTGGGGTCAGAGATGAGTTCACAGTCCTGTGCTGCAGCCAAAACAAGTCTGTGCCTCAGAGAACTTGCAGGCATAAGGTGCTGCGAGTGTGGGAAGATGCTGTGGCTGTTGCTGAGGGCTCCTGCTGGACCAGCTCTGCCTTGGGATGAGGTAGATGCTTCAAGTAAAGGACCCAACTCTATCTGGGGTTTCTGTTGGTGTTCTGGGATTTCTCACCATGGTGTGAGGCTGGAGGTACCAGCTCCTGGCAGGTATGCCTCCAGGTGATGTGGCCTGGGACAGGTATATCCCAGCATCTCTCTTCAGGCATACTCGGCAGCTTTCCCTCGTGCTGGCACTGAGTTGGTACTGGTGTCAGACCATAGTGCATTTGAGCACAATGGCATTTTTTTTTTACTCGCCTGGTTTGGGCAGTGTTTTGGATTATTAATCCTCTTCTGCAAAAGAGCTACTGAAAATCTTGGTTAAAACCTTGTGGTCCTAGCTGGCTGAGATCAGGTGGGGCTGGAGGATATTGACTGGATCCCAGACTTGCTTTGCTGAAAACTGAAAGCTTCAGGGCAAGCTGCCTTGTTTTGCAGCCTCTAAATAATTAAAACCATTTCTGAATGCTTTGCTCTTTTCATTTGGGTTGGGGACACATACGGCTTGCTGAGACTTGGTCCTCTTGAATAGAGCTGGCTGGTGCCATGCCCCTGTGGGATCTCCGGTGGCTGAGCCTGCCCTGCCTTTCCTCTCCTTCTGGGTGGCAGCTGGCCCCACACTGCTGACCCACAGAGCAGGACAGGGCTTTTGTGATCCCTCAGTGGCCTGGTGGCCCTGCTCTGGGTGGGGAAGGGGGGCAGCTCTGTTTGTAGGGAGGAATTTGCTTGCCTCGATACTCCTCAGTGGGAGAAAAACCTGCTGCTGTGCGAGGGAAGCAGCCTGACATGTACTTGTCTGTTGGCTCTTGGGCAAAGGCCTGACCAGACAGGCTTGGTGTGAATGTGTACCGGGGATGGTGCTTGCTGCTGTCTGTGAAGCGTCTCCTTTGTCAGCAGGCCAGACTGGCATGTCACTGGCTTCCTGTAGCCAGTTCCTGTCGGGGCTGATGTGTGCAGCGTCCCACCTCCAAGCCTGCAAATGGCTGCTGATGGGCCAGGCCTTGCTTTTCTTGGCCTGGTGATTGTCATGTGCAGCAAATGCTGGCTGTGGGCCTGGTCTGTGCCCCCTCACTGCTAAAAATTATGTGGGTGTGTGCTCCAGCACAAGCAGCAAGAAATGTCAGCATAGTGGCACGAACTGGGTGGAGGGGCCTGTCTGGAGCACCTTATGACATGGGGTCTTTGATCCTGCTCCCCAGTGAATTGGGATCTGCTGGCTGATCTCGGCCCTGGGAGAGCCACCCACCCTTGTGTTTGGCCACACCAGGCTGCTGCTGTTGCCTCCAGCTGTGCAGTACAGTGCTGCAACTGATGGCAAAGGGGGTGCAGCCTTGCTGGAGCTCTGTGCAGGGTTGGTACCTGCTAGATATGCCACCTCCTGGACAAGCTCTTTGTGAGCTGATGGGAGCCCTGTACCCTCCTGGGCCTTTGCCACAGGAGCCAGGAGGGAAGGAGGTGTGTCATGCTGCAGCACTGACTGGCTCTTTCTGTTGCAGTTCTAAGCATGCTGAGCAACCCTCTCGGGAATGTCCTGGGGAAGCCCCCGCTGGGTTTCCTGCCTCTAGACCCCATTGGTTCAGACCTGTCAGAAAAGTTTTCCACACCGATGCTGAGGAACACCCGCCTGGACTCCCGCTCCCTCCTGGACTCCCGCTCCAGCAGCCCCTCAGACTCGGACACCAGTGGGTTCAGCTCTGGCTCCGACCACCTCTCAGACTTGATTGTAAGTTTAGGTCTCGCAGCCACTCTGTGGTTCCTGGTGTCTTGCTGTGTTTCTGGGGAGTATGGGAGTACTGAAGGGGGGCTGCAAGCCAGAGCTCTGCCTGCTCAGGAGGGGAAGGGAGTGCTGGAGGGAGCAGTCATGGCCACATTGACACAGTGAGGCTCTCCTGCAGCCCAGGGTTTGGAAGAAGGGCTTCTCATGCAGTCCTTCAGCACAGAGTAGCAGTATCCTTATTTTTTTTTCTTCAAAATAATATTTTGGCCTTGTGCTTGCAGCCCTCATGCGTTAAAATAGCTCCCGAAGGGGTCTGAGTGCTGGAGCTGGTGTGCAGCAGGAGGATGTCTGTGTCCTGATGCCAGCAGAGAGGCGACTGAGCAGCACGGCTGCCTCCAGGCTGGGCTTCTCAGGAGCTCTCTCTCTGCCTTTCATTGCCCTTCCCCTTTGCTGACTGCACTTCTCCATCTTGGGGCTGTTTCTTCTAGAGCAAACTGGGTCTAGCCTGCTCCTGTTCCCTAAAGCATAGCTAAATTTGGAAGCCAGCAAGCAAGGCGAGTGTCTGTCTTGCTGACCCAGTCTGTGCTGCTGGGTCTGTGTTGCAGTGCAAACAGCAGCCCTAGGTGTCAGCAGGAGCACCTGGCTCTGGCCAGCTCTGTGGGTACTGCTGCATGGCTTGTCCTTGGGACCTGAGGCTAAAGCCAGGGCCAAGCTGCTCCTGGCTCTGCTGTGGTGTGGCCGTGGCCTTGACCCTCATGTTGGAGTGGGTGTGAAGGATGCAGTTGACCCTGTTCTTCACCCTGGAGAATCAGGATCTTGAGCAGGGGTGCTGTCAGCAGCTGCAGCACCCCAGGCTTTGATGATAGCAAGTAGTGTGGGGCAGCAGGGCTTCATGCTGGCCTTGTTTGTGAAGGTCAAGTCTTTGCCAGCATGGCCTTGGCGTGGGCAGCTGTGCTGCAGCAGTGCAAGGCTGGATCAGCAGAGCAGTTGGCACCCTAAGCCGCATGGCATCTTGCATCCCTGCTGTTTTATTAATCCATGCTTTTACTCCTTCCACCCTGGGAGAGGCACACTAAAACCTGTGAGCAGTTGGGTCTGCAGCCAGCTGAGTCCACAGCCTGGTCAGGCAGGCCTGTTAGCTGGTTGGCGAGGGGTGAGAGCCAGCTGGCTGCCTGCAGTGCCCATGGGTTACCCTGGCAAGCCCTGTGGGCTGCAGGCAGGGCCCAAAGCAAAATGTGAGGCGGCTCCTGGGGTGGCTGGTCCTCCCTGGGGGTGGCAGCTGCCCTCGAGGCTCTGTGGGTGAGGGGTAGCTGTTGATGTTGTGGCCTGCAAGGTGCCTCCTGCTTAACAATCCCTGCTGCTGATAACTTGGCATGAGTTCAGTGGGAAGTGGCTGTAGGGGCAGGCCTTTCCCAGGGAGACTGTGGTCCCGTCAGGCTGCTGGGACAGGCAAGGTGGCTGCTTTCCTGCCTCTGCCAGACCTAGAAGGGTATCCACTGAGAGCCCCTTTTCCTGCTGTGGGTGAGGGCAGGGCTGCAGCATGATGCATGGCTTCCATTGTTATGTACTCTTACTCAGAAGCTGGGTTTTAATGTGCACTTTCTCTTGCAGTCAAGCCTTCGCATCTCCCCCCCCCTGCCCTTCCTGCCCCTCAGTGGGGTGTCAAGAGACCCCCTAAAGATGGGAGTGGGGTCCCGGCTGGATCAAGATCAAGCTGCCCTGGCTGCAGTAACTTCCCCTCCAGCCAGTGCATCAAAAAGATGGCCTGGAGCATCTGCGTGGCCTTCCTGGGATCTCCTGGACTCTCCAGAAGACCCCTTCAGTATCGAAAGAGAAGCCAGGCTTCACAGGCAAGCAGCAGGTAAGTTGGATGGTGGATCTCGGCAGGCTTCAGTGCATGGTGAGGGTCCTGCCCTCCTGGGAGGGCACGTAGGTGGCCTCTGTGTGGATAATGTGGCTGGACATGAGCATGCAGCCGATCAGGCCTTTCTCCATGCACAAGCCTGGCCATGGGTCTACCCCCTGGCAGAAACCAGGCTGGCTGGCTGGGCAGCTGCCTGCTGCTCAGCTGAGCCTGCACTTGTGGAATATGGGGCTTGGCGAGACCTGTGGGAGAGTGGGAAGTAAATGGTCCTGTACTGAGTGTTGCTTCTGCTTGTCCAAGCTGTGAATGAAGCAACCTGCACCTGGAGCGGGCAGCTGCCTCCCCGAAACTACAAGAACCCTGTCTACTCCTGCAAAGTGTTCCTGGGTGGAGTGCCGTGGGACATTACGGAAGGTGAGCAGCCCCTGGCCCTGCACTGAGGCCTTGGGCTTTGACATCAAGAGGGTGTAGGATGGTGCTTGTTGGGGGGACGCTGACTTTTCTGCTTCTGCCTGTAGCTGGACTGATCAACACCTTCCGTGTGTTTGGCTCACTGAGTGTGGAGTGGCCTGGTAAGGATGGCAAACACCCACGCTGCCCTCCCAAAGGTAATATGCCTAAAGGTAATAGCGACACGGTAGGGTTACTTTTTTCCCATGCTATGTTACAGCACGGATGCTGGGATGGTACGGCTGCATGCTGGTGATTGGATGGTACAGAGCACCCTAGGGTAAATCTCCTGCTCTCACTTGGGTCAGCACCAGGGCTGCAGAGCACTCTCACCTCAAACCTGGCATCCCCCCCCACCTGTCCTGAGCAGGGCTGGGCAGGAGCATGGGGCAGGGGGAAACCCTCTCTGGCGCTTCCGGAGCCCCACGTGGGGCTGTCTTGCTCTGGGCAATAGCCACTAGTCCCTGCTGCCAGTGCCAGCATCCAAATCGTGTGCACCCTTGGCATAAAGGGCATGCAGTGGGTCTAAATGTGTGTCCACAGCAAGGCTGTGAGCCAAGCAGTGCCTGGGGCATAATCCCATCTGAAGTAGCCAGGCTGATGTGTTGCATAAGCAGTAATGAGTTATGGGGTAAGGAGCAACTAGTTTGGAGGCTCACTGGTGCCCAATGGCCTTGTTCAGTCACCAGAGCAATGTGAGGTACAGGGTGCTGGCACTGATGGAAGTGGTTTTAAAGCCCTCAGCTTATATTTTTGGGCCAAGACATCCTAAATGGGAAGCAAAGTCTGTTTTCCTGCAGACCACACTGTGGCCAGGCTGGTGGTGCCCACTTGTCATGTCTAGATGTGGCTTTGTGCACTGGGGGATGGTGACCCATGTGGCACTGGATGTGGGTAACCTGCCCCCCCTGCCATGCTGTGCTGAGTTTGGGCTCTTTCCCAGCCTGGCCAGGCTCTGTGCACCACGGGTGGGGTTTGCTGGGGCAGATGCTGCAAACAGCTGCCCTCCCCTAGAGAGGGGCTTGGGGACAGCAAGGGAGATGCAGTTGCAGATATTTCGGGTGGCTTCTGAGAGTGATTTAAAGGGTGTCTGCAAACTGGGATGATCTTTCTCCTCTGCTACAGCTCTAACAACTGTTTTTCCCTTCACCTCTAAAGGATATGTCTACCTGGTGTTTGAGTCAGAGAAATCTGTGCGTGCTCTGCTCCAGGCATGCTCCCAGGACCTGCTGAGCCCTGATGGGCTCAGCGAATACTACTTCAAGATGTCTAGCCGCAGGATGCGCTGCAAAGAGGTGAGCAGACTCATGAGAGTAGCCCTGCAGGTGACAGCAGGGGATGCTGATGGGATCCTTGGAGACAAGGGGGGACACAGTGTTATTCTGCCCCAGGAAAGCAGGGCTGAAGCAGAGCAGAAGTCAGCCTGGCTCTTGGTCATCTTTAACTGATGTGTTCCTGCAGTAGGGCTGGATGCAGGCAAGGAGGAAAGTGTCAGATGGGTGTCTGTGTCCTTCGCAACAGCTCATGTCAGGAATTGTGACCTGGAGCCCCTGGATCTGTGGAGACCCTGACTTCACGAAGCTGAGCAGCTTTGGTTACCCAGAAAGGAGCACAGGCGCCGGGATTTTACTGCCTCGTGCTTCGTTCAGCGTACCTTTGCTTGCAAGAGACTGGCTTGGATCCCTCTGCTTTATTAAACCTCATCTGCTTGCAGAACAAATGGCTTCATGCTCACTGCAGGCTGATACTTTGGATCTGTAGCTGCGGCTGCTGCCCAGCACAGCCTTGGCTGGCTGACCTGTGCTTGGGTGCTGAGGCTGCCAGAGGCTTGGGTTGGCCTTCCAGTGAAGGGGGACTGTAGCTGTAGATTGGGTACAGCTGCACAAATTTAGAGTTAAAGAATTGAGATTCTTGCCTCTTATCTAGACAGACACAAACTAATTGTGCTGCAGACAGCTCTCCTGGTGCCTGGCTATCAGCAGCGCTTTCATGCTCTGTGATTTAGCTCTGGCAGAAGTTTCTCCTCTTCAGAGCCCTCTCTCAGCTGTCTAGCAGATGGAAGCTCCTGCTGGAATTGGAAGGGGTTGTTTCACTGATCTCCTCCAGCAGCAGGCTCCTGTGTGGGGAAGCATCTGACTGGGCTGTAAACAGAGGTGCAGGCAGTAGGTAAAATCTATTTGTGCATGGCTTGTTTCCTGGCTGCCAGCCATGATGGACCAGTGCATTGGCTTCTGGTTTAGCTGGAGGCAGAGCAGTGTGGCAGTTGGGTTTGTTCCCTTGAACAGGCCTTGCTGGGCTCTCCTGAAGGGTCTGGAGTGAGGTCAGAGCTGTAGTGTCCTGAATGTGGACCCTGAGCAAGCAGTAAGGAAGGGGCATTTGCAAACTGGGGGTGGAGTCTGGGGTGGCTCCTGCTGTCAGCTGAGTGCACAGCCTGTGGCTTTGCAAGCCCTTGGCCAACCGGCTTGTGTGTGATTTCAGGTGCAGGTGATCCCGTGGGTGCTGGCAGACAGCAACTTTGTGCGCAGTCCGTCGCAGCGGCTTGATCCCAGCAAGACTGTGTTTGTGGGAGATCTGCACGGGATGCTGAATGCGGAGGCCCTGGCAGCTGTCATGTACGACCTCTTTGGAGGGGTGGTCTATGCTGGCATCGACACAGATAAGCACAAGTATCCCATTGGTAAGTGGTGATCCCACCAGGATCACTCATCACCCATGGCATGCCATACAGAGGCTGTGGGGGTGCCCCAGCTTGGTCCCTCAAGGGGGAAGATTGCCCAGGGCACCTTGGGGAGGGCTGGCAGGGCCTGCCTGCCTGGGAACTATAGAAGGTCCTCAATCATTCCAGAGCATCTTGAGGGTTTTATCTCTCTAGGCATTGCTGAAGGGTTTTCTGCCCTTGTTTGGCACTGTTAATGGTAGTTAGATGCTGCTTTAGCTGCTCTTCCATCCCCAGAGCAGAGATGGCTGTGGGTCTTACCCCAGCTCCTGCTGCCTGTCAGGACAAACTGGGACCTGCTGGCCCTTACCGCTGCA